>NW_024070196.1:2050920-2090783 GCF_014754425.2 Oryx dammah
AGTTTTCCAAATTTGCTGACATATTGAGTGCAGCACTTTCACAGCATCATCTTTCAGGATTTGAAACAGCTCAACTGGAATTCCATCACCTCCACTAGCTTTGTTTGTAGTAATGCTTTCTAAGGCCCACTTGACTTCACATTCCAGGATATCTGGCTCTAGATGAGTGATCACATCATCATGATTATCTGGGTCGTGAAGATCTTTTTTGGTACAGTTCTTATGTGTATTCTTGCCACCTCTTCTTAATATCTTCTGCTTCTCTTAGGTCCAGACCATTTCTTTCCTTTATTGAGCCCATCTTTGCATGAAATGTTCCCTTGGTATCTCTAATTTTCTTGAAGAGATCTCTAGTCTTTCCCATTCTGTTCTTTTCCTCTATTTCTTTGCATTGATCACTGAAGAAGGCTTTCTTATCTCTTCTTGCTATTCTTTGGAACTCTGCATTCAGATGCTTATATCTTTCCTTTTCTCCTTTGCTTTTCACTTCTCTTCTTTTCACAGCTATTTGTAAGGCCTCCCCAGGCAGCCATTTTGCTTTTTTGCATTTCTTTTCCATGGGGATGGTCTTGATCCCTGTCTCCTGTACAATGTCACGAACCTCAGTCCATAGTTCATCAGGCACTCTATCTATCAGATCTAGACCCTTAAATTATTTCTCACTTCCACTGTATAATCATAAGGGATTTGATTTAGGTCATACCTAATGGTCTAGTGGCTTTTGCTTCTTTCTTCAATTTGAGTCTGAATTTGGCAATAAGGAGTTCATGATCTGAGCCACAGTCAGCTCTTGGTCTTGTTTTTGTTGACTGTATAGAGCTTCTCCATCTTTGGCTGCAAAGAATATAATCAATCTGATTTCAGTGTTGACCATCTGGTGATGTCCATGTGTAGAGTCTTCCCATGTGTTGTTGGAAGAGGGTGTTTGCTATGACTAGTGCATTTTCTTGGAAAAACTCTATTAGCCTTTGCCCTGCTTCATTCCACATTCCAAGGTCAAATTTGCCTGTTACTCCAGGTGTTTCTTGACTTCCTACTTTTGCATTCCAGTCCCTTCTAATGAAAAGGACATCTTTCTTGGGTGTTAGTTCTAAAAGTTTTGTAGGTCTTCATAAAACCATTCAACTTCAGCTTCTTCAGCGTTACTGGTTGGGGCATAGACTTGGATAACTGTGATATTGAATGCTTTGCCTTGGTGACGAACACAGATCATTCTGTCATTTTTGAGACTACATCCAAGTACTTCATTTTGGACTGTTTTTTTGATGGCTACTCTATTTCTTCTGAAGGATTCCTGCCCACAATAGTAGATATAATGGTCATCTGAGTTAAATTCACCCATTCCAATCCTTTTTAGTTCGCTGATTCCTAGAATGTCGACGTTCACCCTTGCCATCTCTTGTTTGACCAGTTCCAATTTGCCTTGATTCATGGACCTGACATTCCAGGTTCCTATGCAATTTGCTCTTTACAGCATCGGATCTTGCTTCTATCACCAGTCACATCCACAACTGGGTATTGTTTTTGCTTTGACTCCATCCCTTCATTCTTTCTGGAGTTATTTCTCCACTGATCTCCAGTAGCATATTGGGCACCTAATGACCTGGGGAGTTCCTCTTTTGGTATCCTATCATTTTGCCTTTTTATACTGTTCATGGGTTCTCAAGGCAAGAATACTGAAGTGGCTTGCCATTCCCTTCTCCAGTGCCCTGGTGGCTTAGTGGTAAAGAATTCACCTACCAATGTAGGAGACGTGGGTTTGATACCTGGGTTGGGAAGATACCCTGGAGGAGGAAATGGCAACCCACTCCAGTATTCTTGCCTGGGAAATCCCATGGATGGAGGAGCCATGGGATCACAAATTAGTCAGACACTGCTTAGTGACTAAACAGCCACAACCGATTACCATACTAACTAAATAAGTAAGAAAGTGAAAGATAGATACCACATGATATCATTTATATGTAGAATATAAAATATGATACAAATCAACGTATCTATGAAACAAAAGCAGACTCACAGATAGAGAAAGCAGACATGTAATTGCCAAGATAGGGTAGAGGAGAGAAGGACTGGCAGCTTAGGTTTAGCAGAGGCAAATGATTATACACAAAATGGATAGATGACAGGGTCCTGCTGGATAAGACAGGGAACTATGCTCAAGTTCCTGTGACAAACCATAAAGGGAAAGAATATGAAAAGGATACACATACATCTGAGTCACTTGGCTGTACAGAAGAAATTAACACATTGTAAATCAACTATATGTCAAAATTTTAAGAGTGTATCATGGTTTATCAAATATTTTGAAAAGAAACAGAACAGTAGATGTCAACTTTTCTCAGCAATTTAGCCAGTCCATAAATATAAAAAAATATCTGAAATCTTCAGGTATGGATTATAAAAGTTGTGATAATTAAATAAGAATAAAGATAAAAGATTTTTAAGTTTTAAGTTTTGCTTTAAGTTCCCAGAGAACATGCAGAGGAACGAGGCCTGAGTTGGTAGTATAAATCACTAAGTAGAACAACGCTGTAAGAAATGTCTTCTTTAGGTGACCAAAGCATAAATTCCTTATAGCTAAGCTGGAAGAACTATTCATGAATTCAACCACAAGTTTCTAATTTTTCCAAAAAATAAGTTTAAATGGTGCCTTCTGGGCAATCTCTGGTGAATGGGAGGGAATAATCTAAGCATTTCTTGCAAAGAAATGTGGCCATTTAAAATGTCAACCCTTGGTAAAAGCCAAAGGCAAAGCACCATAAATTAATTTAGGAAAAACATTTACAAGAAGGTTAAGTTATCATGGTCTACGTGTGTGGCTTTATGCACTTACTTGAAACTTGGTTAATGCTATGGAATGAATATTTGTGTCACACTGCAATTCATGTTAATATCCTAATTGAAAGAACGATCCACATGATTTAGACTAGACAGTCAGTTAAGCTTGATAATCTGTTAAGTAGGTTGAAACCCATCTTGTGTATGGGTTTTGCTCAATTTTAAAGCCAAAACTAATGTACAAATTAAATACGCACAAAACAATGATGCCAAAGAAATTCAAATTAACAATATTAATATAATCTAATAGATGGTATTATTTTGCAAAACCTAAAATTGAAGTTGGCTTTACTAGTAGAATTATGTAGCCCAAGTCCACTTTTATATTAAATCAGTTCCTGAATTGACCTTTAATAATACAAATACAGAGGTCAATTATGTGCATGAAAATGTTATTAAAATTGGTAAATAAACTTCAAATGTTTATTTTCTATATCAATTACTGTTCTTTTCAAATCTAGGACAAAGCATGAGATTAAGTGCCATTTCAATACAGTAATTGATATAGAAAAATAAACTTGAAGTTTATTTACTGATTTTTAATAACATTGGATAGAGGAGCCTGAAAGGTTATGTTCCATAGGGTCTCAAAGAGTCAGACATGACTGAAGTGACTTAGCATGTATGTATGCATGTATATATGCTGGGCATTACAAAGATTGAAAAAAAGACAAGAAACAGAAACCGCACAGCCATGCAGGGGGACAAATAGCTGCATAATCAAGATCTGTAAGAGGAAGGAAAGTAGGGATAGATATCTGGTGGGAAACCAAGATTATCAACAATAGTGTTTAAACAATACTACTGAAATCTAGAGCAAAATAAGTCTTCATTCTCTAACATGCATTGTTAATGAACTCCTTAGCTTTCCTTCTACCTAGTAATATGGGATCCACCAAATAATTCTCTCATAACATAATATAGTCCTGACTGCCACAATGTAAATTTTGCTTTTGTTTTATTTTTAATTGGACATGCCTTTGCTACCAAAGACGGGTGAGGACAAATTCTTTTGCTGCTGCTGCTGCTAAGTCGCTTCAGTCATGTCCGACTCTGTGAGACCCCATAGACGGCAGCCCACCAGCCTCCCCCGTCCCTGGGATTCTCCAGGCAAGAGTACTGGAGTGCTTTACAACATTGTAAAACAATTATACACCAATAATAAAATAAATAATAAAGTGAATGAGGAGAGAAGGGAGCGAAAGGGAGAGTAACAACACAAGGAACCGTTCTCTTACCCTCACCTGGGATTGTTTTAATTCCTTTAAATTGACAGAAGTTCACAAAATTATATAGTTTTACTCTTCTGTAACTCCAGTAAATATGTTCATTGCAACAAGTAAGATTTTGCAGTCCATTACCCTGTAATGGATGCAGACTTTGGGTGTTTTTGAAAACTAAAAAGAAAAATGAGCAAGTAAATGTGTTGATTAATGCATCTATGAGAATCTTTGTACTATCTTTTAAACAGATGAATGAACTTTTTAAAGCAAAATGATAACATGAAAATAAATCTATTATGTATTGGTAATGATAAAAAAAAAAAAAGAGTACTGGAATGGGTTGCCATTGCCTTCTCTGAAATTCTCTTGCTACTGACCTCTATTTGAACTCCTCTGAAGATGTCATTTGTACAGAACATTGTGATATCAGTCTTAATATGCAACAATCATATTTTTAGAAGTAATGCAAATAAATTTTGGGGATTGCTAAATTATAAAGTGATCCTCATTTTTTAAAATTTTATAATAAAAAAGAAAACATGAAAATTCTTATAGACTACTCTTAGACCCACTAGACAGTTTTCAGAAATTCTCAAACTCAATTTAAGAAACAAGTTATGGAGAGATCTATGGAACAACACTCTAGGGTTATTGTGGAAGGGGCAGAAATCAAAACAAAATAAAACTGACTGAACAGAATGCTCATTTATTGGAGAAGAGTTGAGTGAAGATAGAAAGGTTTAGGGAGAAAAGAATAAGTCAAACAGGACTTCTCTTCTCTGACCACACATTTCTAAATGACTGTTTTATATTTTCTAAACAAAATCTTGAATGGGTTATTATCTACAAAAGCATTGGAAGATGGAATGTTTGTTCAAGAATAAATGGTTTTCTTTGCTCTTTACAGTGAATCAGAAGTAACTCACCCGGTCCTTGACTTGAACAGCTCACAGGTAGTTCCTTACTAGACAAGTGGAAGAGCTACGGGGAGAACAAGGGAATGGGGAAATCACAGCTCACTTTAGTTCTCTGCCACCAGCCTTCCTAGCTTTATGACTGATGGCTGAATTGCCACTGCTGACTGTGCTAGAATGTCAGACAGAGACACACCATCAGTCAGAGACTGTGCTTCTGTTCTGAAAGTAGATTAGGAGGGTTGAAGGGCTTTGGGTTCAACACAAGAAGTTTAAACACACACACACACACACAACACACCATTCTGAATATAAAGGACTGGTTTTGGTTGCTTTAGGTCTTAGTTGGATTATATGTTCCACAAAGTCTACACATGAGCAGAGAACCATCTGTGTGAGCTGACAGTATTAATACTTAACTCAAATGTTTCCAAAAACTCAGGGTGGTAATGAGGTTAGCCTGGCACAGGGTGTGAGAAATCTATTAGGAACATTTTTAATATCCTTATCAAAGTTATTTTCTATAAACCATGGTATCTCCCTTCAAAATATGAAGCAATGGTTTGTCAACAAAATTTCATAAATTTATGAATATGTATGTAAAAACAAAAGGAGGAGGACTCAATGGTCCTTTTATGAGTGAAAAATAAGTCAATGAACGTTTATGAAATGACTTTGTAAAAGTAATCATTTGGGAAGTACAGATTGAGGTTACTTAGCTAAGACCTATTGTTAGAGCTAATGCCATACCCCCACGGCTTCATTCACCCTAAAATATATCTAATACAGCCCAGTGTGGTCAAGTGTGTACTGATTGCTGCTTCACTCACAAATGAGTTTAAAATGACTTGCAGCCCAAGTACCTTTGAGTTCTGATAGCTTGCTCTAATGGGAATTCACGCAGTTTAATCACTACACACATTATTGAAATTAAAATTCCATAAAGCCTGGCGATAAAAGCAGTCTTACATGTTCTGACTGTTGCTACCTGGGATAATTAGTGGTGGTTCCAGTTTTTACAATGAGTGGCCTTTTTATGTTTCTATGTGCAAGAAAAGGAGATCTGCTCATAATAGCATCCTTGTGGAGAGCAAGTTCTCTGAATGACTTGAGATTTACTTCTCAGTCTTTAAAAGTGCATAAAAATTGGTACTTTCCAAATAGAGTGCCCTGGAAAGATCCTATTGCTTTGGTCAGTTCTAAGAATATAAATTATTAAGCCTATACTTTTGTTCTATTATTTTAAACAGTTAACAGGCAGATTGGAAGCTGAATATCTCACTTACTGGTAATGAACCAGTGCTGCAAAATTACAGTAGATTTGAAGCACAGATTTTTCTATAGGATTATATAACTTTAAAATTTAATATTGCTATTGATTTATCTAACCCTTTTCTACTTTTTGCTTTATATTATGATAATAAACAAAATGTATTAATACTGATGACCTTCTGGCAATTATATATTCTATCATAGAAACAGGTGTCCAAATATAAAGATATAATCTAATAAACACAGAACACAGAACACCATTTATTTTTGCTAAAAGATGTGCACTCCTCTGAAAATAGTATGTTCCTAAACATGAACCCATAAAACAAATTATTTTGAGTTAATCAGGTATATTTTGAAACCTTTTTTTTTTTTAATAAAGAGATAAATCTGTTTAGGCTGAAGGGGGAAACAAAATTAGGCAAATGAGCAAGTTAGTAAAATCACAATTCAAACTGGTTAATTTGCTTTGGATTCCAATTTGTCTGCTTTACACAGCAGCTGTGCAACTTTGGACAACTTAACATCTCCAAGTCTCAATGTCTTCACTTTAAAAGTTAAATATTAATTCTTACTTTATTAATTTTTGTAAAGATTAAATGAATCTTGTAAAAAATGTAGCAAGAACTTTGCATGCAGTATATTTTTAAATAACTGGTGCCCATTAGATTTACTCAGTTAAAATTAATTTAAAAAAACACTTTTTTGAGGTCTACTGTGTGTTAAGTATTTGAAGATAAACTGGTGAGCAAAAGCAAATGTTGTTTGTGTTGAAAACAGAAAGCAAGCACAGCACTAACCCACTTGGAGCTTCCCAATCTAACGGAGAATGCAGTCAATCAAATAATTTCACAAATCAATTTAAAATAATTATGGCTGTGAAAAGCACACGACCCTGTCAAAGCATGTGATAGATAAAACAGACGAATTAGTTAAAGAACAAGGGGAATTTCCCTGAGAAAATAATGATTCAACTGAAATACGAAGACTAAAGAAGAAGATAAGTGAAGAGAGGATGCTCGCTGTAGTATTTATGAAGCACTGCTCTTTAGAGAAACTGAAAAGAAGCTGTTGTTACGCAACCACTTCAACTGAGGGAGAAAGGAGCTGAAGTGAGGCTGTCCCAGGAAGCATTTTTTCCATCCCCAGAGGTCTTGGAGCGCTCTAAACAGAGGGCAACATGAATGAACCCACACTCAGAAAGATGGCCCAGGCTGTAGTAATAGGAATGAGTTAGGGAGGAACAAGACTGAACATATAAGCCAACTAGGAAGCCAACTTAGCTGTTAAGGCAAGAGGCAGTGTAGTTTAGACTAAGGTAGCAGGAAAAATGAAGAGAAGTAGGTAAATTTGAGAAAGATTTGTGAGTTAAAATTTATATGACTTGCAATTGAATGGGAGACTGACTTTATTCCTAAAGACATATAATACTATAACACCCCTTCACTCTCCTTTTCTAGATGACTACTTCATAGTGTGTTAGTCACTCAGTCATACCTGACTCTTTTTGACCCCATGATCTGCAGCCCACCAGGCTCCTCTATCCATGGAGTTCTCTAGGCAAGAATACTGGAGTGGGTAACCATTTCCTTCTCCAGAGGATCTTTCTGATCCAGGGGTCCAACCCAGATCTCCAGCATTGCTGGCAGATTTTTTTACTGCCTGAGCCACCAGGGAAGGCGATACCCTCTCTTTTATTTTCAACCCTGTATCCTTATTTCCTTGATCCTCATTCTTAGCTGATAACCTTGTTCCTGAGTCACTAAAGAAATGGAAGCAATCAGAAGACAAATCCTGGACTCCCTAAGCTGTGTCTACCCACTCACTTAACTAGCATCTGCACTGACATCTTCTGTTTCCCTGCTTTTAGCCTGGTTATATTATTCAAGCTCTGCTCTGAGCTAGTTTGTCCATATTTTCATCTTATCCCATCTACTGTCAACTTCTTCAGTAATTCTCTTCTTGTATTCCATTATCTTATTATTAGTGTACAAAGATGCCCCTTTATTTCGTATTTTCAGAAGGACTCTTGGCTCTACTTCCCTCCATAGCTAATGCTCAAGTTTTTTAAACAAAATTCGTCAAAAGACTTATTTGTACTCCTTTATCCAATTCTCTGCTAGTTTTTCTTTACACACACTCCAACAAACCTGTACCATTTCACCAAAACTATGTTGGATGGGCCTAGGAAACACAAAAACAGCCTTAGAAGAAATGGAAACCCTTAGTCACACTGTATCATCATGTTAACTAATTTTATTTCAAACTAGCAATTTAAACCTTTTGTGCAAATTCACATTGACTGACCTTCTAGCTGAGATACGGGAGGTGGAGGTGGAGGGTGTTATGAACAAGCATTAGCATGAACATTTACAGCCTGCTCTATCACTTTCAGTTGACTTACTTCAGCCTCTGTCTTCAGCTATCTCAAAAATGTGAGTATTAATTTCACAACTATATTACAATTATAGTTGTGAAATAATCATACATATTCTTGCTTCATAGGATCATTGTAAATATGAAAAGTAAAAAGAGTCACCATTATTGGTCACAAGAGCAGGATTAGAGTCTATCCAGGTAAAGAGAGAGAAAGTGGAAAAATTTTAGAACTGATTTCCTGAAACAATTAGTTTCAATCAGAAAGAGTCTCACAGTGAAACAAATGAAGGCAGAAAATAGTACATACATGAGGTGAACAAAGATTTATTATAATTAGATAGGTTTTTAGATAGTTACAAATGTCACATTAATAAATGTTCTGAAAGAATATACTTTATCTGGAAAAATAATGAATTTAACAAATAAACGGTAAGACATCTTAAATTTCTGCCATTATAGACTTCCTCAGCATTCCCATTTAAATTCTACATTCAGTTCAGTTCAGTTCAGTGTCTCAGTCGTGTCCGACTCTTTGCGACAGCACACCAGGCCTCCCTGTCTATCACCATCTCCCAGAGTTCACTCAAACTCACGTCCATTGAGTCGGTGATGCCATCCAGCCATCTCATCCTCTGTCGTCCCCTTCTCCTCCTGCCCACAATCCCTCCCAGCATCAGAGTCTTTTCCAATGAGTCAACTCTTTGCATGAGGTGGCCAAAGTATTGGAGTTTCAGCTTTAGCATCATTCCTTCCAATGAACACCCAGGGCTGATCTCCTTTAGAATGGACTGGTTGGATCTCCTTGCAGTCCAAGGGACTCTCAAGAGTCCTCCAACACCACAGTTCAAACGCATCAATTCTTCGGCGCTCAGCTTTCTTCACAGTCCAACTCTCACATCCATACATGACTACTGGAAAAACCATAGCCTTGACCAGACGTTACCTTAGGTATTCAAATTCTCATTTATACATCTGGCATACATTAAAATGCATGAATTTGTTAAAAGAACTTGGTGTTGCTATTCAAACATATGCATTTACTCATAATGTCTTACACCTTGCTTCTGGTGGCTTAAAATTTAATCACTCAGTTGTGTATGACTGTTTTTGACCCCATGGACTATAGCCTGCCAGACTCCTGTCTATGGAATTCTCCAGGCAAGAGTACTGGAGTGGCTGTCATTCCCTTCTCCAGGGGATCTTTCCAACCCAGGGTGTTTAGTGTAAATAAGGATCTCAGTATGAAGAAGCTGAAGATGTTTATGTATCATTAAAAAAATACTTTAATATAGCAACTCACCTAGGCTTAAAGACAGGCACCAAAATATGTGCTGGAAAACTTTCTACTGACCAAAGTTAACAAATTTCATTTCAACTGTTGCCATTAACACTGCCAATAGTTTCCAATTTACAAAAAAGTGATGTCAGTAAGGTATATATTTAAGATGAGCTTCCCTGATGGCTCAGTGGGTAAAGAATCAGACTGCAATGCAAGAGATATGTGCAAGAGACACAGGTTCTATCCCTGGGTCAGGAAGATCCCCTGGAGGAGGAAATGGCAACCCACTCCAATATTCCTGCTTGGAAAATCCCATAGACAGAGGACCCTGGCAGGCTACAGACCATGAGGTTGCAGAGTCAGACATGACTGAGCATACATGCACGCATATATTTGAGGTAATACTACATTTGGTTTTCTTCTATGCTCAGATCAAGTGACCACTTAGCAAACACTAACAATAGTTTTTAAAAATCAAGCAAAAATTCGATATATAAACTTTTCGTTGCTCATAGGACAAAGTCCAGCAACATTAGTTTTATTTTTTTTAATTTGAAGAGAATGATTTAATAAATAACGATGTTACAAAAGAAAAAAATGGAGATCAGCAGGTAGTAGGAAAACACGTTTAAGTTCTGGAAAAAAAAGTCTGATATCCAGCCTTCATTAATAAAGACAAAACACACATTTTTAGATACAAGAAAATGTAAAAAATTTGTCACTAACAGGCTTGCGTCACTGTAAAAATTTATGAAGAAGCTTTTCAGAATTAAGGAAAATAACAACAAAAGTAAATGTGGAAATTTGTTAATAAAAACAGAGTTATAAATCATGTTATTGCAAAACAAAACAAAATACTAATATAATCTCTATCATTTGTATTTTAATTGAGTAGTTATTCTCATACTTTACTTGAGGCTCAGGATACTTGAATAAATCATTATGCCAGTGACCTTTGAAATAATGTGCATTAAGTATGAATATTTAATTTCTTTTTTTTCTGGATGTTTATGGTTTTTTTTTTTAATATTTTATTTTTACTTTACTTTACAATACTGTATTGGTTTTGCCATACATTGACATGAATCCACCACGGGTGTATACAAGCTCCCAATCCTGAATCCCCCTCCCACCTCCCACCCCATATCATCTCTCTGGATCATCCCCATGCACCAGCCCCAAGCATCCTGTATCCTGTATCGAACATAGACTGGCACTTCGTTTCTTACATGATAGTATACATGTTTCAAAGCCATTCTCCCAATTCATCCCACCCTCTCCCTCTCCCTCAGAGTCCAAAAGTCCTTTCTATACATTTGTGTCTCTTTTGCTGTCTTGCATAAAGGGTCATCATTACCATCTTTCTAAATTCCGTATATATGTGTCAGTATACTGTATTGGTGTTTTTCTTTCTGGCTTACTTCACTCTGTATAATAGGCTCCAGTTTCATCCATCTCATCAGAACTGATTCAAATGTATTCTTTTTAATGGCTGAGTAATACTCCATTGTGTATACGTACCACAGCTTTCTTATCCATTCATCTGCTGATGGACATCTAGGTTGTTTCCATGTCCTGGCTATTAGAAACAGTGCTGCGATGAACATTAGTTTTAAAATAGACACATCATGACTACGATGTGCACAACATTCAGTCGCTGTAAGTTTAGGGCTGCACTGTCCTAAATGGAAGTCTTAACTGCATGTGGCTGTCGTGCACTCAAAATTTGGATCATCCAAACTGAGATGTGCTGTAAGTGAAAAATATTCACCAATTTTGAAGACTTGCTATTTGAAAAAAAAAAGTAAAATATCTAATTAGAGACTTCTAGAATCCTCCCTAGAATGTAGAAAGCAGGGAAGAACAATACTTCCATCTTTATAAAAATGGCTGTTTTTTGAGGCAGAAGCTCTCTGTGTCTCTCTTTGTCTGGTAAATAAAGATATCCTTTTCTAAAAAAAAAAAAAAGCTGGAATAATTTCAAATGCCTGACTCTTTCATAGTCTATTAGAGAACTGATAGATGTTGTGAAAGAACTAACTACCTCATCACTAAGGAGAGAACGGCATCTTCAGGGAAAGAGGAAACGAGCATGCAGGTACCAGATGCTGCTGGACGCTAATAGGAAGAACTCAGCTATAATAGTTGACAAATAGGTGAAGGCCTGGGGTGGGATGCACCGGCTCTGGAAATGGGAGGAGTCCATTCCCTCTTCTCAATTTTCTCTGTGAACCCCAACATGTAATCACAGAAATGATCAGAGAGCCTGAAGAATATGTTGATTTTGATGCAGCCCTGGGAGAGGGGAATAGCACTTCTGCAGGAAGGCCAAGAAAAGCCACCTGACTCTTTCCCCATTTCTTTACAAGGACCAATGCCTTTTGGAGGGAGGGCAGCAAATACTTCACCCTAGAGCACTGCTTGGAGGGAAGAGCAAGAGCATGCTCCCTCCTGGAAGGGACAAGAATACATGATGCGTCTGCACAGCAAGGACAGGGGCAGAGTAAGGAAGAGGATCATGCTTCGGACACCTAGGGACTTGGTTCCTCCTATGGCTGAGGCTTCAGAACAAAAGCCACCAGTCTAAGCTTCAGGGAACAACAGTGTGCAAAGAGCCCCTTTCTGGGGTATAGCTACAGTAGAGGGCTGCACAGATATAATGTGGTAAATTAATCCTCACTCTAAACAAAAATTATCACTATAGGAGTCAAAAGGTGTGTTGGGTTTAATCATAATAACAGCAAGCCTCAAATCTAGCACAACTTCTATTCAAACTGCTACAGAAGGCCTAGCAGATGGAAAAGTGTGCCCATTTCCATATATATACATACATATTTAATGAGAAAACATATTGCCAAGAAACAAAACAATCATCAAAACCAAACTCAGATATGGCACAGATGTTGAAACTATATAACAGGAAAATTAAATCACTATAATCAATACATTTATGGCTTAATGGAAATAATAGACAACATGCAAAATCAAATGGGTAACTTCAGCAGAGAGATGGGAATAATAAGAAATGATCAAATGTCCATGGCATAAATGAGAAAAACAGTAACAAAGATGAATGCTTCCATTCTGTTCATGAGTACACATAACAGAGCCAGAGAAGACATAGATGAACTTGAAAATGTGTATGGTTTTGTCACTAAGTTGCATCTGACTTTTGTGATTCCCACAAGGCTCCCCTGCCCATGTGATTTCCCAAGCAAGAATACTGGACTGAGTTGTCGTTTCTTTCTCCAGGGGGATTTTCCCAATGCAGGGATCGAACCCAGGTCTCCTGCACTGCAGGTGATCTCCTGCATTGCAGTCGGATTCTTTACAGACTGAGCCAGCAGGAAAACCCTGAATTTGAAAATGAGTTAACAGAAATTATCCAGACTAAGCACAAAGAGAAGAAAGAGTGAGCAAAAATGGAACAGAACATCCATAGCACTTGGGGAATAATCAAGCAGTATAACATACATATGGTTTGAATTCTATTGGCATATCATATTCAGACTATTGAATCCCCCTTGGTAAAGAATCTTCCTGCAATGGCGGAGACCTGGGTTTGCTTTCTGGGTTGGGAAGATTTCCCTGGAGAAGGGAAAGGCTACTCACTCCAGTATTCTGGCCTAGAGAATTCCATGAACTGTATAGTCAGTCCATGGGTTTGCAAAGAGTTGGACACGACTGATCAACTTTCACTCACTGTCACTTATTATAATAAAGACAAAGGGAACAAATAGGGAGGACACTGTTGAGGTAGCACTGAGCTGTCCCAGCCACCAGCCTTTGTGTCAACCAGACTGAGGGCCCAGATATCATGGAACAGAGGCAGGCCACACTTTGCTTGCTCTGTTCAAATTTTCCGACTGAAGAAATCTGTAAGATAGAATAGTAACTAATTGTCGTTTAATCCACTATGTTTAGGGGTAGTTTATTATATATTGATACATACTGCAAGCCATTGGGAATTGTTAAATTACAAGAAACAAAATAAATCTTACCCAAGTTAGCCCAAATAAAAATGAATTTATGATAAATATACTAAGATGTCTCAATCATTTTTCATTTAATAAATATTTATTGAGCATTTACTACCTGTACTTCCTGAAGATTTCATAGCACTTGGTAATATACATGCATTATTTCATTTGATCTACTTTAGAGATGAAGAAATTGAGGTTTGAGACTAAGTTCTTTATCAATGGCTTATAGTTGCTAATAAGTAGTTGAGCTGGGATCCAGACTTAGATCAGATTGTAACTCTAATAATCAGAAACACTGGACTTTAAGAAACACAGTTCCACCTCACAGGCCTCAAAGTATTTAAAAAGTAACTCACCCTGTCCCTCTGCCTGGTGCAAAAACAAAGACCCTCATCTAAACACAATTCAGGTCAATAGACTAGCGTGTTAGCTATGACATTGTCTGCCTCGTTTGTGGGAGTCAGTATGAAAAGATAGTGAAGAGACAGGATTGATTCCTGGTGAGGAGGAAGGAGAAATTGATTCACAGATTCTAGCTCAGCATAACCATTGTCAGCAGAGGCTTAAGGGTCAAACTTATTCAAATCCCAACTACTCTATTTTCTAGCCGTGAGGCAAATTTCTTAATCTAAGTCTCATATATATATATCTTCATATATATATTTTATGATAATAAACATTCAGACATATCAAAAATTAAATGAAATGATATATATAATACCCTTCAATTAAGGTTCTCAATTAAGCTATTATTATTTTATGGCCTGTGGATAACAGGGTGGTTAATCTGTTTAATTCACTGAGACATAACAATAGGAAAAGGAAGGAATTTTGCAGGGTGAAAGTCAAATTTGGTACATGTTGAGTTTGAGGTGATTGTGAGACATTCCACTGAAGATTAACAGTAGATAGTTGGACATAGAGGTTAAAGAGCAATGAACTCAAATAAGGTGATAGCCGGTTCCTAGAGACACCTGAATCCCAAATTGAGGCTTTGAAGCAATAGACAACACTGGAAGTTTCTGAGCAGAAGAATGGATTCTGCTACTAAAAGAGTAAGTTCTGTTCATAAATAATCCTTTCATCTGTCATTCTCCAATAATAAAATATTAAAAAGTTGAATATCACAATATTTTTTAAAAATCATATAAATTGAAACTTTTAATTTCTCTAACCACTTTATTTTGTAAATACTTTTTATATCACTAAGAAGTGGAGAATGATATATTCCTCTAAGATCAATATCATCTGGAAAATAATTACTTTTTTTTGGACAGAAGTTAGTGCATATTGTTAAAGCTTTGTAACCTTGCTAAGGACTTCGTACATCTTGCAATAATTTGTTGAGATGAGAAGCACAGAAAGACATATAACATGCAGATGGTTGTCCTATTGAATAATATCTGAATAAGGACAGTCTTGACTTAGCAATTTCTCAATACAATCATTTTAAGAAAGGATATAATATAAAAAGATATAAAAAGAGCAGAATCTTATGACAAAGAAGTGGGAAAATCAAGACCTTTGAAACTCCAAGTACATTGGCATAACAGCAGCTTCTTGGATCTTATATAAAGAGCGGCCAGAGATCTAGGCAGTCTGTTAAATATAAACCTTACAAAAACAATTAAGGAATGGGACACATCCTTTTTCATTTCCAGAAGTAATTCACAGATAATTTCAGTTGTCTATCTTCCCATCTATGCTACTTTTTCTTGAAGGCACTACTAAATATGGTTCATTCCTTTATTCACTTATTATTTCATGAACTTATTCATCAAGACTATGTTATATACTATATACTATGCTAAATGTGTAGTATTCCTTCCCAAGTGGCGCTAGTGGTAAAGAATTCATTGTCAGTGAAGGATATACAGTTCAATCCCGGGGTAGGCAAGCTCCCTTGGAGGAAGGCATGGCAATGCACTCTAGTATTCTTGTCTGGAACATCTCATGGACAAAGGAGCCTAGAGGGCTACCGCCCATAGAGTCACAAAGGGTGGGACACCTCTGAAGCAACTGAGTGAGCATGCATGCACATATTCATCCTAAATATGAGCAGTTAAGTAACAAATAAACTGTACTTCCTGACTAGACCTGTTCTTAGTCTGCAAAAAAAGTTAGATGTCAGATAGATATGTATATGCAAATTACAATATAGAAATATAAGACCAAAAGAGTATTTATGTAAAGTGTTACGAGAGCACCAATCATATAGTAACAACTACGCTTAAGGCTGGTCAGTGAGGAATACTGAAAAAGATCAGTGTGCTATTTAAACACATATATGAAGGAAAAAGTAGGAGTTTATTCAAATGGCAAGGGAAAGATCATTTTAGATATCAGAAATACAGGTGTTGGATCAGTTAAAAAGTTTTGAGCTGTGAGTAACAGAAACTGTGATTAAAAAGAACTTAATAAAGACTTATTTTTTCACTTATTTTTCACTTCTACTTCATTGACTATGCTAGAACCTTTGACACTGGATCACAACAAACTGTGGAAAATTCTGAAAGAGATGGGGATGCTAGGTCACCTTACCTGCCCTCTGAGAAATTTGTTCCCAGGTCAAGAAGCAACAGTTAGAACCAGACATGGAAAAATGGACTGGTTCCAAATTGGGAAAGGAGTACATCAAGGCTGTATATTGTCACCTTGCTTATTTAACTTATATGCAGAGTACATCATGTGAAATGCCCAGCTGGATGAAGCACAAGCTGGAATCAAGATTGCCGGGAGAAATATCAATAACGTTCGATATGCAGATGACACCACCGTTATGGCAGGTTCACATTTTTTGTTTAAAGATGGTGACCACAGCTTTGAAATTAAATGACGTTCGCTCCTTGGAAGAAAAGCTATGACAAAACTAGACAGCTTATTAAATAGAAGAGACATTACTTTGCTGATATAGGTTCACTTAGTCAATGCTATGGTTTTTCCAGTAGTCATGTATGGATGTTAAGAGCTGGACTGTAAAGAAAGCTGAGTGCTGAAGAATTGACGCTTTTGAACTATGGTGTTGGAAAAGACTCTTGAGGGTCCCTTGGACTGCAAAGAGATCAAACCTGTCCATCCTAAAGTATTTCAGTTCTGAATATTTATTGGAAGGACTGATGCTGAAGTTGAAGCTCCAATAGTTTGGCCATCTGATGTGAATAACTGACTGTAGAAAAGACCCTAATGCTGGGAAAGATTGAAGGCAGGAGGAGAAGGGGATGACAGAGGATGAGATGGTTGGATGGCATCACCGACTGGATGGAAATGAGTTTGAGCAAGCTTCAGGAGTTGGAGATGGACAGGAAGCCTGGTGTGCTGCAGTCCATGGGGTCATAAAGAGTCGGACATGACTGAGCGACTGAACTGAACTGAACTGAACCCTCTTTACTCACAAAGCCTATAAAACATGTATATCTGACCCTTTAGAAAAAGTCTGTTGAGTAATCATAGTTTATTCTTTTAAGTGGCAGAGAGTGTCCTTCCCTGACCAAATATCTCCAGAAAGTGAGTGCCAGAACAAAATTGACTCTGCTGGTATGAAAGGTGGAGTAGAGTCTAATTGTTGGAATGAAACCAAGCACAGTTAGCTAAAGTAGGAACCAAGATGACATATATTTAAAAAAAAACCAAAAAACTATTCTTAATTTGAAAGGGACTCTATCCCTGGGTCGGGAAGATCCCCTGGAGGAGGGCACAGCAACCCACTCCAGTATTCTTGCCTGGAGGATCCCATGGACAGTGGGACCTGACAAGTTGCGGTCCAAAGCAGCACCCAGGGGTGGACATGACTGAAGCACCGTGGCATGCTTTAATTACTATAACTTTATAATATATTTTCAAATCAGAAAGTGAGGTAAGTCTTCTGCTTTGTTCTTTGTTTTCAAGATTGTACTGGTTACTTTGGGTACATTATTTTCTACAATTTTATAATTACTTTTTTCTATTTCTGTAAAGTGCTATTGTGATCTTTTCTTACACTTTTTATTGCAGTATAGTAGATTTACAGTGGTGTGTTAGTTTCAGTTGTACAGCAGAGCAAATCCATTATTGTTGTGTTGTTCAGTGACCAAGCTGTGTTTGACTCTGTTACCCCACAGACTGCAGCACATCAGGTTCCCCTGTCCTTCACTATTTTCCAGGATTTTCTCAAATTCATGTCCATTGAGTTGGTGATACTATTTATCCATCTCATCATCTGCTGCCCTCTTCTTCTTTTGTCTTCAATCTTTCCCTCCATCAAGGTCTTTTCCAATGAGTCAGCTCTTTGTATAAAGTGGCCAAAATATTGGAGCTTCAGCATCAGTCCTTCCTATGAATATTTAGGGTTGATTTCCTTTAGAAACGACTGGTTTGATCTCCTTACAGTCCAAGGGACTCTCAAGAATTTTCTCCAGCATTGCACTTCAAAAAAACATCAATTCTTCAGCACTCATCCTTCTTCTTTACAAAAATTTATTTATCTTTAAATAAAACAAAAATGAATATTTTAATGATAAAAGGTACAATTCACAAAAAAGATAGACATCATAAACCATTAGAACCCTAACAACAAAGAAATAAAGGTACATAAAGCAAAATCAGAAGAAAAATAGCAGAAAAGAAAAAAATATATGATCATAGTGAGACATTAACATTTCTTTGAGAATATTTAATCAAGTGCAGAGAAAATAAGAATAGGTGTATCTTGACTGATGTGATTAATAATTTAAATATAATCATATTTATATTTATATTAATCATATATCTGACAGAAATATATTTAAATTTTTGTATCTCATATGTTGTTATCAGATTTCCATAGATTTAGAAAAACTGGCAAAATGATAAATGTTACTAAATTTCAAAAGGTAGAATTCTTTTTTTGTGTGTGATTCAATTACACATATACACATATTATTTTTGAAGCTATTTTCCATTTTAGGTTATTATAAGTAATTGACTATATTCTCTGTGCTATACAGTAAACCTTTCTTGCTTTTTGCACAGCTATTTTTAATAGAAATGCAATATTCTATTCATACTAAGTCAAATAAGTGGAATCAAAATGGCATACATTTTTTAGTTAGGGAAAAACTCATAAGTTTTCTAAAATATATGTTATATATATTGTTTATATATCAGTTCAGTTCAGTTCAGTCGCTCAGTCGTGTCCGACCCTTTGCGACCTGATGAATCGCAGCAAGCCAGGCCTCCCTGTCCATCACCAACTCCTGGAGTTCACTCAGATTCACGTCCATCGAGTCAGTGATGCCATCCAGCCATCTCATCTTCGGTCATCCCCTTCTCCTCCTGCCCCCAATCCCTCCCAGCATCACAGTCTTTTCCAACGAGTCAACTCTTCTCATGAGGCGGCCAAAGTACTGGAGTTTCAGCTTTAGCATAATTCCCTCCAAAGAAATCCCAGGGTTGAGCTCCTTCAGAATGGACTGGTTGGATCTCCTTGCAGACCAAGGGACTCTCAAGAGTCTTCTCCAACACCACAGTTCAAAAGCATCAATTCTGTGGTGCTCAGCTTTCTTCACAGCCCAACTCTTACATCCATACATGACCACTGGAAAAACCATAGCCTTGACTAGACGGGCCTTTGTTGGCAAAGTATTGTCTCTGCTTTTGAATATGCTATCTAGGTTGGTCATAACTTTTCTTCCAAGAAGTAAGCGTCTTTTAATTTCATGGCTGCAGTCACCATCTGCAGTTATATGTATACAAAAGCTTTTCTACTACACTTGATAAAGGCTTGAGAAAGAATATTAAAAAAAAAGGGGGGGGGGATTGGAAAACAAACTAAATGAAACAAGAACACTGAATATGAAAGAAAAAGTAAAACAAACAGGATAAAAGTAAAAGATCCTCATATTGTCCAGTTGTTTTTAATCATGGCTGCTCATTAGAAACATATCTGGAACTCTGGTGAAAACATTGCAATATGATGACATTTGTATTTTTCAGTAAATTCCAAGATAATTCTGATAAGCTTTTGGGTTTTAAAAAGTGATTACAGGTTTTTCTATTAAATGGTAGTTTTGGTGATATAGAATTCTATTATTTTTCTATTGATCAATCATGATACAATGTTATTAAGTGATACATATTCACAACAGTAAAAGATGTTTATCAGTTTTCATAATTAAGAACTAGACAAAAAATAAAAGATAATTACAATTGCAAGCCATAATGGGAATGTGATTAACCTAACAATACAAAATAATTACATACAATTTTGAGGGTCAAGAAGAGTGATGTGGTAAGTGAAAGTGTGTAATGCACATGTCTTCATCACCCAGCCAGTCTATGTCTTTTGGTTGGTTCATTTAATCCATTTACATTTAAAGTAGTTATTGATATGTATGATCCTATTACTGTTTTCTTAATAGCTTTGGGTTTATTTTTTGTTGATAAGTCTTTTCCTTTTCTTGTTTCCTGCCTAGAGAAGTTCCTTTAGCATTTTTTGTAAAGCTGGTTTGGTGACGCTGAATTCTCTTAACTTTTGCTTGTCTGGAAAGCTTTTGATTTCTTCATCAAATCTGAAGGAGAGTTTTGCTGGAAAGAGTATTCTTGGTTGTAGGTTTTTCCCTTTCATCACTTAAAAAATAACATTCCATTCCCTTCTGGCTTGTAGAGTTTCTGTTGAGAAATCAGCTGATAGCCTGCAGGGAGTCCTTTTGTATGTTATTAGCTGTTTTTCCCTTGTAGCTTTTAATATTTTATCTCTGTCTTTAATTTTTGTCAGTTTGACTACTATGTATCTTGGTGTGTTCCTCCTTGGGTTTATCCTGCCTGGATCTCTCTGTGCTTCCTGGACTTGGCTGACTATTTCCTTTCCCATGTTTGGTAAGTTTTCAGCTATTATCACTTCAAATATTTTTTCAGGTCCCTTCTCTCTCTCCTGTCTTTCTGGGACCCCTATAATGAGAATGTTTGTGTGTTTAATATTGTCCCAGAGGTCTCTTATGCTGTCTTCATTTCTTTTCATTCCTTTTTCTATATTCTGTTCTTCAGCACCGATTTCCACCTTTCTGTTCTCCAGGTCATTTATCTATTCTTCTGCCTCAGTTATTCTGCTCTTGATTCCTTCTATTGTATTATTCATCTCTAGTTATTTGTTCTTCAGTTAATCTAGGTCTTTGGTAAACATTTCTTGAATTTTCTCAATCTTTGCCTTCATTATTTTCCTGAAACTCTGAATCATCCTCACTATCATTATTCTGAATTCTTTTTCTGGAATTTTCCTTATCTTCACTTCGTTTGGTTGTTTTTCTGGGATTTTATTTTATCCATTCATCCGGGACATAACTTCCTGCTTTTTCATCCTGATTAACTTTCTATAATGTGACTTTTGTTTTAGTCACTGTGGGACTGTGGTTCTTGCTTCATCTGTCTGCCCTCTGATGGAGGAGGCTAAGAGGCTTGTGTAAACTTCCTGATGGGAAGGACTGGCAGTGGGAAAAACTGAGTCTTGCTCTGGTGGACAGCTCAGTAAAGCTTTAATCCAATTATCTGCTGATGGGTGGGGTTGTGCTCCCTACCCGGTAGTTTTGTGGCCTGAGATGACCCACTATGGGCTCTTGGTAGAGTTAATGGTGACCTCCAAGAGGATTTACACCAAGGGTGACCTTCCCAGACTGCTGTTGCCTGTGCCCCTGTCCCTTTGGTGAGCCCCTGCTGACCACGCCTCCACAGAAGACCCTCCACAATAGTAGGTAGCTTTGGTTAAGTCTCCTGTGGGGTCACTGCTCCTTTCCTTTGGGTCTTGGTGCATGCAAGGTTTTGTCCATGCCCTCTAAGACTTGGAGTCTCTATTTCCCCCAATCCTGTGGAATTCTTGTAATCAAATTCCACTGTCATTCAAGGACAGATTCTTTTAGGATTCCCAGTACCTCTGTCAGACCCCCAGACTAGGAAGCCTGACATGGGGTTCAGAACCTTTACAACAGTGGAAGAACTCCTTCTGCACTATTTCTCTCCAGTTTGTGAATCACCCGTACAGTTAGAATGGTATTTGACTTTATTGTGATTGTGCTCCTCCTACCATCTCACTGTGGCTTCTTCTTTGTCTTTGGACATGGGTGTCTTTTTTGGTAGGTTCCAGTGTCCTCCTGTCAATGATTGTTCAACAGCTAGTTGTGATCTTGGTGCCCTCTCAGGAGGAGATGAGCACACGTCCTTCTGCTCCACCATCTTGAACCAGAAGCCCCGTCACTCAGCCTTCTTTATGAACAGACTCTCACATCCATATGTAGCTACTAGATATTAAAGTGATATCATCTGCATACCTGAGGTCTTTAATTAGAGAAGAGCTAATGCTTTTTTCTCAAACTTCCAAGATGTTGCAGAGGAAGGAACACTTCCAAACTTGTTCTACAAGGCTACCATCATTCTGATACCAAAACCAGATAATGACATCACACACAATAAAAATTACAGGAAAATGTCTCTGATGAACATAGATGCGAAATTACTCAAGAAAATATCTTAGAAATCAAAAGCAATGTGTGTGCACATGCTAAGTCTCTTCAGTCATGTCCTACTCTGACTCTATGGACTGTAGCCCGCCAGGCTCCTTTTTCCATGGATTCTCCAGGCAAGAACACTGGAGTGGTTTTCCATGTCCTCTTCCAAAGGATCTCACACACTCAAGTATCAAATCCAAGTCTCTTCCCTCTCCTGCATTGGCAGGTAGGTTGTTTAAGACTAGAGCCACCTGGAAAGCCCATCAACAGCAATATTATGTCTTAGAAAGTTTCAAATACTTAAACATTAATTTAACATGTGCCCCCGAAAGACATAGGTTAAAAACAGATCATGAAACAGAAAATAATCTAATTGATGATGGACATTCTGACTTGTATGAGGTGATATGCCATTATAACTCTGATTTGTATCTCTCTAGTAATTAGTAATGTTGACCTCTTTTCATGTGGCTCTTGGCCATCTGCATGTCTTCTTTAAAGAAATATCAATTTAAGTCTTCTGCCCATTTTTATTTGGTTATTGATGTTTTCTTGGCATTGAGCCACAGAAATTTCTCAACATCCTCTCCACAAAAAATGCTGGAGAGGATGTGGAGAAAAAGGAATCCTACTATACTCAGAGGTAAAGAACACAATGCAAGAGACACGGAAGGCACAGGTTTTATCCCTGGGTCAGAAAGATGCCCTAGAGAAGGAAATGGCAAGCCACTCCAGTGTTCTTGCCTGAGATATCCGTGGATAGAGGATCCTGGTAGATGACAGTTCACGTTGTTGATTTCCTTTAGGATTGACTGGTTTGATCTTGTCCAAAGCTTCACAAGAGTCTTCCCCAGCCCCACAGTTAAAAACATCAATTCTTTGGCACTCAGCTCACTTTATGGTCCAACACTCACATATCTACTACTGGAAAAAACATAGCTTGGCTATACAGAACTTTGTCAGCAAAATGATGTCTCTACTTTTTAATATGCTGTCTAGGTTGGTCATAGCTTTTCTTTCAAGAAGCAAGAGTCTTTTAATTTCATGGTTGCAGTCACCATCTGCAGTGATTTTGGAGCCCAAGAAAATTAAATTAAGTGTCTCATTGTTTCCATTGTTTCAACATCTTTCTGTCATGGAGTGATGGGACTGGATGTCATATTAGTTTTCTGAATGTTGAGTTTTAAGCCAGCTTTTTCACTCTCCTCTTTCACCTTCATCAAGAGGCTCTTTTGTTCCTCTTCACTTTTTCCCATTAGAGTGTTGTCATCTGCATATCTGAGGTGATTGATGTTTCTCCCAGCAATCTTTATTCCAGCTTGAGCTTCATTCAGCTCAGCATTTGGCATGATGTACTCTGCATACAAATTAAATAAACAAGGGTAATGATATACAGCCTTGACATACTCCTTTCCCAGTTTGGAACCAGTCTGTTGTTCTGTG
Source organism: Oryx dammah (assembly GCF_014754425.2). Lineage (NCBI taxonomy): Eukaryota > Metazoa > Chordata > Mammalia > Artiodactyla > Bovidae > Oryx > Oryx dammah. The sequence goes on from NW_024070196.1 coordinate 2,074,705, forward strand.
TCCAATTCTAACTGTTTCTTCTTGACATGCATACAGATTTCTCAGGAGACAGTTAAGGTGCTCTGGTATTCTCATCTCTTTAAGAATTTTCCAGTTTGTTATGATCCACACAGTCAAAGGTTTTAGTGTAGCCAATGAAACAAGAATATGTTTTCCTGGAATTCCCTCACTTTTTCCATGATCCAATGATGTTGGCAATTTGATTTCTGGTTCCTCTGTTTTTTCTAAGACCAGCTTGTACATCTGGAAGTTTTCAGTTCGTGCATTGTTGAAGCCTAGCTCAAAGGATTTTGAGCATTGCCTTATTGGCATGTGAAATAAGTGCAATTGTGCAGTAGTTTGAACATTCTTTTCTTTGGCATTGCCCTTCTTTTGGATTGGAATTAAAACTGACCTTTTCCAGCCCTGTGGCCACTGCTGAGTTTTCTAAATTTGCTGACATATTGAGTGCAGCACTTTAACAGCACCATCTTTTAGAATTTGAAATAGTTCAGCTGGAATGCCATCAATCTCTACTAGTTTTGTTTATAGCAATGTTTCCTAAGCAGGAGTGTGACTTGATGTCACATTCCAGGATGTTTGGCTTTAGATGAGTGATCACACCATTTTGGTCATCTGGGTCATTAAGACTTTTTTGGTACAGTTTATCTGTGTATTTTTGTCACCTCTTCTTAATAGCTTCTGCTTCTCTTAGGTACATAATACTTATGTCCTTTGTTGTGCTCACCTTTGCATGAAATGTTCCCTTGGTATCTCTAACTTTCTTGAAGAGATCTCTAGTCTTTCCCATCCTGTTATTTCCCCCTATTTCTTTACATTGTTCACTTAAGAAGGCTTTCTTATCTATCCTTGCTATTCTCTGGAACTTTGCATTCAGATGGGTATATCTTTCCTTTTCTCTTTTGCCTTTCATTTCTCTTCTTTTCTCAACTATTTGTAAGGCCTCCTCAGCAGTTTGCCTTGTTGCATTTCTGTTTGGGGGGATGGTTTTGGTCTCCACCTTCAGTACGATGTTACAAACCTCTGTTCTTTGTTCTTCATGCACTCTGTCTGTCAGATCCAATCCTTTGACTCTATTTGTCAGTTTCACTGTAAAATCACAAGGGATTTGATTTTCATCATACCTGAATGGCTTAGTGGTTTTCCCTACTTTTTTCAATTTAAGTCTGAATTTTGCAATAAGATGTTTATGATCTGAACCACAGTCAGCTCCTGGTCTTGTTGTTGCTGACTGTACAGAGCTTTTCCATATTTGGCTGCAAAGAATGTAACCAATCTGATTTTGATATTGAGCATCTGGTGATCTCCAGGTGTAGAGTAGTCTCTGGCATTGTTAGAAGAGGATGTTTTCTATGACCATGGTGTAATTTTGGCAAAACTCTGTTAACCTGTGCCCTACTTCATTTTGTTCCAAGACTAAACTTTCATGTTACTCCAGGTATCTCTTGACTTCCTACTTTTGTATTCCAATCCCCTATGATGAAATGGACAATTATATTTTTTTTTTGGGGGGGGGTGTTTGTTCTAAAAGGTCTTGTAGGTCTTCATAGAAATGTTCAACTTCAGCTCCTTCAGCATTAGTGCCAGACATCCTGGAGTGATGGACCTAATAGAATAAAGAAATGGTATGGACCTAGCAGAAGCAGAAGATATTAAGAAGGGGTGGCAAAAATACACAGATGAACTGTATAATAAAGGTCTTAACGACCCAGACAACCAAAATGGTGTGATCACTCACCTAGAGCCAGACATCCTGGAGTGTGAAGTCAAGTGGACCTTAGGAAGCATTACCACAAAGAAAACTAGTAGAGGTGATGGAATTTCAGCTGAGTTATTTCAAATTCCAAAAGATGATACTGTTAGAGTGCTGCATTCAATGTGAGTCATAGACTTAGATTACTGTGACACTGAATGATTTGCTTGGCTATGACCCAAGACCATTTTGTCATTTTTGAGATTGCAAACAAGTACTGCATTTCAGACTCTTTTGTTGACTATGAGGACTACTCCATTCCCTCTAAAGGATTCTTGCCCACAATGGTAGATATAATGGTCATCTGAATTAAATTTGCCAATTCTTGTCCATTTTAGTGCACTGACACCTAAATTGTTGATGTTCACACTTGCCATCTTGTTTGACCACTTCCAGTTTTCCTTGATTCGTGGACTTAACATTCCAGGTTCCTATGCAATATCGTTCTTTACAGCATCAATATTTACCTTCACCACCAGACATATCCACAAATGGGTGTCGTTTCTGCTTTGGCTCAGGCTCTTCATTCCTTCTGGAGCTATTTCTCTGCTCTTCTCCAGTAGCATATTGGACACCTACTGTTCACCTTTTAGTGTCATATCTTTCTGCCTCTTCATTACTGTTCATGGGGTGCTCAATATAAAGATGCTCAGTATGAATCAAACCTCATACCAGCCAGAGACTCCTGGATGGCACAAACAAAGCCTTGCACACCCCAGGACTCAGGGAAAGGAACAGAGACTCCCACAAGAGACAGAGCCAGACCTGCCTGTGAGTGTTTGGGGGTCCTCTGTGGAGGCATGTCTCAGCAGTGGCCTGCTGCAGAGGTAGGACCACTGGCAGCAGCAGTCCTGGGAGGCATGGCATATGGCATACATCCTCTTGGAGGAGGTTGCCAATAGCCCTACAATAGAGCCACTGAGTGGGCAACCCACAAACTGGAGAACAATTACCAAAGAAGTTCTCACACTGATGCAAAAATCCCAGCCCCTCTGACAGGCTTCCCAACCTGTGGATCTGGCAAAGGGACTGAAAATCCCCAGAGAATCTGACTTTGAAGGTCAGCAGTATTTGGTAACAGAACTTCCTTGGACTGGGGAAATAAAGACTCTTGGATGATGCAAGCAAAACTTTGTACATATCAGGACCCAGGAGAAAGAAGCAGTGATCCCACAAGAGACTGAGCCAGATGTGCTGTGAGTGTCTGGGAGTCTCTGGCAAGGTGTCAGTTGACAGAGCCCTGCCACCAAGTCAGGGGCACTGGCAGCAGCAGTCCTAGGAGGGAAGCATGCTGACATAATTTTTTTTGGAGAAGGTTGCCATTACCCCTATGATAATGAACCTGGAACACAGCCCCATCTATCATCAGAAAACTAGATTAAAGATTTACTGAGCAGGCCCTGCCCACCAGAGCAAGACCCAGTTTTCCATAGCTAGTCCTTCTGATCAGGAAGTTTGCATAAGCCTCTTATCCTCATCCATCAGAGGGCAGACAGAAAGGAAACCACAGTCACAGAAAACCTCCCAAAATGATAACATGGATCACAGGTTTTTGTAACTCAGTGAAACTACGAGCTGCATAGGGCCACCCAAGACAGATGGGTCATAGTGGAGAGTTCTGACAAAACATGATCCCCTGGAGAAGGGAATGGTAAACCTCTTCAGCATTCTTGACTTGAGAACCCTATGAACATTCAGTTCAGTTCAGTTCAGTCGCTCAGTCGTGTCCGACTCTTTGCGACCCCATGAATCGCAGCACGCCAGGCCTCCCTGTCCCTCACCAACTCCTGGAGTTCACTCAGACTCACGTCCATCGTGATGCCATTGAGCCATCTCATCCTCTGTCATCCCCTTTTCCTCCTGCCTCAATCCCTCCCAGTGGAACAGCAAAAAGAAGTACCATATGACCCAGCAATCCCTCTCCTGGGCATATATCCAGAACAAAATATGGTTCAAAAGGATATATGCATTCCAGTGTTCATTGCAACACTGTTTACAATAGTGAAAACATTGAAACAACTAAATGTCCATTGACAGATGAATGGATAAAGAAGATATGGTACATACATACAATGGAATGTTATTAGCTATTAAAAAGACTGAAATGATGCCATATGCAGCTACATGGATGTGCCTGGGAATTATCATGCTAAGTAAAGTAAGTTAGGCAGAGAAAGACTAATATCATATGATATCACTTACATGCAGAATCTTAAAAAATGATCAAAATAAATTTATTAACAAAATATAATAGACTCCAAGACTGAAGAACAAATTTATGGTTATTGGGGGGAAGACTAGGGAGTAAGCATAGATTGGAAGTTTGGGATTGGATACTCACTATCATATTTAAAATAGATAGCCAACAAAGACCCACTGTAACAACAGGGAATTCTGCTCAATATTCTGTAAAAATCTAAAATGCAGAAAAAAATTGAAAGAGTACATGCATAACTGAATCTCTTTACTATACATCTGAAACTAACACAACATTATCAATCAACTTTGTTCCAGCATAAAATAATTTTTTTAATGGAAAATAATCTAAGTGAATAATAAGAAACATACTGCATATCAAAATTCAGGCAAGGAATATAACTGAAAAGGGTTGAAAGTGAAATTGAAAGTGTTAGTCACTCAGTCATGGCCGCTGACACCTGCAAGGCTTCTCTGACCATGGGATTCTCCAGGCAAGAATACTGGAGTGGGTAGCCATTCCCTTCTCCAGGGGATCTTCCCGACTTAAGGAATGAACCTGGATCTCGTGAATAGCTGGCAGATTCTTTACTGTCTGAATCACCAAGGAAGCCCCAGGAAAATTTATAATTCTGAATGCTTACATTGCAAAATAAGAAAGATTTAAACTTTAGAAGGTATAAAAACTGTTCACTAAACCCAAAACAAATTAAGAAAATAATAAAATAATGGCAAAAATCAATGAACTAAAAAACACCTAACAATATAAAAATTAACTAAATCAAATGTTGAGCTTTTTTTTTTTAAAGATTGATAAAATTGATAAATTCTTTTAAGAATGATCAAGAATAAAAGAAAAGAAACACCTAATTACCAATATCAAGTATGAAAGACTGGATAACAATATATACCTAAGAGAAATGAAAATAACTAGGAAATATTATGATTAATTTAATGTCAAAAATTATAACAGATGTAAGTGGGTGGGGAAAAGCCTTGAAAGGCAGTAACCTTACACTCTGCATGCATGCTCAGTCGCTTCAGTCATATCCAACTCTTTGTGACCCTGTGGACTATAGCCTGTCAGTCTCCTCTGTCCATGGGATTCTCCAGGCAAAATACTGTAGTGGGTTACCATGCCCTCTTCCACAGGATCTTCCTGATCCAGGGATTGAATCTGTGTCTCCTGGATTGCAAGCAGATTCTTTACCACTGAGCCACTGGGGAAGCCCCAACCTTACACTACACACAAAAGTTAACTCAAAATGAATTAAAAACTTGAACATAAGACCTGAAATCATAAAAAAAAAAAAAACCTAGAAGAAAAGATAAGCAGTAAGCTCTTTGACATTGGTCTTAGTGATAAAATTTTGAATCTGACACCAAAACCAAAAGCAATGAAAGCAAAAATAATCAAGTGGGGTTACATAAAACTTAAAAACTTCTATACAGCAAAGGCAATGACCAACAAAATGAAAAGACAACCTACTGAATGAGAGAAAATAATTGCAAATCACATATCTGATAAGAAACTAATATCCAAAATATATAAAGAAATCACACATACCCAAATTACAATAAAACAACCAATCTTATTAAAAAATTATAGAAGATCTGAGTGGACATTTTTCCAAAGTAGACATACATAAGCCAATAGCCACAGACCAGCACTGCTGACCACCAGAAATTACACTATTAGGCACTTATACAAACAAAATGAATACACGAATTTGAAAAGAAATATGTGCCCCCATGTTTATTGCTGCATTATTTACAATAATAGCCAAAATATGGAAGCAAACTAAATATACATTGTTGTGTGAATGAAGACATGATGTTATATATTAACACATGCAATGGACTATTACACGGCCATAAAAAGAATGAAATCTTGCCATTTGCAAAACATGGATGGGCCTTGAGGGCCTTATGCTAAGTGAAATAAGTCAGGCAGAGAAGATAAGCGCTATGAACACTCTTATATGTGGACTATAAAAAACCACCAACAACAAAAATCCAAGTTTATAGAAACATAGAACAGATTTCTGGTTGCAAGAGGTAGAGAGAGGAGAGGGTGAGAAGTGACTTAATTGTTTTTTAGTTTAAATGAACTAATTAAATTAAAAAATATATAATCTTTAGATATTGGCTTCCTAATTTAAGAAGAAGTGGAGAAGGCAATGGCAACCCACTCCAGTACTCTTGCCTGGGAAGTCCCATGGACGGAGGAGCCTGGTGGGCTGCAGTCCATGTGGTCACAGAGTCAGACGCGACTGAGCGACTTTACTTTCACTTTTCATTTTCATGCATTGGAGAATGAAATGGCAACCCACTCCAGTATTCCTGCCTGGATAATCCCAGGGATGGGGGAGCCTGGTGGGCTCCCATCTCTGGGGTCGCACAGAATTGGACATGACTGAAGCGACTTAGCAGCAGCAGCAGCAATTTAAGAAGTATTGACAGGAGGAAAGTTATATAATGAAATACAATTTTTGTCCAGTCCATTTCTAAAACGTTTTCAATGTATTCAGTTCTCTGATAAACTCACTAAATTAACACGAACAAGGCTCTGATAATCTCTTCTTAGATTAACTTCTTAACAGATTTGCCTGTGTTGACTCTTTTCTTTTGAGACAGCAGTCAGAGGGATTTTCTATTTAAAAAAAAAAAAGAAGAGATATTGTAATCTATTAATGTAAAAATGTCAACAACTCAGATGAAAGAAGCCAATTCCTTAAAACATGCAATATACCAAAACTAAGCAAAGAAGAAAGGGGAAATATGAATAATTCAATATCTAAAATAGACTTTGTAATTTAAAGGATAAATCCTTCCCACAGATAAAACTCTAAGCCTAGATGATTTAGCAGATGAATTCTATCAAATACTTCAGAAAGAAACAATGCTAATATAACCAAACTCCTTAATAAAATTGAAAAAGATGCAAACCAACTAAAATGATGTATGAAATGTTTTCAAAAAAAGTAATTATATACATTAATATTCTTTATAAGCACAATCTTCAGTAAAATATTAGCAAAATGGCTTGAACAATACATTAAAAAAGAGTATATCAAAACGATGAGATTCTTTCAGGAATGTAAAGTTGATCTTACATTAAAAACTCAATCAATATAATTCATAAATTTAAAATATAAAAGTGAAAAGACACAGAAAGTAGACATATAAAACTTTAATGAGAAAATTGAAACTACAGTAGATATTTCAAAAATTAAGAAAGAAAACTATCAAACTACTACCTTTTTCTGGTAAGCAGTATCTACAAAAAAGCCCAATGGTTATTATACCTAATGGGAAATATTTCCACCTCAAATATAACAAGGGTTGGAATGAATTAAAGCTATACACTATCACTTCTATCACCATTATACCAGAGGTCCCAGGCAGAACAATAATGTATCAGTTCAGTAGCTCAGTTTTGTCCGACTCTGCAACCTCATGAACTGCAGCACGTCAGGCCTCCCTGTCCATCACCAGCTCCCAGAGTTCACCCACAACCCATGTCCATTGTATCAGTGATGCCATCCAACTATCTCATCCTCTGTCATTCCCTTCTCTTCCTGCCCTCAGTCTTTCCCAGCATCAGGGTCTTCTCAGATGAGTCAGCTCTTTGCATCAGGTGGCCAAAATATTGGAGCTTCAGCTTCAACATCAGTCCTTCCAATGAACACTCAGGACTGATCTCCTTTAGGATGGACTGGTTGGATCTCCTTGCAGTCCAAGGAACTCTCAAGAGTCTTTTCCAACACGACAGTTCAAAAGCATCGATTCTTTGGCACTCAGCTGTCTTTATAATCCAACTCTCACATCCATACATGACCACTGGAAAAACCATAGCCTTGACGAGATGGACCTTTGTTGACAAAGTAATGTCTCTGCTTTTCAATATGCTGTCTAGGCTGCTCATAACTTTCCTTCCAAGGAGTGAGCGTCTTTTAATTTCATGGCTGCAATAACCATCTGCAGTGATTTTGGAGCCCAGAAAAATAAAGTCTGACACTGTTTCCACTGTTTTCCCATCTATTCCCCATGAAGTGATGGGACCGGATGCCATGATCTTAGTTTTCTTAATGTTGAGCTTTAAGCCAACTTTTCACTCTCTACTTTCACTTTCATCACCAGGCTTTTTAGTTCCTCTTCACTTTCTGCCATAAGGGTGGTGTCATCTGCATATCTGAAGTTATTGATACTTCTCCTGGCAATCTTGATTCCAGCCTGTGCTTCCTCCAGACCAGCATTTCTCATGATGTACTCTGCATATAAGTTAAATAAGCAGGGTGACAGTATACAGCCTTGATATACTCCTTTTCCTATTTGGAACCAGTCTGTTGTTCCATGTCCAGTTCTAACTGTTGCTTCCTGACCTGCATACAGGTTTCTCAAGATGCAGGTCAGGTCATCTGGTATTCCCATCTCTTTCAGAATTTTCCACAGTTTATTGTGATCCACACAGTCAAAGGCTTTGGCATAGTCAATAAAGCAGAAATAGGTGTTTTTATAGAACTCTCTTGCTTTTTTGATGATCCATTGGATGTTGGCAATTTGATCTCTGGTTCCTCTGCTTTTTCTAAAACCAGCTTAAACATCTGGAAGTTCACGATTCATGTATTGCTGAAGCCTGGCTTGGAGAATTTTAAGCATTACTTTACTAGCATGTGAGATGAGTGCAATAATGTATGGAAATGACATAAATAGCATTAAGATTTGGCAAGAAGTATAAAAATTATCTTCATTCACAAAGGATAGAATTGCTTACATTGACTATCTTGTCACTTGCAAAAACATTGCTGAAATTAATGTGAGAAGTTTCCAAGGTGAACAAAATGTTAATGGCATAGTAGTAATGCCTGGTTCAGGTGTGACATTGAAAAGAATTCCAATGTTAATAGCCTCTAAAGGCATAAAGTATATGATAAATTTTAACAGTAGTTATGTTAGACAGCTACACTAAGTTTAAATATTCAGATAAATTAAATAATACAAATAAATGAGATAGTATTATCACATACTAAAAGACAATATATTAAAGGATATACTATGTGCTGTGTTGTGCTAAGTTGCTTCACTGGTATCTGAGTCTTCACAGCTTTATGGACTGTAGCCCACCAGGCTTCTCTATCCATGGGATTCTCCAGGCAAGAATAATGGAGTGGGTTGTCATGCCCTCCTCCAGGGGATCTTCCTGACCCAGGGATCAGTTTGTGTCTCTTATTCTTTACTACTAGCGCCAACAGGGAAACCAATTTAAACAAAACAAAACAAAACAAAATGATACACTATGGTCATATATTAAAAGACAATATTTTTCAGATGTCAAGTCTCCCTAATTTGATCTTACAGAATCAATGTAACCTCAATCATAATACTGGAGTGTTTTTCTACATAAATTGGCCACCTGGTTTTAAAATTTATATGGAAATGCAAAAGCCCAAGAATAGTCAAAATAATATTGCAAAAATGAACAAATCTGTTGTTTACAAAACAGAAATAGACTTGCAGACTCAGAGAATGAAATTTTTATGGTTGCGAGGGTTGGGGGAAGGATGAAATGAAGGGCTAGTTAGGAATTGTGGGACTGACATGTACACACTGATATTTAAATTGGATAAACTACTGCATAGCACAGGGAACTCTGCTCAGTGTGGCAGAGTGAATGGAAGTTTGTGGGAGAGTGATGTATATGTATGGATAAGTCCCTTTGCTGCTCACCTGAAACTATCAAAAAATTGTTAATCAGCTATATTCCAATACAAAATACAAAGTTGTTTTTTTTTTTAAGAATAAGTTTGGCAGATCTAATTACCAGATTTTAAGATAATGGTAATCAGAAGAGTGTGGAATTGGTTTAAGGATAAACAAATTGATCAAGTGGATGTAATAGCCAGAAATAGTTCTAAGTATTTACAGTCAATTGTTTTTTAACAAAGATGCCAGTGTAAGCCAATGTGGGAAATTAAAGTATTTTTAATGACTGATACCAGAAGAATTAGTTAAACACGTGAAAAATAAATCCAAGCACAAACATTAGTTGAGATAAATCATAGATATGAAAGCTAAAACTATAAAGCTTCTGGGCAAACAATATTTTTTGGCCTAGGGTAAGCAAAGATTTCTCAGAGAAAAAACCAAAAATGCTAACATTTAAGAAATGCTAAATTGAACTTGACCAAAATTAAAAACTTTTGTCACTTCCTGGGAAAAAATCATTTGTGATACATGTATCTGGGAGTATATATCCAGATTACAGTCAATATATATCCCGAATTTATAAGGATCCATGATTCAATAAAGAATAACAAAAAATAAATCCAGTTTTTAAAAATACACAATAGACAAGAATAGACACTTCACCCAAGAAGATATATGAAAGATGAATAAGAATAGGAAGAAATGATCGGCACCGTTAATTGTCAGATATATGCAACCCAAAATCTTGATGATGTAAGGTTAGGTTGCTTATTCAATATTTCTCTTGTTTCTTCAGGTAGGCCTGTATTGTTAAAACTTCCCTCTTAGCGCTGCTTTTAGTGCATCTCACAGGTTTTTGGTTGTTGTGTTTTCATTGTCATTTGTTGCTAGGTATATTTTTATTTCTTTTTTGATTTCTTCAGTGATCTGTTGGTTATTCACTAGCATATTATTTAGCCTTCATGTGTTTGTATTTTATGTAGTTTTTTTTTTTTTCCGTAGTTGATATTTAATTTTATAGTGTTGTGGTCAGAAAACATGTGTGACATGATTTCAATTTTTAAAAATTTTCCAAGGCTTGATTTTTGACCCAAGATGTTTTCTATCCTGGAGCATATTCCATGTGCCCTTGAGAAAAAGTGAAAGTTACTGTTTTGGGATAAAATGCCATGTGGATATCAATTATGCCCAACTGGTCCAATATATCATTTAAAACTTGTGTTTGAAAAGAACAACAACAACAAAAATCCAAAGTTAGTAGAAGGAAAGAAATCATAAAGATCAGAATGGAAGTAAATGAAAAAGAAACAAAGGAAACAATAACAAAGATCAATAAAACTAAAAGCTGGTTCTTTGAGAAGATAAACAAAATTGACAAATCATTAGGCAGACTCATCAAGAAAAAAAAAGGAGGAAACTCAAATTAATAACATTAGAAACTAAAAAGGAGGAGTTACAATAGAAACACAGAAATGCAAAGGATCATAAGAGACTACCATGAGCAACTATATGTCAATAAAATGGACTACCTCTAAGCAATGGACAAATTCTTAGAAATATATAAACTTCCAAAACCAAACCAGGGCAAAATAGGAAATATGAATAGACCAATCACAAGCATGAATATTGAAACTGTAATAAAAAAATTTCCAACAAACAAAAGCCCAGGGCAAGATGGCTACACAGGTGAACTCTACCAAAAGTTTGGAAAAGAGCTAACACTTACATTGCTCAAACTCTTCAGGAAAATTGCAGAGGAAGGAAAACTTCTCAACTCATTCTATGAGACTACCATCACCCTGATACCAAAAGTAGGCAAACATACCAAAAAAAGAAAGAAAAAAAAAAAAAGAAAAGAAAAAGAAAGAAAGAAAATTGCAGGCCAATATCACTGATGAACATAGATGCAAAAATCCTCAACAAAGCTCTAGCAAACAAAACCCAGGAACACACAAAAAGGATCACACATCATGATCAAATGAGCTTTATCATAGAGATGCAAGGATTTTTCAATATAAATCAATCAATGTGATATACCATATTAACAAATTGAAACATAAAAACCATATAATCATCTCAATAGATTCAGAGAAAGTTTTTGACAAAATTCAGTACTCATTTATCATAAAAAGAACTCTTCCCAAAAGCAGACATAGAAGGATCATACCTCAATATAATAAAGGCCATGTATGACAAACAGTAAACATTATTCTCAATGGAGAAAAACTGAAGGCATTTCCTCTAAGATCAGAAACAAGAGTGCCCACACTTGCCACTATTATTCAATATAGTTTGGAAGTCCTTGCTATATCCATCAGAGAAGTAAAAGAAACAAAAGAATACAGATTGGAAATAAGTAAAATTTTCACTGCTTACAGATGATATGACTCTATACATAGAAAACCCTAAAGATGCCACCAGAAAATTACTAGAGATAATCAATGAATATAGCAAAGTTGCAGGATATAAAATTAACACAGAAATCCCTTGCATTACCAGACACTAACAATGAAAAATCAGAAAGAGAAATTAAGGAAACAATCCCACTCACCATTGGAATAAAAAGAATAAAACACTTAGCAATAAATCTTCTTAAAGAGACAAGAGACCTTGTCTGTATGCAGAAAACCATGCCACTGGTGACAGAAATGGAAGATGACACAAACAGATAACAGATATTCCATGTTCTTGGATTAGAAGAATTAATACTGTGAAAATCATTATAATACTCAAAGCAATCTACAGAATCAACACAATCCCTATCAAACCACCAATGGTATTTTTCACAGAGCTAGTATGGAAACACAAAAAACCCTGAATAGTCAAAGCCTCCTTGAGAAAGAAAAACAAAGCTGGAGTGCTACAGACTACCGTCATCAAGACAGTATGGCACAGGCACAAAAACAGAAATATAGACCAATGGAACAAGATAGAAAGCCCAGAGATTAAACCAACACACCTATTGGCAACTTACCTTTGAAAAAAGAGGCAAGATTATACAGTAGAGAAAACAGAGCCTCCTTAATAAGTGGTGCTGGGAAAACTGGACAGCTACTTGTAAAAGAATGAAACTAGAACACCTCCCAACACTATATGTGTGCCCATGCACTAAGTCACTTCAGTCATGTCCAACTCCTCGTGACCTTATGAGCTGTTTCCACAAGGCTTCTCTGTCCATGGACTTCTCCAGGCAAGAATACTGTAGTGGGTTGCCATGCCCTACTCTAGGGGATCTTCTCAATCCAGGGGTTGAACCCATATCTCTTATGTCTCCTGCATTGGCAGGCAGGTTCTTTATCACTAGTGCAACCACAAACATAAACTCAAAATGGATTAAAGAATTAAATGTAAGGCCAGAAATTATAAAGCTCCTAGAGGTTACCATCAGTTCAGTTCAGTTCAGTTCAGTTCAGTCGCTCAGTCGTGTCCAACTCTTTGCGACCCCATGAATCGCAGCACGCCAGGCCTCCCTGTCCATCACCATCTCCCGGAGTTCACTCAGACTCACGTCCATCGAGTCCGTGATGCCATCCAGCCGTCTCATCCTCGGTCATCCCCTTCTCCTCCTGCCCCCAATCTCTCCCAGCATCAGAGTCTTTTCCAATGAGTCAACTTTTCGCATGAGGTGGCCAAAGTACTGGAGCTTCAGCTTTAGCATCATTCTTTCCAAAGAAATCCCAGGGTTGATCTCCTTCAGAATGGACTGGTTGGATCTCCTTGCAGTCCAAGGGACCCTCAAGAGTCTTCTCCAACACCACAGTTCAAATGCATCAATTCTTTGGTGCTCAGCCTTCTTCACAGTCCAATTCTCACATCCATACATGAGCACAGGAAAAACCATAGCCTTGACTAGACAGACCTTAGTCAGCAAAGTAATGTCTCTGCTTTTGAATATACTATCTAGGTTGGTCATAACTTTTCTTTCAAGGAGTAAGCGTCTTTTAATTTCATGGTTGCAGTCACCATCTGCAGTGATTTTGGAGCCCCCCAAAATAAAGTCTGACACTGTTTCCACTGTTTCCCCATCTATTTCCCATGAAGAGATGGGACCGTATGCCATGATCCTTGTTGTCTGAATGTTGAGCTTTAAGCCAACTTTTTCACTCTCCTCTTTCACTTTCATCAAGAGGCTTTTGAGTTCCTCTTCACTTTCTGCCATAAGGGTGGTGTCATCTGCATATCTGAGGTTATTGATATTTCTCCTGGCAATCTTGATTCCAACTTGTGTTTCTTCCAGTCCAGCGTTTCTCATGATGTACGAAGCACATTACAAGATCCTCTATGACCCGCTTCCTAGAATAATGGAAATAAAAATAAAAATAAGCAAGTGGGACCTAATTAAACTTAAAAGCTTTTGTGCATCAAAGGAATCTATAAACAAGATGAAAAGACAATCCTCAGAATGGGAGAAAATAATTGCAAATGAAACAATTTACAAAAGAATAATCTCCAAAATACACAACAGCTCATATAGCTTGATACCAGAAGACCAAACAACCCAACCAAGGAGTGGGTAGAGAACCTGTTTAGTCATTTCTCCAAAGAATATATACAAATGGCTAATAAATACATGAAAAGATCACTAAATATTGGAGATATGAAAATCAAATATACAGTGATGTGTCACCTCACACTTATCAGAATGGCGATCTTTGAAAAATCTACAAACAAATGCTGGAAAGGATGTGGAGAAAAGGGAAGTCTCTTACACTATTGGTGGGAATGTAAATCGATACAGCTACTATGGAGAACAGTGTGGAGATTCCTTAAAAAACTAGGAGTAAAACTACCATATGACCCAAGAATCTTACTATTGGGCATGTACTCTGAGAAAACCATAATTGAAATAGACACATGTCCTCCAAAGTTCATTTCAGCTGTATTTACAATAGCTAAGATGTGAAAGCAATCTAGATGTCCAACAACAGGTGAATGGATTAAGAAGTTGTGGTACATATATAAAATGGAATATTACTCAGCCATAAGAGGAATGCATTTAAGGCAGTTCTAATAAGGTGGATAACCTGGATCCTATTATTCAGAATGAAGTAAGTCAGAAAGAAAAATATATTTACATATATAAATGGAATCTAGAAAGATGGTACTGATGAACCTATTTGAGGTTAGCAAAGAAGACATAGACATAGAAAACAGATTTGTGGACACAGTGGGGGAAGAAGAGGGAAGGATTAATCGAAAGAGCACCATTGATGCATATACATTAACACATGTAATATATTAATCGGTAACCAGTAGGAATTGCTGTATGACCCAGGGAGCTCAAAGCTGATGTTGTGTGACAACCTAGAAGGGTGGGGTGGGGAGGGAGGTGGAAGGGAGGTTTAAGAGGCAGGGGACATACGTATACCCATAGTTGATTCGTGTTGATGTATGGCAGAAACTAACACGATATTGTAAAGCAATTATCTTCCAATTCAAAATAAAAAGAAACAATGAGATTTCCATTACAATGGAAAAAATTAAATATCTAACAACAATCAATGTTGCAAAAAAAATGGAACAGCTAGATCTCTCATATGTTTCAAGAGAGAGTGTAAACCCCCTTTAAAAATCTACTTTGGCAATTTCTTATATAGAGTTCATTATATATTAATTAATATCTACTCCATAACTAAGTAGCTATTGTTGAAAGTGAAAGTTGTTCAGTCGTTTCTGACACTTTGCAACCCCATGGCCTGTCCATGGAATTCCTAGGCCAGAATACTGGAGTGGGTAGCCTTTCCCTTCTCCAGGGGATCTTCCCAACCCAGGGATTGAACTGGGGTCTCCTGCACTAACTCTTGCATTGCAGCTGGATTCTTTATCAACTGAACTATCAGAGAAGCCCTAGATATTGTTAGGGAAATTAAAATGGAGGGAGTCTTGTTCAGGCTTCAGAAGCAGAAGAGCAGGCCTCTGACTTTACTTCTGACGTGCCTGGATACTGCCCAGAATCCATGCCTGCCCACAAGTATAGCTAGTCAGGTGGCACTTTAGATGAGAAAGGGAGTGGCAATTCTTGAGCTCCTGGAAGTCTGGCCAACTGCTTGGGATTTAACAAAATCCTATGACTCACAAGATTAAACAGGCAGCATATATAAAAAGACTAAAGTAAAACCAGAGCTGCATTTTTGTGCGCAAATTGATACCAGTTTGCAGCCTGGGATTATCAGCTGCTGCTAAATTGCTTCAGTTGTGGCCGACTCTGTGCGACCCCAGAGATGGGAGCCCACCAGGCTCTGCCGCCCCTGGGATTCTCCAGGCAAGAACACTGGAGTGGGTTGCGATTTCCTTCTCCAATGCATGAAAGTGAAAACTGAAAATGAAGTCTCTCAGTCGTGTCCGACTCAGCAACCCCATGGACTGCAGCCCATCAAGCTCCTCCATCCATGGGATTTTCCAGGCAAGAATACTGGAGTGG
>NW_024070196.1:2091183-2365684 GCF_014754425.2 Oryx dammah
AGACTTCAAATTGCAGTTTTGGGGGTTCCTGCTGATAATCCCCCAAAACTGCAATTTGAAGTCTCACCTGTGGAGTGGACAACCTGCCCAGGACTTTTTCCCAGTGGGGCCTTCAGATAGCTGTTCATGAGGAACTTCCAAGCATGCTGTTTAAATCTGGATGTTGGCTGGCCCAATTTGGTGATGTATGTGCTTACTCTTCTCTAGTGTTTCTATTTCTCTGTTCTTTTATTGATTGTATTTGAAACTATGTTAAATAATCCTCTATTCAAAGCTAAAATTGTTTATTTGTGTGTAGAGACCGGTTTTTCTTAACAAATCTTTCCAATCTGACAAAAGTAAAAGTTTTGTAAAACAAATATAAACAATACATAGTCTATGTTTCCATTTATATGATGTTGAAGAAAAGAAAATATTGATCAATGACTTGTATTGGGATAGGGTGGAAATGACTGGAAATGAGCATGAAGGATCTTGAAGAAGTGACGAGAACTGTCTTCATCTTTTTTTTTTAAATTGGTGTATAATTGTTTTACAATGTTGTGTTAATTTCTGCTGTACAGCAACATGAATCAGCTATAAATGTAGCTATATCCCCTTCATCTTGAGCCTCCCTCCCACCCCCTACTCCACCCCACCCTTCTAGGTCATCACAGAGCACTGAGCTGAGCTACTTATGTTATAAAGAAGATTCCCACTAGCTATCTGCTTTACACATGGTAATGTATACATGTTAGTGCTACTGCCTCAATTCATCTCAACTTTTCCTTCCCCTCTGTGTCCAAAACTCTGTTCTCTATGTCTGTTTCTCTATTCCTGCCCTGCAAATAGACTCATCGGTACCATTTTTCTAGATTCAACATATATACATTAATATACAATATTAGTTTTTTCTAACTTGCTTCACTCTGTACAGCATCTCTAGGTTCACCCACATCACTACAGATGACCTAATTTTGTTCATTTTTATACCTGAGTACTATTATATTATATATATGTATTATACCACAACTTCTTTATCCACTCATCTGTTGATGGACATCTAGGTTTCTTCCATGTCTAAGCTACTGTAATAGACCTGCAATGAATATTGGGGTATATGTTTCTTTTTGAATTACAGTTTTCTCAGGGTAGATGCCCAATAGTGGGATTACTGGGTCATATAGTAGCTTTATTCCTAGTTTTTAAAGGAATCTCCACACTGTTTTCCATAGTGGCTCTATTGATTTACATTCCCACCAACAGTGTAAGAGACTTTCCTTTTCTCTACACCCTCTCCAGCATTTACTATTTTAGATTTTTTTTGATGATGGCCATTCTGACCTGTGTGAGATGATATCTAGATTATAGTTTTGATTTTCATTTTCTAATAACGAGACGTGTTGTACATCTTTTCATGTGTTTGTTGGCCATTGGTATATCTGCTCTGGAGAAATGTCTGTTTAGGTTTTCTGCCCATTTTTTGATTGGGTTGTTTGCCTTTCTGATATTGAGCTTCATGAGCAGCTTGTGTATTTTCAAGCTTAATTCTTTGTCAGTTGCTTCACTTGAAATTATTTTCTTCCATTCTGAGGGTTGTCTTTTCCTCTTGTTTATAGATTTCTTTGCTATGCCAAAATTTTTAAATGTAATTAGGTCCCATTTTATATTTTTATTTCCAGTATTCTAGGAGATGGGTCATAGAGGATCTTGCTATGACTTATGTTTTTCTCTAAGAGTTTTATAATGTCTGGCCTTACATTTAGGTCTTTTAACCCATTTTGAGTTTATTTTTTTGTATGGTGTTAGGAAATGTTCTAATTTCATTATTTTACATGTAATTGTTCAATTTCCCCAGCACCACTTATTCAAGAGGCCATCTTTTCTCCAGTTTATATTCTTGCTTCCTTTGTCATACATTAGTTGCCTATAGATTTATGGATTTATCTCTGGGCTTTTATCATGTTCCATTGATATATATTTCTATATTTGTGCCAGTACTATACTGTCTTATTTACTGTAGCTTTGTAGTATAATCTGAAGTCAGGGAGATTGATTCCTCCAGCTCTGTTTTTCTTTCTCAAGATTGCTTTGGCTATTTGGGATCTTTGTGTTTTTATACACATTGTAAAGTTTTTGTTCTAGTTCTGTGAAAAATGCAATTGATGCATGATAAGTTGCATTGGATCTGTAAGTTGCTTTAGGTACTACAGTTGTTCTCACAATATTGGAGAATCATCTTTATTTTGATTGAGGTAAATGGTCACACATGTGTATGTCCGAGTGCATGCTAAGTTGTCTCAGTCATGTCCGACTCTTTGCAGCCCTACGAACTGCAGCACGACAGGCTCCTCTGTCCATGGGATTCTCCAGGCAAGAATACTGGAGTGGATTGCCATGCCCTCCTTCGGAGGATCTTCCTGATCCATGCATTGAACCTGTGTCTCCTGTGGCTCTGGCATTGGCAGTCAGATATTTTACCACTACTGACACATGGGAAGCCCACATACATGTGTACTCTTGTCAAAACACGTGGGATTATGTACCTAAATCTGTGCATTTGACTATAAATTTTACTTCATTAAAATTTAAAATGGTAGAGGATTGACTGAGTGCTGGAGCTGTCTGGAAGTTCAACAATGTTGCAGCAAGATTCATTGAATCTTCCAGTAAGTTTGTACCCATTTGATCTACACAATGTAGGCAAATAGGAAACTACTGTGGAGGTCTTCTTCCCATTTGCCTTTATCTGCTCTTTTGCCTTCACGTCTCCCCACTCTCCACAGAGACCACTCTCTCATATACCCCTCATTTCCAATAGGGTGAAAAGCAGGAAGTAATTATCACAAGAATTTACTGTTTTAAGGCTCAATAAACTTATTATGTGTTAAATGAATGAGCTCCCAGATATTAAAAAAAAAAAAAACCCTACAATTCAATTAAAATGTTGTCTTCTAGAGACTTATGAGAGCTTGCAGACAATTTTAACTAAAAGGGGTGAGTGTTGCTGTCATGAGTGTCTATGAACTCATGACGTAAGGAAATGCTTATCTAAGTTTCTCCACCTTGGTCCAGGACCCTTCACTTAGCATTGCTATCCATAGTGGGGCAGCTATTACTTTGCTCCTGCCTGTTTCCCTCTCTTCTCACTGTCTCTACTTTCTGGTTTTGGTCCAGGCCCCACCCAGATAGTGACACTTAGTTCCGTGACTTCTTTAAGATGGCTCCCTTGAACTTGGCTGTTGTTCTGGATTCTCCAGCCTCAAGCCTTTCTTTATGCAGATTCACCCTCTGATCTTCCTTGCATTTTGGAGAATATTACCTGAACCTTGGAACCCTGTTTATGTCACCTGCTCTTCCAGCCAGTCTCTGTCAGTGGAAAACAGGACTGGAGAGGAGGAGAACAAGAGAAAACTTATGAGAGAGACTTAAATCTGGGAATAACAGAAGGCCTTGTAAGGCATGCTGTTACATTGTTGAATGCTCTGAGTTTTCTGCAAGGACAACATAACTTTGTTGTACAGTCATACCTATAAGAATGTGCTGGTGGGCAAAGTGTAATTAGTAAGAGATGCTGAATAATATACCAGTACAAGTGATTAGCACTAATGACAAAACTGCTCAAGTTATATGTTCAAGTATGTTTTTGCATAAAAGTAGCACCGCATCACAATATCAATCGTTCCAAAATTCCATTAGTATACTTTATATCCACTAAAAAAAAGCTGCTGAAACCTGTATTTAAATAAATACTCATGACTATAATCACCTGCTTCATGTTGTCTTGGAATGTAATGGCTGTTATAAGCAATTTCCACAAGAGTCGTTCTAGATAAGGAATGCCTACATCTAATTTTAAACTTTTAAACTGAAAACCAGAAAATAAATATAAAACACTTATCATGGAAATAAATGAGATTTGTTTATCTCCTGTGGAGCTTTAGAGGTCATAAGCTATTACGTATACTGTATCTGTCCATTTGTGAGGCTTTTTGTGCCTTTGACAAAGACTATTTATATGAGGGTTGTCCTTGTAGTAGTAAGTAGGAAGCTTTTACTTCCAGCAAATTATTTTTCCTGGAACAGAAAGGCAGAAGAAATCCTTCAGTGTCACAATATTACTTCAGTGGATCTAAAATTACATTATCTCTGTTCCCCTAGATCCTGTTGTTGAATCCCTCAATATGGTCAAGTATGAAAAGAGCATACTACAATAATGAAAAATATTATTGCAGATCTATTTTGACCAGTGGTATTTGGTTCCAACTTAATATACACAGTGCATTCACTAGTCCTGACTCTGAACATGTTAGTTGAATCCACTTTTCTCTCCACTTCAATTGCATTCTCGAAACAAGACTCTGTTATGCTTCTATCAGAGGACAGGAACAATTGTGCAATAAATCTATGTGTCCTTAGAGGCTGTTTGTAGCTTATTCTATGCTAATAGATGACATTTTCAAAATGATAGACACCAGTTTCACGTATGTCATCTTCATTGATCAACTGGTTGATAACACTCTCTAAGAAACTTTTATGCAAATATATGCAAAGCATAGTCAAATTATTTTGTTCACATTCCAGACTGTACTTCCCCACTCTCCTCACCCTGTCCCACCTAGAGCCCACTGGTAAATGCATCTGCAGGGCCCTACTGGGAATGGTATGTCATACGGAAAAAAGGTTAATAACCACTGTTAGATGGTTGGGTGGTTTATTAGCAGGCAATGTACAATATTGAATGATATTGTACATCAAGGTGATTTTGTTTGTAATTAAATATGTTTGTATCTGTGCATATACATATACCTGTATTTTTACAATGTACGTTACTTTCCTATGAAAAGGGCAAAAACAAATATATAAAATATTCACTTGCTTTTTATCTGGAAGAAAATGCAGCACTTTTAAATTTTAATGTGACAATTCATGCCTGTAGCATGGTCAGATATGTTTTGCAAGCAATCTGTTAAAGTGTTGAAACTTGGTATAAAGAAGATTAGATTCAGGATTAGTCATTTCTGTTTATTTCCATTCACTTAGACATTCACAGATTAACAAGAAAGAGTTGGAGTTACAGATAACATGTGAATTGTTTTAACACAGTCTTCCATACCCAGGAAAACTTGTAAAGTCTATGGACATCTGAGCAGTGTACCAAGGCAGAAAAAGGTCAATGATCTAACAGACATGTGTCTTTTATAAAACTTCACAAATCAACCCTTGGTAATCCTTTGTTAAATGAAATTCCTACCTTTGTTTAATGTCGTAAGACATAATCATGAAGATGTTTGCATTCTCTACTATTTTTGTGTTTCCTTATGGTCTTTGTTTTCTTAAGGAAAAGTAAACTCTATCTTTTGTTGTGATATAATTCAATATATCATCTCATGAACTTGAAAATTTTAAAGAGTATTTTCTCCATGAAACATCATTTCCTTTGCTCATCCTATTGGTTTCAGAGCCTTGGTATAATTCTTTCTTCCTCCTTTCCAATCAATTTCCTAGAGAAAAAAAGTGGTCTTTACTTATACTTTATTCCTCAGTCCACCTGTACTAATAGGCTAGTTTTAAAGAGTATTTATAACACATTGGTCTGGATAAGAGGAAAAAGATGATATAGTCACCTTTCATCACTGCAGCTTTGAAGAACCCAGAGGTACAGAGAAGGAGAAAATGTAGTTGAAACTAGAAACTGCACCATTTGGGCAGTTCTGAAGATTGACAGATTGTTCGACAGCAATTAAGCACCATATTCTCCATTCAAAACTTTCCCCTAAATCTTAGGAGCTAGAAACCTAAGAACTACGTTTCCCCAAATCCCTGCCAGCAAGACTTGAGTTATATTTCACAAATAAGAGATAACTCATATGAATTTTGAAAAGCAGAAGAGAAACAACTGGCATAATTGAGTCTGTGGGAGAGATGAGAAAGAGGGTGGCTTTAGGAGGAGGCAATAATATTTTCACAGATAAATCTGTGCTTTTTCCTGTGTATTGTCCACATCGCTGCTGCAGATGTTAGCTGCAGTTCCTGGCAATTTTGCACCTCTTTGTTTCCTCAATGCCAGAGGAAGCTTTTCCTAACCTTCATTTTTCCAGTTCCTCCAATCATTTTGCAAGATTTCCGTTTCCTATACTAAATGACTTTTTTTTTTCTGGAAATACCTTAGCTATCTGAATCATGATTAATAGACTTCACTGGTTGCTACATGCTTCCATTGTATAAGGTTTTAGATAATTCTGAGTGAGCCATAAATGTAGTCTATTTATAGAGCTCTTTTCACCTCTACAAATGTCTAACCTTAATGACCTTCCAAAGAAATAAAACCAATCTTGAACAAATATTCATCTTTATTGGTTTTAGCTATTTCTACATAGCTAAAACCTTACTTTTCTATAAGTCGCATGACAAAGATGATTTTCCTATTGTGTAGCCTATCGTTTACATCCTTACGCAGGTATCTTCAAATCTGCTTTTGTATTTGCTTATCAATTCAGTTTCCTTGGTGAATATTTACTGAGGACTAACTTGGTGCCAGGAACTACAAACACCTGTGATATCATGAGAATTAACATAGTGCTGGTCCCTTGCCTTCATATGCTCCATATGCAGCAAAGATTGGAAAAGGAATCTGCAAAGGGTAGAACATATTAGGTACAACTAGATCCTATATAGGTTTTCAAGTCATAGAAAGATTTTGGCACAAGAATGATGAGGGAAAAAAGTGATTTGATAAAATCTGAACTTTTGAAAAATCACGTGTTTTATGGGTAAAAGTTGGATTGGATGGGAAAACAATGAGATATATAAAGAAAAATTAAGAAGTTGCTACATTAAACCAAATGAGAGATATAGGGGTCTGGGGAAATAATCACAGCCTGAACTACGCTGGGGAACACAGAGATGGAGAAAAGTGAATTGATTCAAGAACACAAAAGGTGAGAACTTATGGGACATGTGTGATAAAGAGACAGAGGAGACAAGAGTGGCTCCAACGTGCTTACATTTTTGGGAACTAGGTAGAGAGCAGTATCATGACTATGACAGGCAATACAGGAAAACAAAGTGGAAGTGGGGTGACTTAGACATGCTGGGTTTGCTCTACTGGTGAGACACCATGTGGGCATGTCCAGTGGGCTGACAGAGGTGCAGATTTGACAAGCAGATAAAAGCTCTGGTCTGAGAATAGACGCATACTCAGGCCTCGTCAGAATATGGACTCCAAGTGCAGCCGTAGGAGCGAGTCTGTTGACTCAGGCTCACAAAGAGACTGCAGAGAATAACATACTGACTTCAGAGGAGCAGCGTGACTCCCCTTTCCTTAGCTGTCTCAAAGGCTGCCTATCTCATGCTGGGCAGGGACTCTGACACAACACACGTTTCTCTAATTTCTCAAATTCTTTTTATTTCAACAGATAAAACCACTACATAAAGGACATTTCATTAATGAGTTAATTAGCTGGATCACATATATTAACTGGATTCTAATAATTTACTATGACAACAGATGATACAGTAGCACGCACATTCTCTAGAGCAAAAGATTCTCCAGGAGGAAACAAAAGCTTCTAATCACAATTATCTATTAGCGTTTCATGCAAAGTAACGTCCTTTTAAAAGACAAAAAGCTTCTTCTTGGACAGTTATGTCAGGCCTAAGAAAAAAATTAATTCTTCAATTATATAATATAGATATAATTATTTGTCAACTAAGATCATGACATCTGGTCCCATCACTTCATGGGAAGTAGATGGGGAAACAGTGGAAGCAGTGTCAGACTTTATCTTTTGGGGCTCCAAAATCACTGCAGATGGTGACTGCAGCCATGAAATTAAGATGCTTACTCCTTGGAAGGAAAGTTATGACCAACCTAGATAGCATATTCAAAAGCAGAGACATTACTTTGCCAACAAAGGTCCGTCTAGTCAAGGCTATGGTTTTTCCCGCATGTATGGATTTGAAAGTTGGACTGTAAAGAAAGCTGAGCACCTAAGAATTGATGCTTTTGAACTGTGGTGTTGGAGAAGACTCTTGAGAGTCCCTTGGACTGCAAGGAGATCCAACCAGTCCATCCTAAAGGAGATCAGTCTTGGGTGTTAATTGGAAGGACTGATGTCGAAGCTGAAACTCCAGTACTTTGGCCACCTCATGTGAAGAGTTGACTCATTGGAAAATACTCTGATGCTGGGAGGGATTGGGGCCAGGAGGAGACCGGGACGACCCAGGATGAGATGGCTGGATGGCATCATGGACTCGATGGACGTGAGTTTGAGTAAACTCCGGGAGTTGGTGATGGACGGGGAGGCCTGACATGCTGCGATTCATGGGGTCACAAAGAGTCGGACACGACTGAGCGACTGAACTGAACTATTCAGTCTTACACTTAACTTCCACTGTTTTCATTCTTTTTCAGTATTTCAAAAGCACAGTTCATTTCAAGACCAGTCATTTATTTCTAGCATGAAAATAATTGAGACATAGTATGAATTTTAAATATATCCACAAAATATATCACTCGTGTTCACTAAGTTAATATTTATAACTAAATGCAACAGTCATGCTGAATTTACTTAAAATTTAAGGAAGTAAATTCAGTCATACTTATAAACATATGTTTATGATGAAATTTCATTAATACCATCCAAAGTTCAGTTATTTTAACATCTCAATTATTTTTTACAAACATAATAGTGTTTTAACATCTTTGGTTGGATAATATTGAAATAAAAATTGCATTCACAAAATCATTAAAAGAAAAGAACTATAGCATCTATGTTCCACTGTTTATAGGTAAATTTTATTATGTATATATTCCTAAGTTATCAAAAAATATAGCTAATTATTTCAAAAGAAGGATAATTTATGTTGAAATCGGTCCAAATTGAACATTTCCAAAGTGGAATGCATGTAATGTTTTCAGTAGTTCTTACCAGATAGGTTCCATTTTGATGAAAATTATATTGTTTTATGAATCATGAATGGGTCCATGGAAGATGAATTTTTTTAAAAATAATAACACTGCAGTGAACACATTACACCTATGTACCAGTGCAAAACCTGCTTACAAATAAGCACAAAATTTTACAAAATGCCACAAAACTATTTCCTAATCTGATTTAATTCTCAGTGAAGACAAGCTCAGCTTCAATACAGAAGTAATTTGTTCAAAAAGTTATAACAATTAGCAATGATTAAACATATTGCATTGCATCCTTATTTGGTATCCAGATAGTAACTATATAAAGCAGAGATAATTTGTAATGAGAAGTTGAATGCAAGTTTATATTTCTCTGAGAATTTCAGCCTTCAATTCTAAGTTTAAGAAACTTTTAGTTAAAAGTGCATTTGGTTTTAAATAAAAAACAACTGGCTAACTGAATGGTAAATATTTCCCATATCATTTATCAAAATGCTAATCACACAGAAAATTTCAGTTTATTTCCTTGAAGTCATCCAAATAGTTGGTAACATTTACCTGCAGTGTTCTCTGATGGTTTTAGACCATAGGAAGAATAACAAAAAGCCAAAATACAACAGAGAAGAGTCTATGCCTTTCTAGGGAAACTGGTGTTGGTAGACTTTCCATCAGATGAGGGGGGAACAGTGAATTATACATCATCCCCAACCTATTCGCTAATGTGATTTGAAAGTCAGCTTTTTTTTTTAACCCACATCTTTTGGCAATGCTGCTAACATCAATTCCTTGCTCATGTTTCCTTCACTCTTGGAAACAGTCAAAACCATCTCTCTCTGCTTTTACTCATGATTCAACCTACCATCCAAGTAACCATAAGCAAACTGTTATGTTGCCTTGTCTTTGAATTTGAATGTTTTTATTAGACTCTGCCAGCCAGTTTTCCATGAATTATACTGCATATGCTTCCAATCAAACGCTTCCTTAACATGGGAAATGAGGATGCACCTGTGTGCTCTCCTAAACCAGGTTTACAGCTCTGGTCAGAATTCACCCATGGATTTTCACATGTTGTTGCCTTAGACGTTGGTAGCCTCTGTGAAAGAATCGTTAGGGCCATTATTCTTTGTGACTTGCAGGTGCTTTTTAGCCTTGAACATCACAGATACCTCAGAGTGAATGGCGTCCAACCTCTGCTCACAGCGAAACGCTGAGAGGAAAGCCTTTCTATAGTTGCTGTTCATCCAGCCGTAGAGAAGGGGATTGGCAAAGGTGGAGGACATGGCAATGATGTGGAACACAGTGAAGATGAGTTTGTATTCCTTCAGGTCCAAGACGTGGCTGTCAATGTCAACAGCAAGTTGGAAGGCATGGAGGGGCAACCAGCTGACCGCAAACACCACCACCACACACACCAGCATTTTGGTGGTTTTTTGCCTCCGCTGATGGTAGTGGTCATGAGCAGCTCCAGGACTGACATGGTTCTTAAGTTTACTCCAGATACGAGTGTAGGAAAAAGAGATGATGCCCAGAGGCAAAACATACAGGATTAGTAAGGACGAAAGACTGTAGACAGTGCCATAGATGCCCTTCTCCTCTCCAGGCCACTTCTCAGTACAGGCCACAATCTCAAAGTCAGGAATAATCTCAATCAGTGAATACTCCCGGAAGATGGCCAGGGGGCTTGCTAGCAGGGCGCTGACACCCCAAGCCAAGCCAATAATCAAGAAACTGATTTGCTTGGAAATCTTGCTCTCGAGGTGGTAGACAATGCAACGATGCCGGTCCAGGGCAATCACTGTCAAGGTGATGGTGGACACTTGTACGGCCAGACCCTGGGCATATGGCACCAAGTGGCAGAGGACAGGACCCATTTTCCACTCCCCCATTAAGGTGTAGGTAAGTGTAAATGGCAAGCACAGGGTGTTCACTAGAAGGTCCGCCACAGCCAGATTGGCAATAAAGAAGTTGGTTACTGTACGCATGCTCTTGAATTTGATCACCACGTGGATCACCAAGGAATTGCCAATCACCCCAAGCAAGATGATGGAACAGTAGGCCAATATAAGGACAACCTGTACCTCAATCAGCTTGGTGCTGTCTATAAGCTCCGGTTCAGGGTCAGGGGCCAGCTCCCCCGGAGGAGTGGTGTGTCCTGGACCGAAATGATCCACTTTCATTTCTTCCACTGTCTGGTTCTCACCAGCCTCTGCACCTAATGGCCCCATTTTCATCAGCTAGCACAAGAATCTACAATTTAAAAAATGAACAAGTATGAAACAAGGAAAGCATAAAGGTGCAAGGAATATCACAAATGGATTGGTTTCATTTTGGCTGGGGTTCAAAGTACCTGTCCTTTGATCCCTAAAGTACCTGGGTCCCACAGGAATGGCCTGCAGTGACTTTGTTTCCAGTCAGAGGCACATGGGCCCTGGCTTCAGTCACACCACTTTCTCCCCGTGTCCCTCTAGCTGGAGGTAGTGATGATTTTTTGCTCTTGCGTATCCCTGTGTGGCCTCAACATCCTCTGCTTGGCTTACATCACTTGTGTAACCAATTTTGGGCATTAAATTTCTTCTCTTTTGCATTCTTGAATAGGTTCTATTTTGCACGATATGCTGAGCTGTCCATGCGTATATGCTTTCATTAATTCTCTCTGCCACTACAGGCATTACATGCACAGGTGGACGGCACTGACGTACAGAAGAAAATCACAGCTCCACAGTATGACATCCAAAGCTTTCTGTGAACTCAACCCTGTCTTCATCTCTCCTGACATTTTAGGATATATCTGATCCTTCTGTCATACTGAACTATTCCTAATTCCAGCAATATGTTGGCCTTTTTATGCTTCTCTGCCCTCCCTGCTCAATTATCCCAAAAACCTATGCTTACTTCCAAAGCTGCAAGGAGCATATGATACATCCTTCAGCCTCCACACCACAGCAATATCTTTCAGGACATATTTCCATTTCTGGGCTGTTTACATTCATTGTTTAAACCTTAGCAAATATGAAGCTGAAGGAAAGCACAGTTTTACTGAATAAATGAGGTCAGTAAAATACAAAGTAACAATTTTGATCCTTTCCTTTACTGAAGATAATTCCCTACATAGGATCTTTGCTCTGATATGATATCTCTCTGCTTATTTTCTTCTATGTAAGAACCAAGTAACCACCTCTACAAGAAAGTTATTCCAAGATACAATTACTAATTAGAATATTAAAAATTGGTACTCAGTATACACCATAAGGAAACTTTCTTTCTCCAAGGGCTTCACACACACACACACACACACACACACCCTAATAGTTGCTTATCACAAAGATTTTCATATGCTCATGCATTTGCTTTACTGATATATTCTAGTTCTCTCTGCATGCATTTCAAACAGAATGTTCCAAAAAGCATACCCCCTTTTGCACTTGCCTCCATTCTTTAGTGACTAGAGAAAGTGGAAACTATTCAAATCTTGGAGTATTTTATTTGATGGGCCCTTCTATTTTCCTTAGAGTAAGAAAGAGACTTTACAGGACACAATTAGTCAATCCTGATAAGTCATTAACAGAACAAATGAGACTCCAGAAGGTCTGTGGTTTGCAGCAAATTGAGAGCAAGTCTGAGACAGAAGGTTATTAGACGCATACTTGATTTATTAATTTATTTTGCTTTTTCTTTTCAATCTCATTTTCTTTATTCCTTTCTTTAAAGCTTCTCTACAGAAATGATTGTTAATCTCCAAGGTATTAGCATATGGATTCTAATCGCTGTTCTCAAGCACATGACTGGTGTTCAGCCAGGTCTGAGTGTTACTCAGATAATGCATCATTTTATGATTGCACTTTGGGAAAAGCGGAAGAGGATAAGAGAGTACATAGAGGGAATTGCCAGAGTAAAAACTCACAAAGGCACAAAAATTAAAAGATGAGTAGAAATGGGGAAAAACTTTTTCCTTGAAGTAAGGTCAAAGTGAGGCATTTACATTGTTCAAGACATTTGAGGATAGCTGTGAGTGGTACAGTTATCCTGAATGAATGAATTTTGAGATTCTGCTACAGAACAATTTCTTTGTAGAGCACGAAAATGGCTTTAGGACTTTTCCCCCCTAGAGATTCAAAAACCTTCAGATTATTAAGTGGGAAACTAGTTTATGCTTTGACTCCATATTTAAACTTGTGGGTGTTTTTTTTAAAAACAGTATTCTTATTGTCACAGGTTGGCCTTAATAAAAACGTTATTATCTTATCAGTTACAAAACCATCCAGGAGTCTTTTTCTCAGGGAGAAATCACACATAATATGTCACATGCCCTACACTTGTTGGTCCTGGAAAGAGGGGCTGTGGACATCCAAGAAAGCCCTATGTAAGACATGACTGTTTGCCTGATAAGCAGAAAGTGAAAATGAATGAACCAAGTTCATGAAAAGTTGAACCAAGATGATCGAGAACGAATCTCCTCTGTGTATTTGAGCCTCTGACCTTTAAACCAACCCTGTGCATTTCATGTCATTTAGTTTACATGATGCGTCCCTATTGCCAAAAGCCTTCAAGCTTTTCCTTTTGCCTCTTTTTTTTTTCTGTCATCATATGATCCTACCAGTGGGTGAGCCCTTCCGGTGGGGAACCAGTGAATGCTTGCATAAATGTGTCCATTCTTGAACAGTTTAGGAGAATGCAATATGACCTTCCCACCTAAACAGATGTTTAATTTTTAGAGCGGCAGGAAAAGTAGCAACCTGCTGTTCTGGAAAGATAATTACCTTTCTTAAGGAGAGTCAAGACTCTTCAGTGGGTAAGGAATATTCCTGGTATCACCCATAATGCCACCTTCGGCCTAAAGGTGGAAGAAAAACCCCTACACTAACGAGGACCTTCCTCACCCCCATCAAAGGACCCGAAAGCTTTTTTTCGGGATGCTTTCATTCCCAGATGAGTCAGTTAAAACTTACACGTACTGACCGTTTTTGTTGAGGGGTGGAAGCCAGACGTCTTGCCGCCGGTCAGCCTGATGATTGCCCGCCGACGCGGAGAGGGCACTGGACGATTCCCAAAGGCAGGCCCGGTTCCGTGCACTCCGACGGTGCAGGGCAGCCGCGCGCCGCGGGGAGCAGGAGAGCTCCGCGTGCGCCGCGCGGTCGCGGCCGCAGGGAGGCTGGCGCAGCTGAGATCCGCCGCCCACCTCCGCGGCCCAGCGCGCGGGCCTCGCACCGCTCGCACAGCGCGGCGCGAAGCGCGGGTGGGAGGCGAGGCTCAGGCGGTGGGAGCCGAACCCCCGCCTCGAAGAAAAAGAAGCAGGGGCGAAAGCAGGGGACAAGGGTTCCGCAGTGGAGAATGCTGGACGGGGATCTCTGTGCGGTGGGGCAGGGGAGAGTCCCAGTGTCTCCTCCCGGAGGGGGAAACGCGCGCAGAGGGCCCCTGCCCGGACCCCCCGGGGGTCCCCACCGCCGCCTGCGGCCTCCCCTCCTCTGACCCCCACTGACCCCCGGCAGCCACTCCAAGTTTGCTATCCGAGCGCTCCCACCACTCCTACCTCCTTCCTCTTCTATCGACCCCTCCCCTGCTCTCAGTTCCCAGAGGGATGGCAGGGCGCGGCGAGACCCCCGGACTCCGGCCGGCTCCCCACCGCCGCCGGGAAGCAGCCAGGACGAGGGCAAAGGCAGCGCAGACAGGCCCAGCCGCGGACGCGAGGACGCCTGGCGCTCACTCGAGGCGGACCCGGGAGGCAGAAACCCGGGGACCTGGCGGAGCTGGAAAAACCCACAACTCCAACCAGGAGTCGCTCTCCCTTTTGCCAGGGGGAACAGAGGCGGGGAGCTGGACCCCGTGCAGAACCGCGGAAAAGCACCTCACTCTGGCGCGTGGAGGACCAGCCCTCTGCCAGGGCTGGAGTGCAGGGCTTTGGTGTAACTCTGGGAGATCGATGAGCTCCACGCGAAGGCCAAGCGAGTTAAGATTCTAGTTGCCCAGAATCGGCAATTTCCTGAACAGGTGTCTGTTGACTGTTTACAAGTTAGGTAGTGCTCTTTCAGATTCAAAAGCCGGCAGCCCGGGTAGCTCGGTGCGCTTCTGCTCAGGGCAAAAGCTAGAATAGGAAGAGGAAAACGAGTCACGAAAAGTCCTAGATCTCTCGGGTTAGCTGACTTCTGAATCCTTCCCTCTCTGGTCATGACCTAAGGCACATGCCAGGGTGCGCGCGAGCCTCCGGAAGCCTCCCACAGGTCTGCTCCCAGCGATGCCCTCTGCTAAACGGCTGCCCGCCAGACTGAGTTAGAGCCTCAGAGTAAAACAGGATTGTGGAGTCAGTCCACAAAGATGGTTCCTCCCAGAAACTCTTAATTCACAACCTTTCCTTCTCGCGGTTTTCAACCAGTCTCTCTTCCCCTTGTTCATTTTTAGAGGTAGCAGCAGAGCATTTGGAACTAGCCCGAAACTTCTATGCATCAGTCTCTTCATATCTGAAATGAGAATGGTTATTCTGCTTCAGTTGAAATTTCTCTGAAGTATAAAAAAGATTACACTACTAAAAAATACTCTCAAAAATGTTAATTAAGTCCTCTTCTCAAGAGCACTGGGATTTCAAACTGTGAGGACTTGCACGCATCTTGGTAGTGTTGCATGCGTAAGGCATTTTTACTCAGTCTAATCTGAAATTAATCTTCTGGCTAACGTAAATTATGCCTACAAAAGCATAATTTATTGATAAATTATCACAGAAATTATTGATAAAGCAAAGCAGCTTGAGCGTTCAATTACTAAGAAACAAAAAACACACAGAACTGGAAATATCCAAATGTTCTACACAGTTCCACTTAAAAACATTTTTTACCTTGGATAAATATTCTTTGTTTGTAAATGTATTATCTGCAATAGGTTCCATGCTTAATATATTTGCACCAGTGAAGAATGAACTGTATACCAAGGAGCTGTAACTTTAGAAGAGTTAAAAGAGGCTTAAAACAACAATTAAGAAAGCAAATATACAGAAAGACAGATGAATATTGTCCTTGAAAGTAATTACTTTGGAGGACTCAACAGATTTCACTGACATAGATTGCACAAAATAACTTTGCCTCTTTTTAGAACTGTTTTTCCAAAGCATCTTAGCAAGTGTATAAAAATATTTGCTCACCATCTTATAGACACATACGTGTTTTAGAAGATTCACATAGTTCCACAGACATCTAGTCAGTGATCCTAATGAGACTGCACAACATTTTTGATTAATGTTTTCCAATAAAGTTGAGTTGCATGAGAAACTGATCAATGAACCACTCTGATAATGCCAATAAACCCCATCAAGAAACTCATAGAAAGTAGTGGAAGAGGTGGCAAAATACAGATAATACAAATTCAGATATGACAGGATTGTTACTGCCTGATCTCTGTTGTGTCAAATCAGCTACTTCCTTGGGCAACTTCACATCTAACCAGAATATGTGCTGATAACTTTTCAAATAAGGAGCAGACTCAAATTCAGATGCCTGTGTCACTGGGGCCGATGACATCAATATACCAGCAGACTAGCCTGTGGTGGACAGGAGGGAATGTTGGGGGCTACCATATGTCAAAAGATACAAAGCACATGCCTCTTCTGAAGGAGGAGAGTGCTTCTCAGACTCCACTGAGCTGCCCTGAAAAAATCTAGATTCAGATCTGATTTTTTTAGAGAAGCAAAATCCATATTTTTATAAATCTTCTTGATTTTAATGAAGAAAATTAATTTTTAAAACATCACTCTCCCACCCAGATCTGTACAGACCAAAATAAATAGGGAGAGATAGACAGATGGATAGTCTGCAGCCTGGCCATTGGGCTTCCAGTGCTGGCTTCTGATGTTTCTATGTGATTTTTTATAAACCTCCTAAAGTATCCAAAACATGACTCTTGCAATTTTCACTACCTTTAGACCATTCCCCAGTGCACACAAATATAAAACAAAGGCAGCCAAACATTCATTGCTAAGTAAGTAATTTTCTTTCCCACTTCTGGTTGAATAGATGTTCTCAGTGAGATTCTGAAGTAAAGGACGCAGTGGATAACTGAACAATTAAATATTTTAGATAGTTAGAATGAGGAATTTCCCAGAAGGTTTCATTAAAAAAAAGTTATAGTGTCAGTAAAGAAGATCATTTGTGATTTATAATATTTTTTAGATAAAGTAAATCATGATATGGATTTTCTTCAGTGTAAATTTATTTTGAGAGCAAAAAAGCTTCTTCTATGGTATAAGTAATTTCATTGTTATTTTGATTATAAAAGTAATTTATAATGATTGTCAAAAGAACATGGAGCTCTTGAAATGTGACCTGTGCAAGTGAAACTGAATTTATTTATTTTTTTTAAAAAAAGCACCAAAAAGAGCAAATATGTTTTGATTCCTGGGAAAAGTCAAAAAAGCTAAATTTCTTTTTTCATCTTAATGTCAGTATAGTCTGAGAGATAAATAAACTTCAAACCATACAATCCTACTTAAATCACAGATAGAAAGAAGCAGTGTAGCACAGCTAGAATGTGGAAGCTGATTCCAGAAGGGCGAAGAAGTTCCATAAATCGGGACACTAGCCCAGGGAAAGGAGGAAGAGCACAGGACAGAAAGAGAAAGAGCAGCAAACCCATGCAGAAGAATTCTCTAAACCCAGTCAAGTGAAAAATGCTCAGTGAAACTTCTTAGTGTTTATTAAGTAATAGACTTAACTTATCAGACTGAAAAAGCAAACCTTAATATCAAGTCCCTAGGTAGGAAATGTTAATAATGGAATTAGCTTAATTATAATAAGTAACTTAGGTATAGTGCTTAGTATATTTGAAACGGACTCTGCCTTGCTTTATGTAAATATTCAATAAATTTATTTATTTGTTCTTGGGTTTAATAAGTCCTTTTTCAGGAATTCTTTTTAAAGTTTTAATAACATCTCCAATAGTAAAAATTATGGAGCCTAGCTATCCTAATGACCATTTGGTTATACTATTGATTCTCAATTGGTTGTAGATATATTTCTGATAGGATCTGGAAAGGCACAGTGAGAGTTAAGTTCATGTCTGAACAGATAACGAGGAATGTTGTTTCAAGTAGACATAGGAAAAGAGGCTAGTTTATGTAAATAGAGCCACAAGGGTAATCACTTTTAAATTAGTCTATCTGTGAACTCATCAGTCTAAGCAATTTGTTCTGTAAAAAGATGATCTTCCTTCTACCTCATTACAAACTTAGTTCATTTGGAACAAAAGGGCCAGTAAATGTGAGTGAGCAAGAAATGGTCCAAAGAGTGAATTTCACAAAGCTGACAGTCTGGATTCTCTTACAGTCTTTACATGTGCAGTGTATTATGTAGGCAGGTGCCTCATTCAAGAAGAGCAGCTAGTCATTCAAAGTGAAATGTATGCTAAATCCTAAACTGGGCATAAGTATCATTTGCTATGATTTGTATTCTATGGATTCTGGGTTTTTATTTTTGTTTTGAATTATAATTACAGATTCAAAGTAATTAAAAGGATTGTAAGCAACATATGCAACATTTTGCTGAGATTTTTATCTCTTGGTTATCATTCAAATGGATGTTGAAACCGGTAAAGGGCCAATTCTAGAAGGATATTTAAATGCAAATGATACACAGTTCAAATTTTAACATAGAAGAAAGGAAGGGACATTTTTATATGGAATTCAGAATTTAATCAATGCAAATTTTCATTGGATTATCTGAAACATGCACAGGAGGCTCATGGCTAAAGAGGAAACATGCACCCTTTTAGAAAGATCAATTTTATTTTAATAAGTGTTTATCCTTGTAGCATATAGAGACATAATTTGATATGCATTTTTTAAAATCATACACTCAAAACAAATTTAATCTTAAAATTTTCTCAAAAAAGTTCAAGTAAAATCAAAGGTCTTGTACTAAGTTACTACTGGTTTATTTTGAGAGATGAGAACTCAAAGATTTATGTATAGTTTTCACATGTCATTTTGGAGATGGTGAAATGGCTTATTCAAAGTAAAAATCTCAAAACATGAAATGAGTAATGCAAGCAGGATGAAATTCAGGACCCACTACTCTTTGTAGTAAAAAAGAATCTTATAAAATCTATATAAATATTTTATTCCAACTCCTACCAACAAATCTTTACTGTCTGTAATTTGTTACAGGTACTGTACCAGGTGACGTCCATGCAACATGAATAACACAGATGATTATCTCCAGTCCAAGTATGCAGATTTTTAATAAAGTACCATAAGCAGATTGAGATTTTCAGGTAGACTTACAAAATAGGCTTTGATGTTAAATCTGGCCTCTATACACTGATGCTGAATTAAATCTCAGAGACAGAGTTTTGGGTGAAGCAGAAAGAAAAATTATTTTGCTTTGCAGGGCAAAGGGCGGGTCACAGTGGGCTAATGTCTCAAAACTGTGTGTCCCAACTTGGAGGGTAGTGAGGAGTTTTATAGTAATGGTTCAAAGAAGGTGTAATCAGCATGTGGACATTCTTCTGATTGGTTAGTGGTGAGGAAAGAGGGGGTCAACATCATCAACCTATCTGGGGTCTCCTTGTTTGTGGGCAGCATACAGTTAACTTCCTCCACTTGTTAGGGGTGTCAGTACCTGCAGAACAGCTCAGAGATATTTTTATGTGTATCCCTTGAGTGGGAATCAGGACCCTGTCCCAAAACTGCACTACTGTTTCTTGACTTTTCTTCTCTTGTCTCTGTATTCCTTCCCTTCCCTGATTAGCAACTGTTTGAACCTGCCCTTTGGAACTCAGGGAAGGTCACAGAGGCTCAATGAAGCCTATTCCTTATAGTCAAGAAATAAGGGACACAGAAAGACTTTTGTGCCTAGGTTTTCATAGGGTCCTGCTCAATTTCAATGTGAGGTCACAAAGAAGGAATGTTCACTTTGTGCTTATGAGTGTTGTATGTGCAGAGCGAGCAAGAATCAAGGAAGTGTGTCATGGGGGAAATAATTACGTGTAAACCTAGACAGAGACATTCTTGGCTTTATCCAGCACTGGGATACCATTTTCTGTTGAAAATAACCTTCTGAAAACCATATTATCATGCATGGGTGATATATTCAGAATCTTTCATTGAATTTTTGGAAATAATTAACAAGACAGTCAATTTCATTTAACGTCTAGACCACAACTTGAATAAAAATTTCATTTCCTGGGATTCAGTCTACATTTTCTTTACTGTCACTGAGTTATTATCTCAATGTTAATAACTAACTGCAAATATTATCTAAAAATTTTACAGTAATTTTGACCTCTGGCATCTTTTTGATTTCTTCTATTTTTGGGGAATATAAAAATAACTATAGTAAGGCTTTTAAATGATTCATTCTTCTTGCTCTTGGTTTGCTAGCACACTGAAATCTGATTTAAAAAATTGTTTTGTTTGGAGACACCAATTACATAATTAAGTTTACCTGTCATACAGAAAGCATACAAAAAATGTGAGTGTTGAGTTCAGTTAAATGTAATATATGTCATAACTTAGATATAACACTAAGATTTTGTCTAGAATGATAAGCCTAGTGGAGAAAATACAAATGTGGAATACAGTCATATGAACTAGGGTTACTTTTGTCAAACTACTGTGCTAGGGTTCCCTTCATCAAAATTGTCTGAAGTCCCTCATAATTTTGCAGATTACAAGATTCTATCCTAGAAGACATAGCCAAAGAAACTCTTGGTGTAATAGATGCATTCTGCAATTGGCAAGCTCCCCAGATAATGTGAATAAACATCTACTTTTGACAACCACAATTCTAGGAGGACAATGCCTCATATGCCAAAAAATAAGAGGGAAATAAATAAATAAGCAAGAGTGACAGAGACAATTTTTCTGAATTATTCAGACATTTTATGTTCTTCAGAAATTGCTGGAAACTTTTTCACTTCCTATATTTTGTACAGATTTAATGTAATAATACATTTTGTTTCCATAGATAAAACTGTTTCTAGATAAAAAATTCATACTTAAATTGAAAAAAAAGGAAAACCATTAGAGTATGCAGGTATGACCTGAATCCAATCCCTAATGATTACACTGTGGAAATGACAAATAGATTCAAGGGATTAGATCTGATAGAGTGCCTGAAGAACTATGGATGGAGGTTTGTGACATTGTGTAGGAGGCAGAGATCAAGACCATCCCAAAGAAAAAGAAAAGTAAAAAGGAAAAATGGTTGTCTGAGGAAGCCTGATAAATAGCTGAGAAGAGAAGCGAAAGGCAAAGGAGAAAAGGAAAAAGATATACCCAACTGAAAGTAGAGTTCCAGAGAATAGCAAGGAGAGAGAAGAAAGCCTTCCTCAGTGATCAATGAAAAAAAAAAAAAAAAAAGTAAAACAATAGAATGGGAAAGACTAGAGATCTCTTCAAGAAAGTTAGAGATACTAAGGGAACATTTCATGCAAAGATGGCACAATAAAGGACAGAAATGATACGGACTTAACAAAAGCAGAAGATATTAAGAAGAGGTGGCAAGAATACACAAAAGAGCTATAAAAATTTTTTTGAATGACCCAGATGACCACGATGATGTGATCACTTACCTAGAACCAGACATCCTGGAATGTGAAGTCAAGTGAGCCTTAGGAAGCATCACTATGAACAAAGTTAGTAGAGGTAAAGAAACTCCAGCTGAGTTATTTCAAATCCTTAAAGATGATGCTGTGAACATGTTTCACTCAATATCTCAGCAAATTTGGAAAACTCAGCAGTGGCCACTGGACTGGAAAAGGTCAGTTTTCATTCCAATCCCAAAGAAAGGCAATGCCAAAGAATGTTCAAACTACTGCACAATTGCAGACGTATCACACACTAGTAGAGTAATGCTCAAAATTCTCCAAATGAGGCTTCAACAGTAAGTGAACTGAGAACTTCCAGGTGTCCAAGCTGGATTTAGAAAAGGCAGAGGAACCAGAGATCAAATTGCCAACATTCGCTGGATCATCAAAAAAGCAAGAGAGCTCCAGAAAAACATCTACTTCTTTATTGACTGTGCCAAACCCTTTGACTGTGTGGATCAAATTGAACTGTGGAAAATTCTTCAAGAGATGGGAATACCATACCACCAAACCTGCCTCCTGAGAAATGTGTATGCAGGCCAAGATGCAACAGTTAGAACTGGACATGGAACAACAGACTGGTTCCAAACTGTGAAAGGAGTATGTCATGGCTGATTATTGTCACCCTGCTCATTTAACTTATCTGCAGAGTACATCATGTGAAATGCTGGGCTGGATGAAGCATGAGCTGGAGTCAAGATTGCCAAGAGAAATATCAATAACCTCAGATACACATATAACACCACCCTTATGGCAGAAACCAAAGAAGAACTGAAGAGCCTGTTGATTAAAATGAAAAAGGAGAGTGAAAAAGCTGGCTTAAGACTAAATATTTAAAAAATGAAGATCATGACATCCAGTCCCATGACTTCATGGCAAATAAATGGGGAAACAATGGAAACAGTGAGCAATTTTCTTGGGCTCCAAAATCACTGGAGATGATGACTGCAGCCATGAAAATAAAATACGCTTGCTCCTTGGAAAAAAGCTATGACCAACCTAGACAGCATATTAAAAAGCAGAGACATTACTTTGCTGACAAAAGTAGTCATGTATGGATGCAAGAGTTGGACTATAAAGAAAGCTGAGCACTGATTCTTGAGAGTCCCTTGGACTGCAAGGAGATTTAATTAGTCCATCCTAAAGGAAATCAGTCCTGAATATTCATTGGAAGGACTGATGCTTAAGCTGAAACTCCAATACTTTGGCCACCTCATGTGAAGAACTCACTCATTTGAAAATACCCCAACACTGAGAAAGACTGAAGGTGGGAGGAGAAGGGGACAATGAGGATGAGAAAGTTGGATGGCATCACCGACTCAATGGACATGAGTTTGGGTAAACTCCGGGAGTTGGCGATGGACAGGGAGGCCTGGTGTGCTGCAGTCCATGGGGTCGCAAAGAGTCAGACACAACTGAGCAACTGAACTGAACTGCCTGACTGAGTCAAAGCTATGATTTTTCCAGTAGTCATGTATGGGTGTGAAAGTTGAACTATAAAGAAAGCTGAGTGCCAAAGAATTGATGCTTTTGAACTGTGGTGTTGGAAAGGACTCTTGAGAGTCCCTTGGACTGAAAAGAGACTGAACCACTCAATTCTCAAAGAAAGCAGTCCTGAATGTTCATTGGAAGGACTGACGCTGAAGCTGAAGCTTTGGCCACCTGATGTGAAGAGCTGACTCATTGGAAAAGACCCTGATGCTGGGAAAGACTGAAGGTGGGAGGAGAAGGGGACAACAGAGGATTAGATGGTTGGATGGCATCACCGATTCAATGGACTTGAGTTTGAACTAGTTTCGGTAGTCGGTGATGGACAGGGAAGCCTGTCGTGCTACAGTCTATGGGGTCCCAAACAATCATACACGACTGAGTGACTGAACTAACTGAGATAAAATATTATCCAGGGCAAATTCCTCGGGACATATCTCTGCTTAATTTACTTTCTAATTAGAAGTCAGAGATTCACTTCCTTAGGGAAACAGTCCCTCACCGTGCTAAACAGGTCAGTTTTGCCTATCAGAGAGCTGTTAATTCTCTTTGTCTCATTAGCACTTGTATAATACTTTGAATTGTATATTTCTATGTGATTATTTTACTACCTGATGAACACCTCTCTCCCTAACTAGTCTTTGAGACTCGGAAGACAGCTCTGGGTCTGATTTAACTACCATTTGTATCATCTGCATTTAGCAGAGTACCCCTTACACAGATGACACTAAATGTATCTTGTACATTTGCACATATAGAAGAGATATAAAAAGATAGCCTTTCAATTTTTCCTCTTGTTAATCAGTTAACTTATCATGATACAAATTATTTGAAATTCTCTTCTCCATCTCTTTTCACTTCCTACCCCTTGCTTCATCACTATCTCGCCCAGGCAGATCTCACTTCTTGTAGAATTCTGGGCAGGAGTCACCCTCCTTTTTCACATTCTCTTCTAAAGACAAGTTATCCTTCTCCACAGCAAGAAGAGCAGATATTCCTTAACTAATGAGAAAGTAGGTATCCCTGTATTGCTAAGGAAAGTTCATATCTCTCTGACCCGGGGATGCAAATCCTTCCATTCCTCCTTTGATTCTGCTCTTCACACAAGTTCTTATTTCCAGAGTTAATCCCTGCTTGTGCCTTGCATGAATAATCACTCATACAATTTAATACAGAAGGAGCTATAGCCTAGTGGTTAAATGTTAAAGGGTTG
This sequence comes from Oryx dammah, assembly GCF_014754425.2. NCBI lineage: Eukaryota > Metazoa > Chordata > Mammalia > Artiodactyla > Bovidae > Oryx > Oryx dammah. Next base: position 2,115,348 of record NW_024070196.1, read on the forward strand.
CGGTTAGCCTGTGCATGTGTGTGTGTGTGTGTGTGTGTGTGTGTGTGTGTGTATGTGCACGTGCCTGTGCACATGCTAAGTCACTTCAGTCGTGTCTGACTTTTGCAGCCCTAGGACTGTAGCCCGCCAGGGTCCTCCATTCATGAAATTCTCCAGGCAAGAATCCTGGAGTGGGTTGCCACGCCTTCCTCCAGGGGATCTTCCTGACCCAGGGATCAAACCTACGTCTCTTGGGCCTCCTGCTTTGGCAGGTGGGTTCTTTACTATTAGCGCCACCTGGGAAACACTGGGGTTAGCCTACTTGGATTCAAACACTTGCTATGCCATTTACTCATCATCCATTTGGGGGCAACCTGCTTGGGCAAGTTCCCTGGGCTTCCTTTGGAAAATAGAGTTAATAATACTCAACCTGTAAAGCTGTTGCAAAGATTAATAGACGGGGAAATATACAGTGTCTGGCACTGCAAAGTGTTACCTCTGGCTCAGAGCAATGTTTCAGCACGTATTAGGTAATTACTATCAAATAGGCATCTTGCCTTCTTCCACTACATGTCAATTCTCAGTTAAATACCTTTGCCTGATCCTATACTCTCTTCCATTACATCTTTACTCTCAACACAACCTTTCTTAAAACTATTCTTTCCTTTGTTGTTTTTTAGTCACTAAGTCATGTCCAACTCTTTTGCAACCCCAGGGACTAGCCCACCAGATTTCTCTACCCATGGGATTCCCAGGTAAGAATACTGGAATAGGTTGCCATTTTCTTCTCCAGGGGATCTGCCTGACCCAGGAGTTGAACCTGCATCTACTGCTTAGCAGGCAGATTTTTTTTTTTTTTAACCACTGAGATACCTTACTTTATTCTTACCTACTGAAAATAGACACTTATTCCCACAAAGATATTGCAGGTAATTGTAAACCTGCAATGGGTTGTTATCCATATCAGACAAACACTGGGTTGATTTATTTTTCTTTTCCTTCTAAAACATTAATGATTCCCTCTCCTCACTCATGGCCAGAGATTAGGGCTAGGTAAGGCTAGATGTTTTGGGGTTAGGAGCTGAGAATGTTTTACTTTGTGCTAATTTTAATTCTAAGAGTTGTGTCATTCTTGAGGTCTTGCATATAGTATTTCTCAGTATGTTTTGTAGGTAGTGAGTGGCTTTATAAATGAAGTACAATAATTATTTCTTTGTGGTGGGCTTGTCATACCTGAATAAATGAAAATCAGCCTCAAATATTTTATTGTGTATGACCTTCATTGCATAATCAATTGTCCAATTGTGTCTTGGGAAAATATAGGGCAGATTATTATCAAACCTATGCAAGTAGCTATTAATACATTGCTATGAAATATAAGAAGACTCAGTCAAAATATTTGTTTCTGAATTCTGCAGAGTCAGTGAAAATCAGATACCATTTAAAAATATATTTCATTTTATAAATACATAGCTTAAAATTCAGTTTATAAATGCATAGAGTTCTAAACTGAGGGCTGGAGATAGCTTAAGAAGAAAGAAATAAGGCTTTCACATATATTCCTTAGAAGACAAAAGCATTAAACATAATACAAACAAAATTCCAGGCAAATAATAAAAATAAAATGTCTTTTTTTCAGTATTTTTAGTCCTATGCAATTAATTTTTGATCCACTGGGGTTCTTGTGTAATTCCTCTGCTTTCATGAAGCTGTCTGCTTTCTGGACTAAAAAAAGCCCTGGAAATATTGACTCAGTACCCTAGCACAACCTCAAAGACACACTAGGTGAGTCAGCTTGGGAATCTGTATGCAAGACTTCTTTCTTTGATGTATCAGTTTTTGAATATCTGTTACAGTCCATCTGAAGTTGTTTCTGACTTAAGACAAAAGTTGTTATCTGAGCTTTCAGTAAGGCTCTGAGCCTCAGAGTAAATCCTATAGTTGCAGGTGAAACAGAATGATCATAGTTTATTTATTGCCATAATCAAGAATTCTAGGATGGCAGAGAGTAAACTCTGCTATTGCATATAACATATAATTCTTCTATAATAATTTATTTTATGTGTCCCCTGAGCCTAAAGACACATTATCATCAGTAAAGGTGTTAAAACACCTCCCAAATCCTCCAATCCATCTGTAGTCTCTGAAAGGTTTATATTAGTAACATTTTACTGTACAGCTAATCATCTTTTGAAAAACTCTACCCTTGAAAATGTTACAAATTCTCTTGGAGCTAATTAATAAGTATGAAGCATAAAAAACCTAATTGTTTTCATATCCCTCCTTTTATAAAATGAATGAATGTCTTTTTATTTTCTGTAGTATTTTTAATAAAATCACAGGCTTGATATGGTCAGCTCCAGGCACAGAAAATTATTACAGACTATATACAATCTGGGCAGATAGAACAAAAGGTAAAACAAGCAAACAAATGGTTTACTATACCTTGTTAAAGGGAAGATAAATGCTCTATACAAAGTTATCCTACCAGAGAGAAAACCATGTCCTAGATGTATTAGTACAAGGTTTGAAAATAAAAAAAAAGAAAAAATGTAAGCCCCTTAAAATACTTTCTGAATAAACCCTCAACCTGAGTGAAATTGGCCAATAATTTAAAATGCTTAATTCCTTCATATCTTAAATAATATAAACCAGATAAAACAAATTTTACTTCTCTCAAACTTCTTTATTCAGCTAGCTGTACAAAATCAAGTTTTGCTCTTTACTAAATTCTTTCATATTTTGGGACAATCTCATACTTCACTTTAGAACAAACTTTTTCTTTCTGTGAAAACAACAGAAAAACTCATATTTCACACACATATATGTTCCTTGCATAGGCTCAAATACTGATAAGAGCTATAGCATTTAACCAAATTAACTATCTACTATTTAACTAGAAAGTATAAAATTACACAAGTATGTAAATACACAAGCAAGTCAGCAGGCAAGCAAAGCTCATCCGTTGGAGTCACACACATCACTTTTATCTCTCTGAAAGTGACAGAAATAACAGTGCACATTAATTAGCAAGACTCCAAGTGTAGCCACTCTAATAACTAAAGGTCAAAGTGACATATCTGAAAAACTATGCCTAGTTGAAAAGGAAGAGGTAAAACTGCCACACATGTGTGTGAGCACGCACACACACACACACACACACACACACACACACGCTCTGAAAATAATAAATGGATATGGTAATATTGCAGAATATAAGACTAATATACAGAAATCTTTGTTTTCTATGCAATAATAATAAGCTATCAGAAACGATAAGTTAAGAAAATAGTATGATTTACAACCACAACAAAAAGAATTGTTTTAAATTGAAATTAAAAGTACTATGCCTTACAGTATTTTTCTTCAGTAAAGAAAAAAATAAAGATCCAGTATCCAGGGATCCAAAGATAATTTATTAAGTAGATTTAATCTTACTTCGAGGTTGTAAAGTTAACTAAGTATCTTCAATATGGTATTTTAAGATGACACATTAGAAACATGATTACTGCTCATATAACGGAGAAGGTGATGGCACCCCACTCCAGTACTCCTGCCTGGAAAATCCCATGGACGGAGGAGCCTGGAAGGCTGCAGTCCATGGGGTTGCTGAGGGTCGGACACGATTGAGCGACTTCACTTTCACTTTTCACTTTCATGCATTGGAGAAGGAAATGGCAACCCACTCCAGTGTTCTTGCCTGGAGAATCCCAGGGACGGGGGAGCCTGGTGGGCTGCCGTCTCTGGAGTCGCACAGAGTTGGACACAACTGAAGCGACTTAGCAGCAGCAGCAGCTCATATAAAGCAATTTATCAGACTAATATAATTTAAATCAAGACAGTGTTACATTATTCATAATCATTAACATTGTGTTAGCTTATCTAATGGGTAAAACGGTATAGTAGGCTTCCCCAGGGTGACTCAGTAGTAAATAATTTGCCTGCAGTTCAGGAGAGGCAGGTTCCATCCCTGGATTGGGAAGATCCCATGGAGAAGGAAACGGCAATGTTTCCACTCCAGTATTCTTGCCTGGGAAATCCCATGGATGAAGGAGCCTGGCAAGCTATAGTCCATGGGTTGCAAAAGACTTGGACACAACTTAGCTACTAAACAACAGCAAAACAGTATAAGAAATCTAGGAAGCTCAGATGAACTAACATCAATTAGTATCAAAACAAACACAAATCTGATAATTACATCAGAGAAAAGCCAGAGCTGTGTTTGTAAACCAAATGTACTTAAATAATTCAATTTATCTCAGTATTTACCTTGCCTGCATGAACTTAGATTCTTATATAAAAATGTTTCTTAGCTATCAGTGAAAAGGAAAATTTTCCTTAAATTCTAACACATGATAATATGAAAGTTTCAGCTTCTTTATTCTGCAAACATAGGAGTGGTATGAGATTTATATTATGAGTCTTATCAGTTTCTATAAACCAATTATAACAGGGCTCCTTTAACTAGAGGAACTTCAAAATCTAATTAGTTAGTACCTAATGGAAGTAGGACTCATTCAAAAGATCAAGGCTTTTTTCTCTGTTTCGGACACACAGGCACACAACTAACAGTTTCAGTTCTACAGCCTCAGCTCTGGGTAGAGTGAGCACAGAAACACAGAAATCCATTACTCCAGACCTCCTTTCTAGTAGGTACCAAATGATTCCATAAGTAATTTGTGTGCACAAATAGATAAATAATCATAAAATAATAAGAAAATGATTCCCGGTCTTTATCATGCAACAGAGATTATATTGCTGCCATCTTGGTAGAAATCATTGAATGGTCACATTATAAAACTGTTTTCCTGCTATACTGTCATACTGAGTAGTAACATTTGCTATGTGCAAATTAGAAAAAAATGTCTCGGTCTGGAAACAAAAACAAAGAAAGAAGTTAGTACAAATAAAACCTAGAGAGTCAGAGAGTCAGCAAAGGTAAAGTTTTATTGCCGTTTAAAATAATTTCAGAAGGAGGAAGATAGAAAAAGAGAGAGAGAGAAAGAGACTGAGAAGAATCTCTTGGTAAATTCAATGTAATTCACTCTATTAAGTGAGTTCCCTTGGACATCTTGGTGATACCTGCACAATCACTAAAGGATAATTTTCAAAAGGTAAAATTAAATTTAAAAATGACTCACAAATATTAATAGTTCAAATATTTTATTCAACTTATTAGGTAATGACAGTGAAATGGTAAGGTTGGTTCAGAGAACATTTGAGTTATTTATAATCAATTGATGAAGAATATTAACATGTGATTGCTATGTTTCATTATAAAAGTGCTAATGTCCTACAGAAAAGTAAACCACAAACTTTGGGTTATGTTTTGTACTAGAAAGAAATTATTAACAAATTATTATTAAATTATTAACTCTATTGGACAAAAATACACAAGTCAAAGTATAGCCTAAGTCTGGGGACTTTAATCAGTTGTAAACAATGAGTTGAACAAAGAACATTCTCCTGGATAACAAAACAAACCTTTGGTAGACCCAGTAAACAATGCTACTGTGTATCATTGAAAAGACATGCCACTAACTTTTGTTTTGGGGGGGGCATATTTCAAAACTACAAATAGTTTTCACATTAATAATACATCCCATGGGCAAATCAACTGCAACATTATCATTCTTTTAAAACATATATTTTTTTGACTTATTTTGGTTAATGGGCTTCCTTGGTAGCTCAGCTGGTAAAGAATCTGCTTGCAAAGCTGGACACCCTGGGTCAGGGAGAATGCCTGGAGAAGGGATAGGCTACCCACTCCAATATTCCTGGGCTTCCCTGGTGGCTCAGCTGGTAAAGAATCCACCTGCAATGCGGGAGACCTGGGTTCGATCCCTGGTTTGGGAAGATCCCCTGGAGAAGGGAAAGGCTACCCACTCCAGTATTCTGGCCTGGAGAATTCCATGGACTGTATAGTCCATGGAGTCGCAAAGAGTCAGACACAACTGAGCAACTTTCCCTTTCATTTTGGTTACTGGTATTAATATACTCTATCACCAAGTTCAAGGCTTGAAAATCAAACACTCTCCTCACCAACACCACAGAACAAACAATCACATGCTCTATGGATATTTCTTTTGCAAAGTTTTTTTAATCTGTTCTCTAATTTTCCCCCTAGCTCTTTTGTATGCAAGTGTCCTAAAGTCTCTGCATCAGTGTTTTCAAACTTGAATCTAGGTCAGTGTCAGAATCACATGAAGTGTGTTGTGGACAAACTCTAATATGGTCCCCAATTTTTCCTACATTCAGGTATCCAAGCCCTTGTATAATGCCCTACTCTTGAGGGTGAGTATAATTTGAATACTTCTAACTATGACACCACCCTTATGGCAGAAAGTGAAGAGGAACTAAAAAGCTTCTTGATGAAAGTGAAAGAGGAGAGTGAAAAAGTTGGCTTTAAGCTCAACATGCAGAAAACGAAGATCATGACATCCGGTCCCATCACTTCATGGGAAATAGGTGGGGAAACAGTGGAAACAGTGTCAGACTTTATCTTTTTGGGCTCCAAAATCACTGCAGATGGTGATTACAGCCATGAAATTAAAAGACGCTTACTCCTTGGAACGAACCTAGATAGCATATTCAAAAGGAGAGACATTACTTTGCCAACAAAGGTCTATCTAGCAAGGCTATGGTTTTTCCAGTGGTCGTGTATGGATGTGAGAGTTGGACTGTGAAGAAAGCTGAGCACCACAGAATTGATGCTTTTGAACTGTGGTGATGGAGAAGATTCTTGAGAGTCCCTTGGACTGCAAGGAGATACAACCAGTCCATTCTAAAGGAGATCAGCCCTAGGTGTTCTTTGGAAGGAATGATTCTAAAGCTGAAACTCCAGTACGCTGGCCACCTCATGTGAAGAGTTGACTCATTGGAAAAGACTCTGATGCTGGGAGGGATTGGGGGCAGGAGGAGAAGGGGACGACCGAGGATGAGATGGCTGGATGGCATCACTGACTCGATGGACGTGAGTTTGAGTGAACTCCGGGAGATGGTGATGGACAGGGAGGCCTGGCGTGCTGCGATTCATGGGGTCGCAAAGAGTCGGACACGACTGAGTGACTGAACTGAACTGAACTGAACCACTAAAAGAAGGCAAAGGTGATGGGAGCTTTCTTCCATAAGAGCATAACTTTTTTCTTGTCAGCAGATGCTTCTCTTATTAGCTTTAAAGAAGTAAACCTCCAGGTAGAGAGGTCCACATAATAAAAGAAGAGACAGAGAGAGAAACAGAGAGAGAGGGAAGGTTCCAGGAAACAGCAAGGAGCTGGGCTCTCAGTTCCATAAGCTATAAGAATTGAATTCTGCTAACAGTCACCTGAGCTTCAAAGTTGATCTTTCGCTGGTTGAGCCTCAGATGAAACCTCAGCTCTGGCCAATATCTTGATTGTAGCCTTGTGAGACAACTTGAAGTAAAAGACCTGGCTAAACAATACTCCAATTCTTGACTCACAGAAACTCTGAGATAATAAATGTCTGTTGTGCTAACTGCAAAATTTGTGGTAAAATATATAAATATATGTTTGAGTAGAAATATATAAATAATAAGGTAGCTTTTTAAAAATATAGATTCTCAGGTTCCAACCCCACGTGATTCTTTAACTTTTCAGTGGTAACCAGGTATCTGTGGTGTATTTTAAAGCTATCTGTATAATTCTCTGATTACAATCTGTCTGGATTACGAATCACTGCTCTAAGTTGTACCTTTCCCTATTCCCCAAACGTATACATTGCTAACACAATGTCCTTACCCAAACTCAAATATGATCACACCTTTGGTGTGTTTTAAACCTTTCAATGACTACATATTACAAATACAACAAAATGCAACCACCTAGCAGAGAGTACAACACTCTCAATTATCTGGCTGCTGTGTATCTCCCCATAAAATCTCCCAGTCACCCCCAAAGTGATCCTAAATTATATGCAGCTGGTCCTTCTTAGAGACCCTTTATTATCACCATGCATTTGCTAGTCTCATTTCAACTACTTAGAATTTCCATCCTCTATTTCAGCTCCCATCAAATGGTAAATTATTCATCTATAAGAAACAAACAAAATTTTGTCTCCTCTATGAATCACATGTCTATTATAAGACTTATCATTTGTGACATAATTAACTTTTTAAATTTGTCTCTTGATCACTAAATCATGGGCTTTTGCATGACCTAAACACAATTTCATCAATCCTTGTTTAGAGTAGCACTAAGATTAGATATCCATTATATACATAGAGCAAATTCATGCCACAAAATTGTTGTTCAACACAGAATGAATAAAAACTGTGTTCAGCTCTAGCTGCTCATAAAATGCTATATGTACCACCCTGCCTTTATTCTTAAAATATTTTCCTAACTCAATATTTCATAAATCAAGTAATATGGTTAACTTTCATTTCAAGGAATTCTTCAGTAAATCTTCTGTAATGCAATAAATCCCTTTGAAAGCATAAAGTTTCTTTCTATATCTTTCTCACTCTTAAGTTATACTAAGTTGTCTTTAAAGCAGAGCTCATGTCTTATGAAATTATATATTTGAACAAATATTCTTTTCTTCTCTTTCAGTCTCTGAATACACATCAGGGCTAAATACTTAGATTTTTTTAGTTTCTCAGAGGAGAACATGAAGTCAGGCCCATACAGAAATTGACTTTAAATGGTTTTTTGAAAACAATGCAGTGACAATATCAGAATTGCAAGGATAACTTTGAATTCAAATAAAAATTTAAAAATCCTTATTTCAAGTTATATAAAAGTCATCTTTCTGCTACTTCTAACTGGTAGGGGAATATGCTTTGAAAATTAAGGAAGGATGCTAGTTCTTGGGGTTGAGTTACATGCCCATTTTCAAGTATTATTTCCTTTAAGTGGAATGGTCAAGAACATAACAATTGAGATCTTTGAGCTTTAAAGAAAAACAAAGTATTGAAAACATATTTTGTAATTATAAAGTAGATTAAATAGAGACTACTCAAAAACAAACAGGCAGCACCTTTCACTGCCATGTTTCTCTTACTTTGGCCTTACCTTGCCTGTTCAGATAAAGCTAAATTAGAAAGGAATGCTTACCATACGTTCCTGTTACTGTCTTAGATACTTCTATGTAGTTTTTAAATTAAACCTTGAAATTCATACTATCTATACAAAAGAACAAATACAGTTTAGAAATTATGAAAATATAAAGAAACATTCTATGCATAATTAGCCCAAAGATTCATTTAGTGACCTAAACTTGCATCACCAAATATCAGTGGCAATTTGCCTAGAATTTACTTAGGCATTTATTGAGAATTTGAATACATGAGGTTATACTAACATCATGAATTAACATTGATCAAATGAATGCAACAAACAGGTGGTTCAATGTACAAACATCTTTTTAAGGGAAAATGAAGCAAAGTGGTGTTTTGTTTTTTTTTTTTCCACATTGGCTCACTCACTGCTGCACAAAATCATTAAAAAGTTATTATTGCTTGATTGTCTCACTAGATATTTCCATTTCACAACCTTATTCCATTTTCAGAATTTAAATTGTATATGTAAAAAGAAAAATTGTTTCTACTTATCACATAATTTTATAGCCAGATGGGACTTTAAAAGTCACATATTACAGCATTTATCAACTAAGAAACTATATATTCAACTGTGACAGATAAAGCACCTTTGTTTTTATAGAAAACCTTAGAATGAGGGAGTGAAAGGACAAAAGGAGGAGGCAAAGAAAAGAATGTAGGTACATCTCCCTGAAAAAAGTGAGATAGGAGAAGGCACAAGGGTTTAAAACTGGGCCAAGTGCATTATTGTAGGTAGATACTTATGTTTTCTCTTCCCATAACTAATTAGCAAACTTAATCATTCATCAAACCTTCTCTCAGATACTCTCTCCAGTAAAGCCCCTTTAGTTTTCCCTGAGAAAATTAACCATGTATGTCTCTATATTTAATTTGTGGCTTTTGGACTTCTGGTACACTTATCACTTAGCCACCTAGTTACTTTTTCACACAGTCAGCTCTTTAACTAGCATATAAAACTTTTGGACAAGGATTGTAATTTTTTTGTCCTTTAGTGACTGGCACACAGAATATACTCAGTAAATCTTTTGGATCACAAGTACTGTTGTTCAAAACAGCATTAATGTATTCAAGACAGCTGGCAGAAACATGACTTATAGATAAAACCTTTAATTTTATATTTAAGAGGTCATACAGAAAGCTTGAGAGTTTGTACCTCCTAGAACTTAACAATTGCACTCATCTCACATACTAGCAAAGTAATACTCAAAATTCTCTAAGCCAGGCTTCAATAGAATGTGAACTTCCAGATGTTCAAGCTGGATTCAGAAAAAGCAGAGGAACCAGAGATCAAATTGCCAAGTGTTGCATCCTCAAAAAAGCAAGAGAGTTCCAGAAAACATCCACTTCTGCTTTATTGACTATGCCAAAGCCCTTGACTGTGTGGATCACAACAAACTGTGGAAAATTCTTCAAGAGATGGGAAAACCAAACTGCCTTACTTACTCCCTGAGAAATCTATATGCAGGTCAAGAAGCAACAGTTAGAACTGGACATGGAACAACAGACTGGTTCCAAATAGGGAAAAGAGTACATCAAGGCTGTATATTGTCACCCTACTTATTTAACTTATATGCAGAGTACATCGTGAGAAATGCTGGACTGGAAGAAACACAAGCGGGAATCAAGATTGCCGGGAGAAATATCAATGACCTCAGATATGCAGATGACACCACCTTTATGGCAGAAAGCGAAGAACTAAAGAGCCTCTTGATGAAAGTGAAAGAGGAAAGACAAAAAGTTGGCTTAAAACTCAACATTCAGAAAACTAAGGTCATGGCATCTGGTCCCATCACTTCATGGCAAATAGATGGAGAAACAATGGAAACAGTGACAGACTTTATTTTGGGGGGCTCCAAAATCACTGCAGATGGTGATTGAAGCCATGAAATTAAATAATGCTTGCCCCTTGAAATGAAAGCTATGATCAACCTAGACAGCATATTAAAAAGCAGAGACATTACTTTGCCAAAAAATATCCATTTAGTCAAAACTATGGTTTTTCCCATAGTCATGTATGGATGTGAGAGTTGGACTGTGAAGAAAGCTGAGCACCAAAGAATTGATGCTTTTGAACTGTGGTGTTGGAGAAGACTCTTGAGAGTCCCTTGGGCTGCAAGGAGATCCAACCAGTCCATCCTAAAGGAGATCAGTCCTGAATATTCATTGGAAGGACTGATGCTGAAGCTGAAACTCCAATACTTTGGCCTCGTGATATGGAGAGCTGACTCATTTGAAAAGCCCCTGATGCTGGGAAAGATTGAAGGCAGGAGAAGGGGATGACAGAGGATGAGATGGTTGGATAAGATCACTGACTCGATAGACATGAGTTTGAGTAAGCTTCAGGAGTTGGTGATGGACAAGGAAGCCTGGCATGCTACAGTCCATGGGGTCGCAAAGGGTCACACATGACTGAGCGACTCAACTGAACTGAACTGAGCTGAGAATTTCTTAGAACTCCAAGAGGCTGCCAATTCTCTTTGAAATTATTCAAGAAGTGTGTAAGACTACCACCTTCCTGATTTGGGGTGAATAAATATATATTTTTCATGTTTGACAATTTTTATTATGAAGAATAAAATAAGTTTAAAGAATTTAAATTATAGTCCATAATGCTGTTGTATAGAGCCTTGCTCTTCAGAGTGGCCCATGGACCAGCATTCCCTGGAAGTCTGGAGAATGGAGAATAATCTTGGGCCCCATCCCAGATACACTGAATCTAATCTAAGTTTTAATAAGTTTTACATTTTAAGGATCATTTTGTAGATGCCGGGAAACAATTCTCTATTTCTTAAGAATAAATGAAAGTTATCTGGACTTAGCTTAATATCTCTCTGAAAAAGCTTCCCTTGTGGCTCAGCTGGTAAAGAAGCTACCTGAAATGTGGGAGACGTGGGTTTGATCCCTGGTTTGGGAAGATCCCCTGGAGAAGGGAAAGGCTACCCATTCCAGTATTCTGGCCTAGTGGGGTCAGAGTCCAACGCGACTGAGTGACTTTCACTTTCATTGTCGACTTCATCAGCACAGCAGACTTCCCTCGTTCCATGATCTTGATCTTGTTCTTTAGAATCATGCCAGTGGTTGAAGGATTCATGTTATAAGAACAAGCAATTTGTTCGTGAATCCAGTAAATAAGCACTTTGCAGTAGATCTTATCACTTGATTATCAAGATCCTTCAGTCTTTGAGAAAGATTCACAAATGTGAAGACTCTAGGCTCTTCCTAGGTCATGCAAGGATACCTTCTGTGGGGAGAGAGCAAATTAGCCAAGATGGCTTTCTTAGGACCTTCCGCTCCACCTTTTGTAAATGATGACTATGTAACAGCTGAGATCACTTACAGCGCTGGGCATGCACATCATGAGGTACTCGCTCACTCATGAGCTGCTCTGTGCTGTGTGCATGTATATAAGCTCCACCTGGGAAAAGCCCTGAAGTGTTGTGTGTGGTAATGTCGTGTTATGTTACGTCTGCTGCTAAGGCTGCTGCACCAGCCGGGAAAGAATAAATGTATCTGCAGCTTCTATGGCTCTTTCAGTCTCCTTGCAGCCTCTTAGTTTGCATGTTGCCTACCCTGGGTTCAGCTAGCAGTGCAGGCAGTGTGAACAGTGAGATAGTTGGTGCTGTGCAGGGTCAGCAATACACCTTCCTCCTACAATCCTCCTTATCACCATTCCTCTAGCTCTCTTGGAGGAGCTCTAGAAGAGAGAAATTCACTCAAGTTTGTGGATAGATTGAGATAATTTACTAGACTTTCTGTCTTAGCCTTGAAAGAAAATCAAATTACACAGGATCTTCAAAGTCCCACCAGATATATCTTCAAACATATCCAGGTAGAAATTATTCCTCTAGTATCAGTAATCACTCAATACTCTATGGCTCTAATCCAGTAAGAATAGGCTCAAAGACTGACCTTTGAATTTTCAGGGTAAAGGAGACTTGATAAAGTGGGAGCAGCCAGGTTAAGCTGTATGTCATGGAGCTTAGCCAGGTATGAAAGGAGAAATATTGATTGGTGGCTAGAGGTGAGGTACAGTGTTAAAAGAGGGTTCTTTGTAAAGATTGATGAAACTTGATTATAGCTGGGAAGGACCTGCAGAAAAATCAAAAGGAATAATAGATGGAGCCAGATCTTAAATAAAATGGAACAAGATAGTGAGTAAAGAGCAGAGGGGAGGTATTGTCCCTAAACTAGATGGACAGCTCTTAATCTAAGTCTAGAGTGGTGACAGGAGGAAGAAGGTTAACAGATAAACTTGTAGGTTAGGGAGAGGATAGAATTTACTAAGGACACACTTTATAGTTTTTATTTTAATTGTGAAATAAGTGGTGTGTTTATTTGTTTAGAGTATAGGTTTGGGATTTGTTTGGGGCTTTGAGGATACAGTGTTTTGCAAAGGCAGTTTACATTGTTGGGTGCACGTGTAAACTTTATCCTATCACTATTGGCGCTTTGTTCACGAATCCAGTAAGTAAGCACTTTGCAGTGCACACCCTCTTAACACTTGATTACTGTGGTCCTGAGTCTTTGAGTAAGATTCACAGATGTCTTCACTCTAGGCATTTTCTGGGACATCCATGGATACCTTCCTCCTGCAAGCCTCCTTAATGCCATTTCTGTAGCTCCTTTAAAAAAATCATTAGAAATTGCTAACAAATATATGTAACTTTATGACTTTATGTAAATTCATGACTTTTGCCATCTCTTCTTCCAGAAAAACCAGTGAAATCCAGATGTTCCATTTGATATTGTGTCCATCTTGAGCAATTCATAGCTTTCTTCTCAGTCACTTTGTCATAGAGAACTCCCACAAGAAGCTTTCAATGTGGCCTAAAAGAGAAGAATCAGTTTGTCAAAGTTGGAATAGCACAAAAAAAGGCAAGTTAATTGCTTATGAAATATGTATATTCATTACTGATTCAGGTCACAGGATTGCTTTTAACACATTTATTTGATGATGGAGTGCTACTAAGAAGACCCAAGGTTATGGTTTTGTAGATTAATAAGAACCAAGGACTTCATGGTGGGAAGTTGAGATTGAATATTTTCCTGGTGTCCTGCAGTCAGATGCTCACTCTGTTCAAAGTTTCTTTTGGAAACCAAGAGCTGTATCTCAAAATAATATTTTTTGACAAACAAAAATTTGCTTTAAAACCAAATGGACTGTCATTGTGATTCTCCTGTTGGAAACAGAGAAGATCTCACTTAAAGCATCATTAGGTATGTGGATCAAAATTGCCAAATGACATTGGTTTATGCTGCTCTGTGATCCAGTCACACATGTTTCTCTTTCCATGGGCACCATTCAAATTTAATCTAGATTTCTGGATTATTAGTATACTAGTTGGGGGGATTAGTTGGGGAGATCACACATGATGGTATGATCACTCTTCTAGAGTCAGACATCCAAAATCAGGAGGGCCTTAGGAAGCATCACTACAAACAAAGCAAGTGGAGGTAATAGAATTCAGCTGAGCTATTTCAAGTACTCAAAGATGATGCTGAGAAAGTACTGCACTCAATATGCCAGCAAAGTTGGAAAACTCAGCAGTGACCACAGGGCTGGAAAAGGTCAGTTTTCATTCCAATCTCAAAGAAAGGCAATGCCAAAGAATGCTCAAACTACTGCACAATTGCACTCATCTCACACAATAGTAAAGTAATGCTCAAAATTCTCCAAGCCAGGCTTCAGCAATACGTGAACTGTGAGCTTCCAGATGTTCAAGCTGGTTTAGAAAAGGCAGAGGAACCAGAGATCAAATTGCTAACATCCACTGGATCATGGAAAAAGCAAGAGAGTTCCAGAAAAACATCTATTTCTGCTTTATTGACTATGCCAAAGCCTTTGACTGTGTAGATCACAATAAACTATGGAAAATTCTGAAAGGGATGGGAATACCAGACCACCTGACCTGTCTCTTGAGAAATCTGTATGCAGGTCAGGAAGCAACAGTTAGAACTGGACATGGAACAACAGACTGCTTCCAAATAGGAAAAGGAGTACGTCAAGCCTGTATATTGTCACTCTGCTTATTTAACTTCTATGCAGAGTACATCATGAGAAATGCTGGGGTGGAAGAAGCACAAGCTGGAATCAAGATTTCAGGGAAAAATATCAATAATCTCAGATATGCAGATGACACCACCCTTATGGCAAAAAGTGAAGAAGAACTAAAGAGCCTCTCGAAGAAAGTGAAAGAGGAGAGTGAAAAAGTTGGCTTAAAGCTCAACATTCAGAAAACGAAGATCATGGCATCTGGTCCCATCACTTCATGGGAAATAGATGGGGAAACAGTGGAAACTGTGGCTGACTTTATTTTTCTGGGCTCCAAAATCACTGCAGATGGTGGTTGCAACCATGAAATTAAAAGATGCTTACTCCTTGGAAGGAAAGTTTTGGCCAACCTAGACAGCATATTAAAAAGCAGAGACATTACTTTGTCAACAAAGATACATCTAGTGAAGGCTATGGTTTTTCAGTAGTGATGTATGAATGTGAGATTTGGACTATAAAGAAAGCTGAGCACCGAAGAACTGATGCTTTTGAAGTGTGGTGTTGGAGAATACTCTTGAGAGTCCCTTGGACTGCAAGGAAATCCAACCATCCATCCTAAAGGAGATCACTCCTGAGTGTTCATTGGAAGAACTGATGCTGAAGCTGAAACTCCAATATTTTGGCAACCTGATTCAAAAAGCTGACTTGTTTGAATAGACCCTGATGTTGGGAAAGATTGAAGTCAGGAGGAGAAGGGGACGGCAGAGGATGAGATGGTTGGATGGCATCATCGACTCAATGGACATGTTTGGGTAAACTCCGTGAGTTGATGATGGACAGGGAGGCCTGGCGTGCTGCAGTTCATTGTGTAGCAAAGGGTCAGACATGACTGAGCGACTGAACTGAACTGTGAATAATGGAACAAAGTGACTTTTGAGGCTTAAGAATTACTTTGTCTTCACTGAAGGAGTTATGAGTCTGCAAACTGATTAAAGTCTAAAAGTTGAGCAAGAGTCCATAACTTTCCCTCATGATGACTCAAATCAGATCTAGTTCAGCTTTCTTTTCCTTTTTTCTTTTTCTCTCTTTTGGTGGTGGTGTTAGTAGGGCAGAAGCAAAGCAAGGTGGCAGGAGTCAACAATTTACATAGTTTAATTTAAACGGTAACTTAGAGGGATGATTACTCTAGATCTTAGGTATCCCATGTTTAATTAGCCATTAGTTTAGTAGGTGAATCAAACCATGCTGCTTACTCTTCCAGCTCTACTGCTTATTATGGAAAACATACCCACGTTTCCTCTGACAATTAAATTTTACTTTTCAACTTTATTCCATTGGGATTGCATTATCTATTGAAATCAGGGAGCCCACTTTAATAACAGCTTCTTCATGATTACCCCTGCTCTACAAAAAATATCCCCTACTATATTTCCCAAAGAATTTTACACTGTTATCATCAAAGTTTTCCTCAAAATCCTGGTGAAGGAGGATTTCTCTATGCACTTTAAAAAAGTTTTTTTTATGTTTTAAAATATAAATTTATTTATTTTAATTGGAGGTTAACTACTGTACAATATTGTATTGGTTTTTCCATACATCAGCATGAATCCGCCACAGGTATACCTGTGTTCCCCATCCTGAACCCACCTCCCTCCTACCTCCCCGTACCATCTAAAACACTGGTGAAAGAAATCAAAGAGGACACTAATAGATGGAGAAATATACCATGTTCATGGACCTATGTACTTTTAAGAAAGACTCAAAGGGGCTAGATAAATGGTTGGTACATAATACATGTGCACTGACATTTATTTTTCCCTAACTCTGAATGTTTCACACTGCTGGTAATACCATCCAAAAGGGTATGGCTTAAAAGATTTGTGAGTGATGCTTTTGGAAGCCACAGAGATGGGAGGTTACTCCTATCATTTAGTGAGTGAGATTGTGGGTCAAATTCTAAACATCCTTAAGTATCAGGACAGGTCCTCACTACAAAAAGTTATCCTCTATACCATATAAGTTATGAATATACTGAAGGGTAATTGTGAAAGTAAAAACTTAGCTGAGCTTGGAAACTACTGCCATGTCATAGAAAAATTACCAGATTTTGTTGTTGTTGCAGTTTTAAAGCATTCCAGCTTTTTTAGTAATACAGAGAAATAGAAGTTGAGCAAATATTATAATTTATTTATGTTCTCAAATCTATTGAGAACTGTTCATTATTTGGGTCTCATTACCATTTAGGGCTTCTCAGGTGGCCCAGTGATAAAGAATTAACATGCCAATGAAGGAGATATGAGACTCAGGCTCAATCCCTGGGTCAGGGAGATTCCCTAGAGGAAGACATGGCAACACACTCTAGTATTCTTCCCTGAAGAATAATCCTCATAGACAGAGGAGCCTGGCAGGCTATGGTCCATAGGCTCACAAAGAGTCAGATATGACTGAAGCAACTTAGCATGCATGCATGCATCACCAGTAGGCTGCTTATTTTATTTGAATTACCATAGCATTGTTTCATCAGTTGTTAGATGTTACTAAGACTGATGAGACTCTCAAGGCAAGACTGCTAAAACGGTCTGCCACTCCCTTTTCCAGCGGACCATTTTTGTCAGAACTCTCCACCATTAGAGACACCAAGGTAATATTTCATGCAAAATGGGCACAATAAAGGACAAAAATGGTATGGGCCTAACAGAAGAAGAAGATGTTAAGATGAGGTGGTAAGGATACACAGAAGAACTATTAAAAAATGATCTTAATGACTTAGATAACCACAATGGTATGATCACTTACCTAGAGCAAGACATCCTGGAATGCAAAGTAAGTGGGCCATAGGAAGCATCGCTATGAAGAAAGCTAGTGGAAGTGATGGAATTCCACTAGAGCTATTTCAAATCCCCAAAGATGATGTTGTGAAAGTACTGCACTCAGTATGTCAGCAAATTTGGAAAACTCAACAGTGGCCACAGGACTGGAAAAGGTCAGTTTTCCTTCCAATTCCAAAGAAAGGCAATGCCAAAGAATGTTCAAACTACCGCACAATTGCACTCATCTCACACGCTAGCAAAGTAATGTTCAAAATTCTCCAAGCTAGGCTTCAACAGTATGTGAACCTAAAGCTTCCAGATATTTAAGCTGGATTTAAAAAGGGTTCATGTTTGGGAACGCATGTACACCTGTGGTGGATTCATGTCAATCTATGCCAAAACCAATACAGAATTGTAAAGTAAAAATTAAAAATAAATAAATTAATTAATTAAAAAAAAAAAGGCAGGGAAACCAGAGATCAAATTGCCAACATCCATCACATCATCAAAAAAGTAAGAGAGTTCCAGAAAAACATCTATTTCTGCTTTATTGAATACGCCAAAGCCTTTAAGTGTGTGGATCACAAAAAACTGTGGAAAATTCTTCAAGAGATGAGTATACCAGACCACCTGACCCGCCTCCTGAGAAATCTGTATGCAGGTCAAGAAGCAATAATTAGAACTGGAAATGGAACAATGGACTGGTTCCAAATTGTGAAAGGATTACATCAACACTGTATATTGTCAACCCTGCTTATTTAACTTATATGCAGAGTGCATCATGCAAAATGCTGGGCTGGATGAAGCACAAGCTGGAGTCAAGATTGCCAGGAGAAATATCAATCACCTCAGATATGCAGATGACACCACCCTTATGGTAGAAAGAGAAGAGGAACTGAAGAGCCTCCTGATGAGGGTGATAAAGGAGAGTGAAAAATATAGCTTAAAACTCCGCATTCAAAAAGTGAAGATCATGGCATCTGGTCCCAACACTTCATGGCAATAGATGGGGAAACAATGGAAACACTGACATTGTTTTTTGACATCTTTTTTTGGTCTCCAAAATCACTGCAGACAGTAACTGCAGCCATGAAATTAAAAGATGCTTGCTCCTTGGAAGAAAAGCTATGACAATCTAGACAATTTTGAGACACAGACAGCAGAAACATTAATTTGCCAACAAAGGTCCATATAGTTAAGGGTACGGTTTTTCCAGTAGTTATGTATGGATGTGAGAGTTGGACCATAAAGAAGGCTGAATGCTAAAGGACTGATGCCTTTAAACTGTGGTGTTGGAGAAGACTCTTGAAAGTCCCCTGGACTGCAAGGAGATCAAACCTGTCAATCCCAATGGAAATCAGTTCTGAATATTCACTGGAAGAACTGATGCTGAAGCTGAAGCTCTAATACTTTGGCCACCTGATGTGAAGAGCTGACTCATTAGAAAAGATCCTGATTCTGGGAAAGACTGAATGCAGGAGGAGAAAGGAATGACAGGATGAGATGACTGGATGGCATCACTGACTCAATGGACATGAGTTTGAGCAAGCTCCAGAAGATGGTGAAAGACACAGAAGCCCGGCTTGCTGCAGCCCGTGGGGTCACAAAGAGTTCGACACAACTGAGCAACTTAACAATGACAAATAAAACTGAGCAGAACCCTGTGGGACACCCAGGCATGAAAACCTTTCTGTGTCCCTCATTTCTTGATTGTAAGAAATAGCCTTCATTCAGCCTCCATGACCTTTCCTGAGTCCCAATGGGCAGGTTAAAAGAGGTGCTAATCAGGGAGGGAAAAGAATGCAGAGACCAGGGAGGAACAGTCAGGAAACAATAGTACAGCTTTGGGACAGGGTCCTTGTTCCCACTCAAAGGATACACAAAACAATATCTCTGAGCTGTTCTGCAGGTACTGACACCCCCACAAAGTGGAGGAAGTTAGCTGTATGCTGCCCACCAGCAAGTAGAACCAAGATGGGTTGGGACCAGAGATTGTTGATGCTGACTCCCACATAACTCACCACCAACCAGTCAGAAGAACATCCACATTCTGATCACACCCTCTTTAAACCATTACTATAAAACTCCTCACTACCCCCAAGGTAGGGACACACAGTCTTGAGGCATTAGCCCACTGTGACCCCCTTTTGCTTGGTAAAGCAATATAGCTATTTATTTTTATTTCACCCAAAACTCTCTGAGCTTGATTTAGCTTCATTATTCTCAAAGATTATCTATCTAGCCCTATATATCTAACATTTATTTACTTTTTTAAGAATCTCTCTCAATCACATAATTTAAAATGTCAAATATAAAGAAAAAGTGTCAATATTTAACTGAATATTTAAAATTCAATTTTCCAATTTAGCATAAAAAGGACAAGTACTAACATTTCTACTCTATAACAGCAGTGATGAAAATGTAAATCTTAACAGTTTGCAAAGAAAAATATTTATAAAAAATCAAATATGTGTACTGAAGTTCTCAGATTTAAAAACTTAGGAAGTACTTTGCCCCCTAGAATATTAAGAATAAACTTGTCCAAGGATAAAGATGTCATTGTTTCTTACAAAATAATAGAATTATGAACTGTATAAACCATAAAAACTGGTGAAAATTAAATCTTCTAGCTGTATGAGAAGTACAGTGATGAAAGAAAAGCTAAATAAAATAATTCCATCTACTCTAGTGAGCAATTATATTGTTTCAAGATGAGGATAAACAAAGAAAATAATCTGTGTAATGAACTGCATTCAGGCAAATTTTCATGAAAAGTGGATGTGAGCACCCTTTTTGTTAAAAGAAAAAAAATATACTTCCATATTGCACATGTAAGGCTTATAAGAAATAAACATTCATAGAGGAAATGTTATTTTTCAAATTACTGATAGCATTTCCACTTCCATTTGAAATTAGTAAGATTTGGAATTATCCTCCTGCTGTAAACAACTGGAAAATTTACCCCCCAAAAAGGAAGAAACTATACTTGCAAATTAAAAAAATAGATAATGCAGGACTGTGGTCCTTGATAGAAAGTGAACCCACAAAATTAAGCTTTATAATTCTACCAGCTTTCCTCCCAGAGAAAAATTCAGGATCACTACAGAGGGAGTGAAATGATAAACATTAGTCCATTGGTCTCACTGGGTTGACAAGACAGTTATCAGACTTTGGGGAGACCAAGTAGTCAAGAATTTATCAGACAGAATGTCATAAAGGAAGAAGCAGTGCAGTGAAAGAGTTAGAAAATCTTCATAGCAAT
The DNA here is from genome assembly GCF_014754425.2 of Oryx dammah. Lineage (NCBI taxonomy): Eukaryota > Metazoa > Chordata > Mammalia > Artiodactyla > Bovidae > Oryx > Oryx dammah. The sequence goes on from NW_024070196.1 coordinate 2,136,470, forward strand.
CTCTTGAGTCTTTGAATATCACCCATCTGTGCACACATAAGGTGAGACTTCATGAGACTAGAAAAAGAACAACTTTTTGGAAAGAACAATTACTGGGGTAATGTAAGATGAAAAGTCTCCAGAACTCACTATCCAGAGTTGAGAGGACTCACTAGATATGCAGATCCTAAAATGGTTACGTCTTAGAAGCAAGACTGAATTAACCCCAGAGTACTGACTATACTACACATGCCTCTAAAAAAGCATGAAAGCAAGTTTTAAATAGCTCAAATTGTCCCACAAGTTACTCAACTACCTGCCAGAACAAATTCCAACACTACTTAAAGGACTTAAACAAAATCAGGCACTCAGCAATGTAAAACTCAAAATACCTGGCATGTAGTAAAAAAACAAGTAGCCAAAGAGGTAATAATATGTGGCCCACTATCAGGAAACAAGTCAGCTAGTATTAACAGACCCAGAACTGATAAATATAATGGAATTAGTAGACAAGATTGTTTGCAACCCCAAGTTCCTATGCCTGATGCACAGTGAGGCCAAACAAACCAACACGTTAGAGTCTGGAGCAGAGAAATGTTTATTGCAGGGCCATGCAAGGAAATAGGTGGCTCATGCCCCGCCCCCAACCTTCAAAGGGTTTCAGCAAAGCCTTTTTAAAGGCCAGGTGAGGGAAGAGGGTCACAAGGAATACAATTTGCCCATGCAGAGTTCTCTGATTGATGGTCCAGTAACAAGGTGATGGCACAGGCGTTAACAATATCAATCCTTTGACTCCAAGAGTATGTGGGGACTATGTGCTCACGGTCACCAAGCAGTTAACATCTTCCATTTGGTGGAAGGTTTTCACATCTATAAACTAACTTAGAAAGTGTGCATTAAATATTGTTTTTTAGGTGCTTCAGAGAGGAGCTGAAGCAGAGGATTTGGGGGAAGGGTCCATAGGATCCTTCCTATGGATGAATGTTTGCATGGTTGACACATGATACAGGTGCCCTAACATTTAGTTTTCCCTAACTCTGAATATTTCACACTGCTGGTAATATCATCTTAAAGAGTATGGTTTAAAAATTTTGTGAGTGATTTTTTTTTTTTTTTGGAAGCCATGGGGATGGGAGGTTACTCCTACCATTTAGTGAGTGAGATCATAGGTTAAATTCTCAGGCATAACCCAGTGAAAAGGACATAACAAAACTATTTTAAGTATGTTGAATATTCTCATTAGCGTAAATGGAAACATCTAATGTCCATAATAAAGAGGGAGATGGAATATATGAAAAAAGGTAACGTCTAGATATGAAAAATACATTATTTCAAATAAAAATTTTTGTAGATATTACCATAAAATTAGATTCTACAGAAAAAAGAACATGAATTTGAACATAAAACAACCAAAACTAGCAAAAAAGAAGGATATAGTGACCTGTGGGGCAATATTAAGTTGTCTAACATTTGTGCAATTGGAGACCCAAAAGGAGAAAGAGAAGAAGCATCCAAAAAATTAAAGACACAATGTCTGAGAGTTTTCCAAATTTAATGAAAACTAAAGTCAAGCTGACTTTAGAACCAAGAATATTGGCATAAGCAAAAAAAAAAAAACTCTTAAAGATAAAAGATTATATTTATCAGGGCTTGAGACATAAAAAAAAAGTCTTGATAATCCTAAATGCCTATATACCTAATATGCTTTAAAATATAGCCATTCCTTGGTATTCATGGGGGATTGGTTCCAGGACTTTTCCAGATACCAAAATTTGTGGATGCTCAAGTCTCTTATATAAAATGATATATTATTTGCATATAACTACACATCATCCCATAAACTTTGAATTACCTTGAGATTACTTATAAAACTGAATATAATGTAGATGCTATGTAAATAGTTGCCAGTACATGGAAAATTTAAGTTTTTCTTTTTGGATCTTGGAAAGACCCTGCATGAGAATGAAACCACACAGCTGAGAGCAGCACTGAGAGATGGTGGGAAAGAGGCATCACCCAGGTATATGATCCACTAAATTCTTCTTCTTTTCTGCTTAAACAATTTATATTATTGGCAACCAATACAAATTAGTACACATCACTTTCTAGCGTACGTGACCCAAAAGTAACTAGTAGTTTACCATTTTGTCATTTTCATAAGAAGATACACTTGAGACCAGGCTTCTAAAGAAAATTATGCATAAAAATTGACAAATGACTATCTCTAGATATCACAATTAATTGTTATTATCAACATGAAAATCCAATATTTATATTTGAAGCAAAAATGAGATTATTTCTCAGCAATACTGAGAAGACAGGTTGTAAAATTTGGGTAATAAAGACACGATCAGACCCCAGAGCTGAGGTTGGTTTGAATGCAGATAGAATTATTTATTTATTTGGAGTTTAATTGGTGTTCACATAAATTAATCTTTATTTTCTTTGATCTTATTTTCTCTTCAGCTTTTAAAAACTTTGAATATAATACAGTTTTCACTGATTGTATTTCTCTTGCATATTAACAAACACCTGGGCAAATTATACCAAACTTAGCATCACTTCTTTTTCTTTCTCCATACTCCTTTGGATCTTAATGTGAAAATCACACTCTGTTTATCTGCATATCAGTTCAGTTCAGTTCAGTTCATCATGCAGTCATGTCCAATTCTTTGAGACCCCATGGACTGCAGACTGTAGCACACCAGGCTTCCCTGTCCTTTACCAACTACCGCAGCTTGTTAAAACTCATGTCCATCGAGTCAGTGATGCCATCCAACCACCTCATCCTCTACCGTCCCCTTCTCCTCCTGCCTTCAATCTTTCCAGCCTCAGGATCTTTTCAAATGAGTCACTTCTTCATATCACGTGGCCGAAGTATTGAAGTTTCAGCATCAGTCCTTCCAAAGAATATTCAGGACTGATTTCCATTGGGATTGACTGGACTGATTTTCTTGCAGTCCAAGGGATTCTCAAGAGTCTTCTCCAACACCATAGTTCAAAAGCATCAATTTTTCGGTGCTCAGCTTACTTTATAGTCCAGCTCTCACATCCATACATGACTAATGGAAAAAAAAAAAACCATTCCTTTGACTATATGGACCTTTGTTCATAAAGTAATGTCTCTGCTTTTTAATATGCTGTCTAGGTTGGTCGTAGTTTTCTTCCAAGGAGTAAGCGTATTTTATTTCATGGCTGCAGTCAAAATCTGCAGTGATTTTGGAGCCCAAGAAAATCGCTCACTGTTTCCATTGTTTCCCCATTTATTTATCATGAAGTCATGGGACTGGATGCCATGATCTTCATTTTTTAAATGTTTAGTCTTAAGCCAGCTTTTTCACTCTCCTTTTTCACTTTTATCAACGTGCTCTTTAGTTCTTTGCTTTCTGCCATTAGGGTGGTGTTATATGTGTATCTGAGGTTATTGATATTTCTCCCAGCAATCTTGACTCCAGCTTGTGCTTCATCTAGCCTGGCATTTTGCATGATGTACTCTGCATATAAGTTAAATAAGCAGGGTGACAATAATCAGCCTTGACGTACTCCTTTCACAATTTGCAACCAGTCTGTTGTACCATGTCTGGTTCTAACTGTTGCTATTTGACCTGCATACACATTTCTCAGGAGGCAGTTTTGGTGGTCTGGTATTCCCATCTCTTGAGGAACTTTCCACAGTTCGTTTTGATCCACACAGTCAAAGGCTTTGGCATAGTGAATAAAGAAAAAGTAGATGTTTTTTCTGGAACTCTCTTGCTTTTTTGACGATGCAAAGGATGTTGGCAATTTGATCTCTGGTTCCTCTGCCTTTTCTAAATCCAGCTTGAACATCTGGAAGTTCTCAGTTCACTTACTGTTGAACCCTTGCTTGGAGAATTTTGAGCATTATCTGCTAGTGTGTGGTATGTGTGCAATTGTGCGGTAGTTGGTACATTCTTTGGCATTGCCTTACTTTGGGATTGGAATGAAAACTGGCCTTTTCCAGTCCCGTTTTCATTGTTAAGTTTTCCAAATTTGCTAGCATATTGAGTGCAGCTCTTTAATGACATCATAATTTAGGATTTGAAATAACTCAGGTGGAGTTCCATCACCTCCACTATCTTTGCCTATAGTGATGCTTCCTAAGACACACTTTGCACTCCAGGATGTCTGGTTCTAAGTGAGTGATCACACCATTGTGGTTATCTGGGTCATTCAGATCTCTTTTGTATGGTTCTTCTTTGTATTCTTGCCACCTTTCTTAATATCTTCTGCTTCTGTTAGGTCCATATCCTTTCTTTCCTTTATTGTGCCCATCTTGTACAGTTCTTGATAAACCAAATTTGCCATAATGACAGCATAAAATTATTGCTGTACGTATCAGTTATATTCTGCATAGAATTTTCCAGCTATGGAAAATTATGATAATGGAAGTATCTCTTCCTTTCCATATAGAATATTAAGGTATAAATCCATTTTTAAAGATTTTAAAGTTTTCTCTTGGAGAGTGATTTCAGAATATCTCAGTTCTAATGCTGTAAACATTCACATCCTTATAAGAAAATATTCATAATAAAAGAATAAATCATGGCCAAATTTCTATTATGGGATAATTTTCATGTTATTATAAGTAATTATTTAAATCAATGTAATGCCTGAATATCAGAAATTTCATACTTATATTCTTACTTCTCTTGAACTTTTCAAATTGTCTTTGCTCAAGTACACTCTTCCAGACCTTTTGCTCTTGTTTTATGAATCATTTTAAATTATATCTCAGAATTTTTAAAGATGGAGAACTTTCTTCATGGAGTGTGTCAGTAGAGTTTTAATTCCCAGAATGTATTTATTTAATTCAGTCTTTCTTTATCCTTTATGCAATAAAAGTATTCTTCTTAGACTGTGTACTTCATAAAATATATTTTGACTGAAAGCACATTTTAAAATGTGGATTTGAAATATGTTTTTTAAAGCATAGTCTAAGGATTCCAAATATCTCAGTCCACATATATCTGAGCTTACTCACTAACTAGGGGACCATTTTTTTCTCACTTATAAAATGAAAACAATAAGTTTTGGAAAATAGCAATAAAACATTCCTGAGAAATAAATAAGACATGTTAAAAGTGCCTAGCATAGTACATGGTTCACATATTTTAGTTAATTTGTACCTGGAGCTAATTATTTGAGGACAATTTTGATTTTAATTTCTTCAAAATGAATGACAGAAACTCACTATTCCAACATCATAAATCTAGAATTTTCTTGAATATCAATGTGAAATTCTTATTAGAAGATCAGGAAAATTCCTTTATCTGATGCTCAGAAATTAGGTAAATGAACCAGCTAAAGAGGCCCTTAAAATTGCAGCTTGTGCTGACATTTGAACAAACAATTAACTTGGACTTAATCTCAAAATGATTTGAACAGTTTTAATCTCTGTTTGGTAAAGCATTAAACAATTATTTAAAGCCCATGAGCTCTGGGGTTGGAATATACCCATGTTTACTAATATGAATTTAAGTCCAAAGAGAAATGAAATCTTCCCCTTAAGTAACACAAAGTAGGTGAACCAAATTAATAAAAACTGAAAAGATACTGCTTTAAAAAGAAAAATACACATTCTGTTACTTGTTTATATTTGTTAGGTTTCCATTAGAATTTGTGTCTGAAGCTTATTCTGAATGAATATATTTCCCAAACACAGAATATTTATGTCCTCTTAATTATGAAATCTAAAAAATAAACACAAAGATCAAACAGGAGAAAAGTAGACATAGCTAAGACAATTGATGGTGTACTAAAATTTAGTGGTATGAGCCAAATGACATATCAGTTCAGTTCAGTCACTCAGTCGTGTCCAACTCTTTGCAACCCCACGAATCGTAGCCCGCCAGGCCTCCCTGCGTCCATCACCAACTCCCGGAGTTCACTCAGACTCACGTCCACCAAGTCAGTGATGACATCCAACCATCTCATCCTCTGTCGTCCCCTTCTCCTCCTGCCCCCAATCCCTCCCAGCATCAGAGTCTTTTCCAATGAGTCAACTCTTCGCATAAGGTAGCCAAAGTTACTGGAGTTTCAGCTTTAGCATCATTCCTTCCAAAGAAATCCCAGGGCTGATCTCCTTCAGAATGGACTGGTTGTTGATTTATATATATATATTTAAAAGCCCTGCTTTTCAACCTTCGTTACACATAAGAATCTCTGTGCTTTTAAAAATATATGAATAACTGAACCCCAAGCCTTGCGGGTTGTGATATAATTAGTATGTGGCCAAAATAGTTTTATTTGTTCAAAGCTGTTCAGATGCTTTAATGAGCACCTTAGCTGAAAAACACTGGATGAATGTTTTATGGGATCAAATTGCCAGGGTTTAAATCCTGGATGTTTTTTACTTGCTGTGTAAACTTGAACATATTGCTCATCTAATTCAAAATTTCATTTTCATGATATATAACTTATGCCACTGCTTGGCATAATGCTATTTATTTTTGAAATATTTCCTACAAATATTTAAACAGGCAATTCTTCACTGCCCTATCAATATATATGTTTCCCACGCTCTGAGTACCACTGACACCCTCAGGGAAAGCTAGAACTAGAGATACTGGTTATCTGATATGAGTTATTTGGGACAAATAGTACAAAGTATCTACTAATGATTACTGTATCTCAGTGAGTGTTTTGCAACAAATGTCACTTGGTATACTAAGATCTTAATTTCTGCTGCTCATTTTATATTTCATAGATCTCAAATGGAAAACATGAAAAAAATTCACTCCTCATGATTACAGTGACCTAACTGTACCATCACAACATTTAAAGCTAACCTAGTTAGTAATGAAATGCTTAGAATCAGGTCATCTCTGTCTTTCTCTTTCTCTCTCACTTTTCTTTTAGAAATGTGATTTTAAAAAATCAAAATCATGTGCTGAAACAACGGTAAGAAATATTTTAAATAATTAACATCTCTGGGTTTAAATATATCTTTGATATGTGAAACTGTTTCACTAAAATGCACAATCTTGTAACTAACTTGAGTATGCAAGTAAATCCTAGAAATCTCTGTTTTTCATTAATTCAGTACAAATAAGCTAACAAAAAATCATTTTGGGCTCAATTTTTTTTTTTATTTTAAGAGAGAATTTACTCCTTGTTTGAATAGGTAAGAATAATATAGAGTATGTTTAATGGTCTATTAAAATAAATTCTTTCTAAAGTAGTTGAAAATATTCCCCCTCTTTGCAATATACTTCATTATGAAACTTTTGCTAATTGTGAAGTTATGAGACTTAACCTAGTAAAAGTAAATTGAGAAACCTCAATTTCCAGATGCCTCAACTTGAATCACAACTTCAACACAAATCAATAGATAGATAAGTTATTTAAAACTGAGGCCACAGTCTTCTCATCTGTAAAACAGAGGCATTTTAATATTTATAACATAGAACTATTGTGAAAAATAAATGAGATAATCCATGTGAATTGTACTGTACATGTGGAGGATGGACTCTAAGATAGACCCTATAATCCCCACAAAAGCCATTCATGACCTTCTATGGTACCTGATCCTTAAGTGTGGGTGGGATCTATGACATGCTTCTGGATAACTGTATAGCAAAGATGATGAGTGGGTAATTACATGCATATGATTTTATTACATAAGATCATAACATTGTCTTGAGAGGACACTCTCATTTACTGGCTTTGATGAAGCAAGCAGCTGTATTGGAGAGGCCCACATAGCAAAGAACTTAAGGTGACCTCTAGTGAACAGCCAGCAAGAAACTGAGGCCCTCAGTTTGTCAGCATATGGGAACTGAATGATGCCAACAAATACATGAGCTTGGAATCAGATCCTTCCTGAATTAATCCTCAGATGAGACTGCATCGCTGATTGACACCATGATTACAGCTCTTGGGGTCCTTGAAGCAAAAAACCTGAATAAACCATACCCAAACTCTGGCACCTCCAAGAAACCGAGATAATACGTATGTGTTGTTTTGATCTGCTACAGATAATTAATAGAGTATATTTATTGTTTTTGTTATTCATTCGCTAAGTAGTGTCCGATTCTTTACAACCCATGGACTGCAGCACACCAAGATTCTCTGTTCTTCACAATCTCCAGGAGTTTGCTAAAATTTCCATTGAATCAGGGATGCTGTCTAACCATCTCATCCTCTGCTGCCCTCTTTTCATAAAGCCTTCAATCTCTCCCAGGATTAAGGTTTTTTCCAGTGAGTCAACACTTTGCATCAGGTGACCAAATTATTTAAGCTTCAGCTTCAGCATCACTCCTTCCAATGAATATTAGACTTGAATATACGATATCTTAAATACTTGATCTTAGGCAAAAGGCCGATGAGCAAAAAAAAAAAACAAAAAACAAAACTAAGATCATGGCATCTGGCTACATTTGCTATTCAGTCATTCAGTCATGTCTGACTCTTTGCCTGCCCATGGACTGTAGCATGCCTGGCTTCCCTGACTTTCACCATCTCCAGGAGCTTACTCAAATTCATGTCCATTGAGTCAGTAATGCCCTCCAACATCTCATTCTCTCTCATCTCCTTCTCTTCCTGCTTTCAATCTTTCCCAGTATCAGGGTCTTTACTAATGCGTTGGTCTTCACATCAGGTGGGCAAAGTGTTGAATTAGGCTTCAACATCCATCCTTCCAATTAATATTCAGGGTTGATTTCCTCTAGGATTGACTGGTTTGATTGGGATTCACTGGTTCCTCATAGTCCAAGGGACTCTCAACAGTCTGCTCCAACACCGCAGTTCAAAAGCATCAATTCTTTGGTGCTCAGCTTTCTTTATGGTCCAACTCTCACATCCATACATGACTACTAGAAAAACCTTAACAACTATATGGACCTTTGTTGGCAAATTAATGACTCTGTTTTTTAATATGCTGTCTAGGTTGGGCATAGCTTTTCTTCCAAGGAGTAAGCATCTTTTAATTTCATGGCTGCAGTCACCATCTGCAGTCATTTTGAAGACCAAGAAAAGGAAAGTCTGTCATTGTTTCCATTGTTTCCTCATCTATTGCCATGAAGTGATGGGGCTGGATGCTATGATCTTCGATTCTGAATGTTGAGTTTTAAGCCAACTTTTTCACTCTCCTTTCACCCTCATCAAGAGGCTCTTCAGTTCCTCTTCACTTTCTGCCATAAAGTTGGTGCTATCTGCATATCTGAGGTTATTGATATTTCTGCCGGCAATCTTGATTCCAACTTGTTCTTCATCCAGTCTGACATTTCCCATGATGTACTCTGAATAGAAGTTAAATAAGCAGGGTGACAATAGACAGCCTTGATATATTCCTTTTACAATTTGGAGCCAGTCTGTTCCATGTCTGGTTCTAACTGTTGCTTCTTGACCTGCGTACAAATTTCTCAGGAGGCAGGCCAAGTGGTCTGGTATTCACATCTCCTTAAGAATTTTCCACAGTTTTTTTGTGATTTACACAGTCAAATGTTTTAGCATAGTAAATTAAACAGAAGTAGATGTTTTTTTCTGAAATTCTCTTGCATCTTCTATAATGCAATGGATGGTGGCAATTTGATCTCTCATTCCTCTGCCTTTTTTAAATCCAGCTTGAACTTTGGAAAGTTCTCAGTTCATGTACTGTTGAAGCCTGGCTTGGAGAATTTTGAGCATTACTTTACTAGCATGTGAGATGAGTGCAATTGTACAGTAGTTTGAACATATTTTGGCGTTGCCTTTCCTGTGATTGGAAGGAAAACTGACTTGTTCCAGTCCTGTGGCCACTGCTGAGTTTTCCAAATTTGCTGGAATATTGAGAGCAGCATTTTCACAGTACCAACCTTAGAATTTTAAATAGCTCAGCTGGAATTCCATCACCTCCACCAGCTTTGTTCATAGTGATGCTTCCTAAGGCCCACTTGACTTCACATTCCATGATGTTTGGTTCTAGGTGAGTGATCACACCATCGTGGTCATCTGGTCATTCAGATTTCTTTTGTATAGTTTTTTTGTGTATTCTTGTCACCTTGTCTTTATATCTTGTGCTTCTGTTAGGTCCATACTGCTTCTGTCCTTTATTGTTCCCATCGTTGCGTGAAATATTACTTTGGTATCTCTAATTTTCTTGAAGAGATCTCTAGTCTTTCGCATTCTATTTTTTCCTCTCTTTCTTTGCATTGATCACTTAAGAAGGCTTTCTTATCTCTTCTTGCTATTATTTGAACTCTGCTTTCAGATAGGTATATCTTCCTTTTTTCCTTTGCCTTCTTAGCTACTTGTAAGGTCTTTTCAGCAGCCATTTTGCCTTTTTGCATTTCTTTTTCTTGGGGATGGTTTGATCACCACCTGCTGTACAGTGTCATGAACCTCCATCCATAGTTCTTTAGGAACTCTGTCTAAAAGATTTAATCCCTTGAATCTGTCATTTCTGCTGTATAATCATTAAGGAATCTGATTTAGTTCATACCTGAATGGTCTAGTGGTTTTCCCTACTTTCTTCAATTTAGGTCTGAATTTTGCAATAAGGAGTTCATTATCTGAGTCACAGTCAGCTCCCAGACTTGATTTTTCTGACTGTATGGAGGTTCTCTATCTTGAACTGCAAAGAATATGATCAATCTGATTTTGGTATTGACCATCCGGTGAAGTCCATAACCAGACACAAGTCATCTCTTGTGTTGGGAAGAGAACGTTTGCTATGAACAGTGTATTCTCTTAGCAAAGGTCTGTTAGCCTTTTCCCTGCTTCATTTTGTACTCTAAGGCCTAACTTACCTGTTACTCCATGGATCTCTTAATTTCCTACTTTTGCATTCCAGTGCCCTATAATGAAAAGGGTATCTTTTTTTTGTTGTTACTTCTAGAAATTCATGTAGGTCTTCATAAAACCTTTCAACTTTAGCTTCTTTGGCATTAGTGGTTGGACACAGACTTGGATTACTGTGATATTGAATGGTTTGCCTTGGAAACGAACAGAGATCATTCTGTCATTTTTGTAATTGCACCCAAGTACTGCATTTTGGACTCCTTTGTTGACTATGATGGCTATTCCCTTTCTTCTAAGGGATTCTTGGCCACAGTGGTAGAAATAATTGTCATCTGAATTAAATTCACCCATTCCAGTCCATTTTAGTTCACTAAATTCTTAAAATGTCGATGTTTGCTCTTGACATCTCCTGTTTGACCAGTTCCAATTTGCCTTGATTCATGGATTAACATTCCAGGTTCCTATGCAATATTGTTCTTTACAGCATTGGACTTTACTTTCACACCAGACACATTCACAACTGGGAGTTGTTTCCACTTTGGCTCAGCCGCCTCATTCCTTCTGGAGCTATTTCTTTACTCTTCTCCAATAGCATATTGAGCACTTACACATCTGTGGAGTTCAGCTTTCAGTGTCATATCTTTTTGCCTTTTCATACTGTTTTGAGGTTCTCAAGCTAAGGATGCTGAAATGGTTTTCCATTCCCTCCTCCAGTGGGCCACACTTGGTCAGAACTTTTTACCATGACCCGTCCATGTTTGGTAGCCCTACATGGCATGACTCACAGTTTCATTGAATTACACAAGGCTGTAATCCATGTGATCAATTTGGTTAGTTTTTGTGATTGTAGTTTTCATTTTACCTGGCATCTTATGGTTAAGGATAAGAGGCTTTTGAAAGCTTTCTCACAGCTGGTACTGGCTGTGGGGCAAACTAATTCTTGCTCTAAGTCTTGCAGGGCCCTACTTAGTAAATCTTTAATCCAATTTTCTGCTGATGGGCGGTGCTGTATTCCCTCCCTGTGTTCCATTGCCCCCTTACTGAGTGATGAATAGAAGGGAAATGATGGAAGTATTTTCAGATTTCCTCTTCTTGGGCTCCAAACTCACTACAGATGGTGACTGCAGCCATGAAATCAGAAGATGATTTCTTCTTGGTAGGAAAACAAGGACAAACCTAGACAGTGTGTTGAAAAGTAGAGACATTACTCTGCCGACAAAAGTCTGTATAGTCAAGGCTATGGTCTTCCCAGTGGCCATGTACAGTTATGAGAGCTGGACTGTAAAGAAGGCAGAATGCCAAAGAATTGATGCTTTCTGCCTGTGGTGCTGGAGACAACTCCTGAGAGTCCCTTGGACAGCAAGGAGACCAAACCAGTCAATTTTAAGGGAGATCAACCCTGAATATTCACTAGAAGGACTGATGCTGAACCTGAAGCTCCAGTAGTTTGGTCATCTGATGCAGAGAGACAACTCACTGGAAAAGTTCCTGATTCTGGGGAAGATTGAAGGCAGAAGGAGAAGAGGGCTTCACAGGATGAGACAGCTGGATGGCATCACCAAGGCAATGAACATGAACTTGGGCAAATTCCAGGAGATAGTCAGGGACAGTGAGTCCTGGTGTGCTGCAGTTCATGGGGTCACAAAGAATCAGACATGACTGGGTGAGTGAACAACACAACCAACAACATATATTAGTGCATATGAAATATATAAATATTTAAAAATTGGTCATTACTGTTACTCTTGTGGTTGTTATTGCAGATTGCTGAAATTTAAATTAACAATACTTAATTTTGATTTTCTTATTGATTAATAAAGATTACATTTTCATTTTTACCAAATTTTTTGAAATTGTGACTTCTCTATTCCGAATTTTCCATTTGTCCATTTCACTTTGAAATGCAGTAACTCCACACTAAATTGATGCAGAATAAATGAGATGTGACTAACGTAAAAATAGATACCTATAGTCACTTGAAAATCTTAAATGTATCCTAAAACAAGGTTTATAGAGCATGAAGTACTGCATAGCATTAGTCATCATGAACTGCATGAAATTTACATTTAAATAGTCAGTAGTAACATATTCAAACTGCTTGCCTTCTGTTAGAGAAAGATTGAATACTAACAATGTAATCAAAACTGAAACCCTCCCCAGAGCCATAGAGATAGCAGCCCAAGACCTGAATTTCTGAGCACTGTTCTTCCTATACTGTCACCCTCTCCCTGCCACCCCACCCCTCAAAAAATGCACGGAAAAATACATGTTTTTTTCTGGATAATAATGGGAGAGGCATTGCTGTCCCATCATCTTAAGGTTTTCCATTCCATTTCCAAAGGAATAATAAATGGGTGTCCCCCTTTGGGAGAATAGACTCACTGAGAGTAGTACACCTACCTATCAAAAAGACATTTAGATTTTAGAACCAGTGTCTGTCTTTGACGTGGGACTGAGCAGATCATCTTCCTACAGCATCCCCCACCTGACTGTAATGGCTGGAGTCTGGAAAATGGCTGGCTGTTCTTCTAGATACATGTAACTCATGTGGCATTGTAGCAAAATGAGCAGTGTGGATCCACCCTTGTGGGATAAAGAGGAATTTAGTCATGCAAAGGAGCTTGAGATAAGAGCAGAGCGGCTTGAAGAAGGAGCCATTGGTGGGCAAAGAACCTGAACTTAAGGCTGGGTGTAAAGACAGGAGAAAAGAAAGTGGTCACAAGGCATACACTCCTTCAAAAAGGTAAAAATCTTTAGGTGCTATACTTTTTGAGATTCAAGGGAAAATACAACATAGAATTTTAATCTCTTTTTCTTATAATTTTCTTTTAAATTTATTCTAAACTTCCCAGTAATGACATTTGCCTCTCTCTGTACAGACTATGTACTGCTTTTAAAAGACCAAAAATAATATTGTGGGAAGAAGGGCAAAAATAAAGTGATGTCATAAACAGGATATTTTCTTGGTATTGAGGTAGACAACCTAGTCCATCAGAGTCATTACAATTTTAAAATATAAATGTGTTTTACTTAAATGTATTATTATGGCTAAGTTATATCCTCCTCAAATTCTAGAATTCTGTTGATGTTCTAATGCCCAGTACCTCAAGATGTGACTGTATTTGTAAATAAGTCTTTTGCAGAAGTAAATAAGGTAAATGAGGTCATACAAGTGGACCCTAATCCACTGTGACTGGTATTCTTACAGGAAGAGATTAGGACACAGATTCACAGAGGAAAGATCATGTAAAGACCCAGATAGAGGACTACCTATAAGCTAAGGAGAAAGAAAGGTCTCAAAATAAACTATCAGTGCCAAGAACATGATTATGGACTTCTGGCTCCAGAACTGTGAGCAAATTTTCTGCTGTTTAAGCCATCTGGTCTGTAGTAATTTGCTCTGGCAACTGTAGCTGACTAATATACACATTATTCAGGCTTCCCACATTCCTAAGACAGAATTAATAAAACGAAAGCATTCATTTTAAAAAGTATTTAAAGAATAATACTGGCCAGCAAGATGGTGGAATAGAAGGATGTGAGCTCAGCCCTTCCTATAAAAATAGAAATAACAACTACCTGCTGAAAAACCATAAAAAAAAAAGCTTCAACCTACTGAAAAAGATATTCTACACATGAAAACAAAGAAACCACAATGAGAGATAGTAAGAGGGTCACAATCTCAATAAAATCAAGCCTCACACTTGCCAAGTGACCCACAGACTGGAAAATAATTATATCACAGAAGTTCTCCCACAGAAGTGAAAGTACTAAGCCCCATATCAGGTTTACCAGTTTGGGAATATGGCAATGGGAGGAGGCAAAGCCAGAACCTGTCTTTGAAAACCAGCGGGGTTTGATCACAGGAACTCCACTGAAGTGGAGGAAATTCTACTCTTGGAGGGTGCACACAAGGTTTAGTGTGCACCAGCATCCAGGGAAAGAAACAGTGACCTCATAAGAGACTGGGCCAGGCTTACCTCCTAGTATTGGAGGAGCTCCTACAGAGGTGATGGGGTAGTTGTGGCTCACTACAGAGATACAGACACTGGCAATGTGAGCTCTGGCAAGTACTCATGGGCATGTGCCCAGGAGGGGCACCATCTCCAGGCGGAGGCCACCATTTACCCACTTTAAGACTTAACCCCACCCAATAGGCTGTAGACTCCAGTGCTGGGATGCCTCAAGGGAATCAACCAGTATGGTGGAAACACAGCCCCACCATCAGCAGAAAAACTGCTTAAAGTCTTCCTGAGCATGGCCCTGCTCACCATAGAAGCAAGACCCAGCTTCACACATCAGTGGGCAGAAACTAGGCCCTCCCGCCAGGAACCCTGAACAAACCTCTTAGAGACTCTCAACTACCAGAGAATAGACAGCAGAAGCAAGAACTACAGCACTTCAGCTGGTGGAATAGAAACCATAAATGCAGAAAATTAGACAAGATGAGACAGCAGAAGAATATGTACCAGGTAAAGGAATGAGATAAAACCTTAGAAAAACAACTAACTGAAGTGGAGATAGGCAATCTATCAGAAAAAGAATTCAGAGTAATGATCATGGAGATGATCCAAGATCTTAAAAAAGATTGGAGGCACAGATTGAGAAGGTACAACAAATGTTTAACAAAGACCTAGAAAAACAGAGATGAACAATACAATAAGGGAAATGAAAAATATATTAGAAGGAATCAGTAGCACAATAACTGAGGCAGAAGAATGGATAAGTGACCCGGAATACAGAATGGTGGAAATCACTGCTGTGGAACAGAATAAAGAAAATAGAATGAAAAGAAATGAAGACAATCTGAGAGACCTCTAGGACAACATTAAATACACCAACACTGTATTATAGGGGTCCTAGCAGGAGAAGAGAGAGAGAAAGGATGTGAGAAAATACTTGAAGAGATAATAGCTAAAAACCTTCCTACCATGGGGACAGAAAGAGTCACCCAAGTAAAGGAAGCACAGAGATTTCCAAACAAGATAACCCCCAAAAGGACATGCTGAGAAACATAGTAATCAAATGACAAAAATTAAAGACAAAGAAAAAATATTTAAAAGCAAAAAGGAAAAAGCAACAAATAACATACAAGAGAACTCCCATAAGGTTATGAGCTGATTTCTCAGCAGAGACTCTGCAGACCATAAAGGAATGGCTTCATATATTTAAAGTGATGAAAGGGAAGAATCTATATCCAAGAATATTCTACCCAGCAAGACTCTCATTTAGATTCTATCAAGAAACAAAAGCTTTATAGATAAGAAAACCTAAGTAAATTCAGCACCATTGGAACAGCTTTGTAACAAACACTAAAGGAACTTCTTTAAAAAGAAAAGAAAAGGTCACTACTAGAAACAATACAATTACAAATGGAAAAGCTCACCAGTAAAGGCAAAAAAAAAAAAAAGGTAGAAAATCAGTTGCACGTCAAGGATGTATATTGTCACCCTGCTTATTTAACTTATATGCAGAGTACATCATGAGAAACACTGGGTTGGAAGAAACACAAGCTGGAATCAAGATTGCCGGGAGAAATCTCAATAACCTCAGATATGCAGATGACACCACCCTTATGGCAAAAAGTGAAGGGGAACTAAAAAGTCTCTTGATGAAAGTGAAAGAGGAGAGTGAAAAAGTTGGCTTAAAGCTCAACATCAGAAAATGAAGATCATGGCATCTGGTCCCATCACTTCATGGGAAATAGATGGGGAAACAGTGGAAACAGTGTCAGACTTTATTTTGAGGGGGCTCCAAAATCACTGCAGATGGTGACTGCAGCCATGAAATTAAAAGACGCTTACTCCTTGGAAGGAAAGTTATGATGAACCTAGACAGCATATTCAAAAGCAGAGACAATACTTTGCCAACAAAGGTCTGTCTAGTCAAGGCTATGGTTTTTCCAGTAGCCATGTATGGATGTGAGAGTTGGACTATGAAGAAGGCTGAGTGCCGAAGAATTGATGCTCTTGAACTGTGGTGTTGGAGAAGACTCTTGAGAGTCCCTTGGACTGCAAGGAGATCCAACCAATCCATTCTGAAGGAGACCAGCCAGGGGATTTCTTTGATAGGACTGATGCTAAAGGTGAAACTCCAGTACTTTGGCCACCTCATGTGAAGAGTTGACTCATTGGAAAAGACTCTGATGCTGGGAGGGATTGGGGGCAGGAGGAGAAGGGGATGACAGAGGATGAGATGGCTGGATGGCATCACTGACTCGATGGACGTGATTCTGAGTGAACTCCGGGAGTTGGTGATGGACAGGGAGGCCTGGCATGCTGTGATTCATGGGGTCGCAAAGAGTCGGACACGACTGAGCAACTGAACTGAACTGATATATCAGGAAGCAACTTGAGCATACACTAATTTCATGTTTGCTTATACACATTATCTTTCAAAAGAAACACCAGACGAATATAGAAACTGTACCTTGCTGAAGAAAGATGAGAAGACACACACACACACAGCAAAGCATGTTCTATTAGAAGAAGGTGAGAAACAGGTTTAAGCAATATTACTTACTATCCTCACTAAAGCATGAACCCTGTCCCAGCATCAGAGCCAACGCTCACCTTTTCACTTGAGTCTCTTTGAATTTTTCTAACTCTGCTGAGAGGATTGAGAAAGTTGAGCCTTCTTCCCCTAAGCTTATGCCAACTCATCTGGATCTGTGCTGAGCTTGTCTACTCACACACTTGGCTTCAATCTTTGTTAAAAAGGCCAGTGAAATTTGAGAAATTCCCTTTCTTCTCAACTGTCCTGCTCCTGTAACTAGAGGCCAGGGTGGTTTTCTTCACAAACTCCACCTGTAATACCTTGACCTCATTTACCTCTATACTTTCCTATTATTTTCATAATTTAAAATCCCAATCAATAATTATTCTTCATACTATTAAACTACAATCACTTCAAACTGCAAATTTCCAATCAAGTAAAAACATTTTATGTTAAAGAAAACAAGAATGTCACATTGCCTTGTAGAAACTGCTTTAATAGAAGGTAGAACAAGAAGTCCTACAACTGAGGGTTTTGAAATTTTAAAAAAAGATCAAAATCTCTATTTTTCATAACATTTTACAGCCAATAGTTCAAAATATTGTTAAATATAAAAACTTTATGGAGAGGGAGCTCATATATAAACCCATCACATAGAAAGAACTTAGAGTGTTTCATGAGCATGATACTGCTGCTGCTGCTGCTGCTAAGTCGCTTCAGTCATGTCTGACTCTGTGCAACCCCATAGATGGTAGCCCACCAGGCTCCTCTGTCCCTGCAATTCTCCAGGCAAGAATACTGGAATGGGTTGTCATTTCCTTCTCCAATGCAGAGCATGACACTAGATAGAGGTAAATTAAATTACCTAATGTTTAATATAATCAGGCAATGGTATGCAGATAAACATCTCCATAGAGGGCTCTTCTGAGACCAATTGATGTCTTTGAATGAGAGTATCATATTGGGAAGTTCTCATGTGGTAAGGAAACTGACAGGTTCACAGAAAATAAGTGACTTTTCCAAGATGACCTAAATAGTCCTCAAGTCTTCTTCAAACCTTGTTAGACCCTGCTGTCTTATGTAGTGGAGACTCCAGACCTTGTTTCACAGAGAAAGACTCATAAGAAACAACATTATAGCATTGATATGCCTAAAAGAGCACCAATATGACTAGGTGTTATGTGTTGAATTGTGCTCTCTCCAAAACATGTAGGTTGAAGTCCTATCCTCAGGCATCTGTAATTGTGACCATATATGGAAATAGAGTTTTTGCAGTTGTAATCAAGTAAAGATGAAATCATTAGGGCAGGCTTTAATCTAATATGACTGATGTCTTTATAAGAATAGAAAGCAGAGACATACAGGGAATAGTCAGCCATGTGATAATGGAGGCAGAAATTGGAGTGATTATATATATATATATATATAAGCCAAAGAATGCCAAGGAGTTCCAGCAAACACAGGAAGTTAGGAAGACACCATTAAGACATCCTGTTCAGGTTTTACAGGGAGCACGACCCTGTCAACATCTTCATTTCAGACATTTAGGTTCCAGAACTGTGAGACAATAAATTTTTCTTTCTTTAAGCCTCCTAGGTTGTGGCTGGAGAAGGAAATGGCAACCCACTCCAGTATTCTTGCCTGGAGAATCCCAGGGACAGAGGAGCCTGTTGAGCTGTCATCTATGGGGTCACACAGAGTCAGACACGACTGACGTGACTTAGCAGCAGATTGTGGCAGTTCACGATGGTAGCAGGTATTTTTGTGTTAGAGAAGACATTAGAACCTGGCTGTGGCAGACACGGTTGGTTACCTACTCAAAGTTCATCTCTGTCCTGTTAAGGCAACCCTCAGGTCACTTCAGTCACTCAGTCGTGTCCTACTCTTTGTGGCCCCATGAACTGCAGTATGCCAGGCTTGCCTGTCCATCACCAACTCCTGGAGTCCACTCAAACCCATGTCCATTGAGTCTGTGATGCCATCCAGCCATCTCATCCTGTTGTCCCCTTCTCCTCCTGTCCTCAATCTTTCCCAGCATCAGGGTCTTTTCCAATGAGTCAGCTCTTCACATCAAGTGGCCAAAGTATTGGAGTTCCAGCTTCAGCATCAGTCCTTCCAATGAATATTCAGGACTGATTTCCTTTAGGATGGACTGGTTGGATCTCCTTGCAGTCCAACAGACTCTCAAGAGTCTTCTCTAACACCACACTTCAAAAGCATCAGTTCTTCAGTGCTCAGCTTTCTTTATAGTCCAACTCTTACATCCATCCATGACTACTGGAAAAACCATAGATTTGACTAGACAGACCTTCATTGGCAAAATAATATCTCTGCTTTTTAATATGTTGTCTAGGTTGGTCATAACTTTCCTTCCAAGGAGTAAGTGTCTTAATTTCATGGCTTCAATCACCATCTGCAGTGATTTTCAAGCCCAGGAATAAAGTCAGACACTGTTTCCATTGTTTCTCCATCTATTAGCCATGAAGTGATGGGACTGGATGCCATGATCTTGGTTTTCCTAAACTTTCTCAAATGTTGAATATTTATTTACCCACTGTTTACCTGGTAATTCTTGGTGATTCCATCTCCTTTATCAGTAACTTTTTTTGACATGGACTCTTTTGCTGCTATCCAGTGAGTTGTCCAAAATCACTGCAGGTGGTGACTACAGCCATGAAGTTAAAAGATACTTGCTCCTTGGAAGAGCTATGACCAACCTAGACAGCATATTAAAAACAGAGACATTACTTTGCCAACAAAGGTCTGTCTAGTCAAAGCTATGGTTTTTCCAGTAGTCATGGATGGATGTAAGAGTTGGACTATAAAGAAAGCTGAGCCCTGAAGAATTGATGCTTTTGAAGTGTGGTGTTGGAGAAGACTGTTGAGAGTCCCTTGGACTGCAAGGAGAAGAAACCAGTCTGTCGTAAAGGAGATCAGTCCTGAACATTCATTGGAAGGACTGATGCTGAAGCTGAAACTCTAATACTTTGGCCACCGATTGTGAAGAACTGACTCATTTGAAAAGACCCTGATGCTGCGAAGATTGAAGGCAGGAGGAGAAGGGGGTGACAGAGGATGAGATGGTTGGATGACATCTCTGATTCACTGGACAGGAGTTTGAGCAAGCTCTGGGAGTTGGTGATGGACAGGGAAGCCTGGCATGCTGCAGTTCATGGGGTCGCAAAAAGTCAGACACAACTAAGAGACTGAACTGAATGAGTTGTCTGTTGTTGCATAAATTTGCTGTGGGGCTTTGGGGAAAGTTTTACTCTATCTTAAGCTACACAAGAAGGTATTTACAGTTTTTTTGCCTTTAGATATTTTAATGTGAAAACAATACCTGATATCGAAACAGCTGCATCATCCAGCTTATGTAGTTGTTTATGTTGTTCAGCCAGGTTACAGCTATGAAAGGACAGCCAAAGGGATCACAGAGAATTGGATGCCTGACAGCATTAGCCATTGATCCCAAACCTGTAACTGCCTTATTCTAGGCTTCTTATAGAACATAGTACATACTTTTATTGTTTACTTGGATTTTCTATTGTTTGTTCCAGGAAGCATGCTAATAGATACCATTGTGAAGGCAATAGGAAGTCCTAGATTTCCACATCATCATTCTAATGTCCTCAGACACAATACCTGGGAATTGTCCCTCACCTCAGTCAGGTTCTGCAGTCCCCGAAACTGGCTTTGTAATCTACAGCTGCTGCTGCTGCTGCTGCTGCTAAGTCGCTTCAGTCGTGTCCGACTCTGTGCGACCCCATAAACGGCAGCCCACCAGGCTCCGCTGTCCCTGGGATTCTCCAGGCAAGAACACTGGAGTGGGTTGCCATTTCCTTCTCCAGTGCATGAAAGTGAAAAGTGAAAGTGAAGTCTCTCAGTTGTGTCCAACTCTTAGCGACCCCATGGACGTCAGCCCACCAGGCTCCTCTGTCCATGGGATTTTCCAGGCAAGAGTACTGGAGAGGGGTGCCATCGCCTTCTTTGCTGTAATCCACTCAGTTCAGTTCCGTTCAGTTCAGTCGCTCAGTCGTGCCCGACTCCTTGCGACCCCATGAATTGCAGCACGCCAGGCCTCCCTGTCCATCACCAACTCCCGGAGTTCACTCAGATTCACGTCCATCGAGTCAGTGATGCCATTCAGCCATCTCATCCTCTGTCGTCCCCTTCTCCTCCTGCCCCCAATCCCTCCCAGCATCAGAATCTTTTCCAATGAGTCAATTCTTCGCATGAGGTGGCCAAAATACTGGAGTTTCAGCTTCAGCATCATTCCTTTCAAAGAAATCCCAGGGCTGATCTCCTTAGGGGATGCCAATTGGATCGTATAAACCAAACAGTGTTTCTGCATTTTGGATTATTCATTTTATGCAAAATGTGTTTAGCAAGATGTCAAAAGGTAGCCTCACAGGAAATATAAGTGATACATTTTGGTTTATAATAAATGAGAATGTGAAAATACTTATGTGTTTTTAACTATTTCTCTTCCTAAAACTGCCTTTATGAGTAGTGATTTCTGACAGTCTTTGTATTATTCTGTCAACTGAAAAACAATGCTCTGTTTAAAAGTTGAGAATTATATCTTATTTGGTGGAATTTTTGAGGAGTTCAACCCTGGGAGATAGGAATCTCAGGTAGCGCTAAGAGAGTGCTCCCCTGGGTATATAGGGGTTTCTTTAACAAAGACCAGGTTGTCAGAATTTGAAAAGATTACTATAAATTAATGAAAACTGGGGCTTCCCAGTTGGCTTCGTGGTAAATAATCTGCCTGCCAAAGGAGGAGGTGTGGGTTCAATCCCTGGGTCAGGAAGTTCCCCTGGAGAAGGACATGGCATCCCACTCCAGTATTCTTGCCTGGGAAATCTCATGGACAGAGGAGCCTGGAGGGCTATAGTCCATGGGGTCACAGAAGAGTTAGACATAACAAAAAATGGCAAAAAAAAAAAAAAGCCAGATATCTCAAGTTAATGAATTTAGCACCTTTCTTGTGGGAAAATGCAAGAATCTGGGCACACTGAAATCATTCCTTTGACATGTGGTTCAGCTATCTGGGACCAGTATCCTGTTCTTTCCCTTCTTGAGTCCTCAAGGTGCACCACTGGGGGTGGCTGAGGGTTTGGCAGCACGGCCTGTTGGTCTCTATCTTGAGTAGAGGCTGATATCTTGACGGCAGAAGAATCCTTTGTTTGCTGATATGGCAAGCAACACTTTTTTTTTTAACCTTTGTTGTTGTTGTTTTTTTTTAATTTTTATTTTCACTTTATTTTGCTTTACAATACTGTATTGGTTTTGCCATACATTGACATGAATCAGCCACGGGTGTACATGTGTTCCCAATCCTGAACCCCCCTCCCACCTTCCACCCCATATCATCTCTCTGGATCATCCCTATGCACCAGCCCCAAGCATCCTGTATCCTGTATCAAACATAGACTGGCAACTCGTTTCTTACCTGATAGTATACATGTTTCAATGCCATTCTCCCAAATCATCCCACCCTCTCCCTCTCCCTCAGAGTCCAAAAGTCTGCTCTACACATCTGTGTCTCTTTTGCTGTCTCACATTCAGGGTTATCATTACCATCTTTCTAAATTCCATATATATGTGTTAGTATACTGTATTGGAGCTTTTCTTTCTGGCTCACTTCACTCTGTATAATAGGCTCCAGTTTCATCCATCTCATTAGAACTGATTAAAATGTGTTCTTTTTAATGGCTGAGTAATACTCTATTGTGTATATGTACCACAGCTTTCTTATCCATTCATCTGCTGATGGACATCTAGGTTGTTTCCATGTCCTGGCTATTGTAAACAGTGCTGCGATGAACATCGGGATACACGTGTCTCTTTCAATTCTGGTTTCCTCGATGTGTATGCCCAGCAGTGGGATTGCTGGGTCATAAGGCAGTTCTGTTTGCAATTTTTTAAGGGATCTCCATACTGTTCTCCATAGTGGCTGTACTAGTTTGCATTCCCACCAACAGTGTAAGAGGGTTCCCTTTTCTACACACCCTCTCCAGCATTTATTGCTTGTAGACTTTTGGATCGCAGCCATTCTGATTGGTGTGAAGTGGTACCTCATTGTGGTTTTGATTTGCATTTCTCTGATAATGAGTGATGTTGAGCATCTTTTCATGTGTTTGTTAGCCATCTGTATGTCTTCTTTGGAGAAATGTCTATTTAGTTCTTTGGCCCATTTTTTGATTGGGTCATTTATTTTTCTGGACTTGAGCTGCATAAGTTGCTTGTATATTTTTGAGATTAGTTGTTTGTCAGTTGCTTCATTTGCTATTTTCTCCCATTCGGAAGGCTGTCTTTTCACCTTGCTTATAGTTTCCTTTGTTGTGCAGAGGCTTTTAATTTTAATTAGATCCCATTTGTTTATTTTTGCTTTTATTTCCAGCATTATGGGAGGTGGATCATAGAGGATCCTGCTGTGATTTATGTCGGAGAGTGTTTTGCCTATGTTCTCCTCTAGGAGTTTTATAGTTTCTGGTCTTACATTTAAATCTTTAATCTATTTTGAGTTTATTTTTGTGTATGGTGTTAGAAAGTGATCTAGTTTCATTCTTTTACAAGTGGTTGACCAGTTTTCCCAGCACCACTTGTTAAAGAGATTGTCTTTAATCCACTGTATATTCTTGCCTCCTTTGTCAAAGATAAGGTGTCCATATGTGTGTGGATTTATCTCTGGGCTTTCTATTTTGTTCCACTGATCTATATTTCTGTCTTTGTGCCAGTACCATACTGTCTCGATGACTGTGGCTTTGTAGTAGAGCCTGAAGTCAGGCAGGTTGATTCCTCCAGTTCCATTCTTCTTTCTCAAGATTGCTTTGGCTATTTGAGTTTTTTTTGTATTTCCATGCAAATTGTGAAATTATTTTTTCTAGCTCTGTGAAAAATAACGCTGGTAGCTTGATAGGGATTGCATTGAATCTGTAGATTGCTTTGGTTAGTATATTCATTTTCACTATATTACAACACTTTTCTTCACACTTCAAAGTCTCTTCCAATTCCCCACATGTTTCAAAACTAAAAATTATAAGAATAACAGGTTTGGGGAAGATCAAATTCAATTGACCTTACTACTCATGTGATACTTGAATGCTCCTTACAATATGCTTACCACAAAACCTCAGTGTCTTTTTATTATCCTCCTAGTGTTAGGTAACTCACTTCAATTTAGGGGCTCATATTCTATTTTCAGAGTCTTGATATATAAAACATTCTCCAAGTTAAAATACTTCCTTTTGTATATTTTATAAATGACCTTCATTCTACTCTCTGGCATCACAGAGATGAATTCTTCTTCCATGTAAAAGCCCTAATTGAGGCAGGAGATAGATGGGGTCTAGGTTAAACATTTACAACTGGCTTCCTGTTTACATTTTATGGGGCAGGAGAAAGTGGGCTTCAGGCTTGACACACAACTAGCCTCCTGTTTGTTTTGCCTGAGACAAGAGATAGGTGGGCAAAAATCAGTCTCCTGTTTACTCTCCGAAATAGAAGTAGCAAGAGAGACAGGATAAATAGCCAAGCTTTGTCTTTTGTGGACACCTTAACATAACAGTCATGGCAAGAACAAAAAGAGGCAAAACCTTGTTTGAGTAAAGGACCATAGATCAACATTTCCTCTTCCTTGGGGCAAGGAAGACACCATGCATGCTCAGAAACACTTCCTGGGGGTCAAAAGTCAGGGGACAATGTGAGGCCATAATGAGTCTTGCTTCTCTCAAATGCCTTTGCATCAAGATCCAGCTTGGCAGAGAGGTGCGTGCATACCTAGAGGGGGTTCCTGAGACAAAAAATCCAGGGAAAAAAAAGCAAGATGACTGGCTAGAAGGAAGACAAAGGCCCTGAAAACTGCCCCCCTTATAAAGGATTTAAACATTCCAAAGGCTTGACTCTCTCTCTGAGTTCACCCATGCATCTTTCCATATGTATTTTTACTTTTCCAATAAGCTTTTTACTTTTGTCTTTACCTTCTTCCTTATTGCTTAAATTCTTTCTTGACAAGGCAGGCAAGAAATGGGGATCCAGGCCCTAGCCTCTGGCCTCTGTAGTCTCTGGTTAGGATTTGTAGCTCTGACTGCTGCCACAACCCAGGTTTGATTCCTGGTCAGGAAACTAAGGTTCTGCTTGTAGCTACCACTTGTTGCTGCTTATTGAGAGCTGCTATTTATTGTTATGTGCAACTGAAATTATTATTGCTTGAAGACAGCAACCTAACAAGTCAGCTTCTTTCTCCCTGGTCCTCCCAGTTCTCACCTACAGATTAAAAATATCCATTCCTTCCAATTGCTCTCCGTATAGAACGTAACTGTGTAAAACCTGCAATTGTTAGAACAATAGATGTTAAGGAATTTCTCTGAGCTAATCAGATTTGTGGTGTATTGTCATATTGTTACTGACCAAGATCCTTGGACTCTTTAATCTATAGAAATTCATAAGAGGCTAGAAAAGCAATTTCAGCAAGATTTTTTTTCTTGGGACTCCTGCTGCAACACAATGGAATGAAAACAAGTAACAAGTTCCCTTGCTCACTCACTGAGGAGGGTGGGCTGGTTCTTTAAAGGAGGTGAGGGTGGGGATGGATTGGTGGGTCAGGCTGGAAGTGTAGCTCAGGTAGTCTGGCCACCCCCTTAGTGGGGCTACAACAGGGGTTGTTCTCAGTGCCCTACTTCTGCCTCCAGCACTCATAAGTGGCATTGGTGTTTGGTATTTTTGTATTTTATTATTCATCATTTCCCCAACAGTGTATGCATGCAGTTATTTTTAGCCTGCAATTTCTCTGTATTCTGTCGATCCAGAAGACATTTTTCTAGGTGCAATCACTTCAGTAAAGGGTCCAAGTTCCCAGATTGTTGAAATGTTATTCATAGAATATGAAACCATTAGGTGCTGTTTCCAGGACTCTGAAGAGCTCTGATAACACAGCCTTTTATGTCTCAAAGCAGTAGGAATCCAACTGGCAGCAAAGTGATAGATAAGCAGTGATCTGTCAGAACAGGGCACTTGTGGACTTCACAAGCGGACTGGCGAACATTGTGCTGCCGAGCACTCAGCGGGCTGCATCTTCAGAACCAGAGAGAGGGGCCGGGGATCCTCCTTCTCTCCCTCGAGTAGACGTCACATTTCCACCATCAGTTCCTCACCCAGGTAGCGTGGGGAACACAACCCTGCCCATTAGCAGATAGGCTGCCCAAAGCCATACCAAGCCCATAGACACCGTCAAAACACTACTGGACATAGCACTGCCCTTCAGAAAGACAAGATCCAGTTCCATACACCAACCAGGAAACTTTCACAAGGAACCTGCCCAACCCCACCCATGGGAGGTAGGCACCACATAAGATATGACCTTGCAGCCTGCAGAAAGGGGAATTCCAAACACAACACATTAAATAAAATGAAAATAAAGAGAAACATACAGCAGTTAAAGGAACATGGTAAAGACCCACAAGACTAAACAAATAAAGAGGAATTAGGACCTGAAAAAGAATTCAGAGTAATGATAGTAAAGATGATCCAAAATCTTGGAAATAAAATGGAGGCACAGATAAATAGAATGGAAGCATGTATCAAGAAGATGGATTAAGAAGAAATGCTTAATAGGGACTTAATAGGCAAATAAAGAATAGATGATCAGCAATGAACAGCACAGTAATTGGAATTACAAATATACTCGAGGGAACTGGTAACAAGATAACTGAGGCAGAAAAACGGATAAGTGAGATGGAAGATAGAATGGTGGAAATAACTGAAGCATAGAAGTATAAAGAAAAAAGAATGAAAAGAAATGAAGACAGTCTCAGAGACCTCTGGGATAACATTAAATGCACCAACATTTGAATTATAAAGATCCCAGAAGAAGAGAAAAAGAAAGGATACGAGAAAATATTTGAGATTATAGTAAAAAACTTCCCCAACATGGGAAAGAGCCACCCAAGTCCAGGAAACCCAAAGAGTTCCATACACAGTAGACTCAAAGAAAAACATGCCAAGACACATATTAATCAAATTAAACACAAAGGAAAAATTATTAAAAGAAGCAAAGGGAAAGCATTAAATACAAGGGGATCCCCAAAAGGCTAATAGCTGATCTTTCAACAGAAATTCTGCAGGCCAAAGTGATGAAAGGAAAAGAAAAAAACCTACAACCAAGTTTACTCTACCCAGCAAGCTTCTCATTTGGATTCAACAAAGAAATCAAAAGCTTTACAGATAAGCAAAGTTAAGAGAATTCAGCACCACCAAACCAGCTTTTCAACAAATGCTAAAGGAATTTCTCTAGACAAGAAACACAAGAGAAAGAAAAGGCCTACAAAAACAAACTGAAACAAATAAATGGTAAAAGTATCACATATATCAATAATTACCTTAAATGTAAATGGATTAGATGCTCCAACCAAACAACACAGATTGGCTGAATGGATACAGCCAAAATGCTGTCTACAAGAGACCCACTTCAGACCTAGCAACACATACAGACTGAAAGTGAGGGAATAGAAAAAAATATTCCTTACAAATAGAAATTAAAAGAAAGTGGGAGTAGTGATACTCATATCAGATAAAATGACTTTAAAATAAAGACTGTAATAAGAGACAAGGAAAGATACTACATAATGATTAAGGGATCAATCCAAGAAGAAGATATAACAGTTATAAATATATACGCACCCAACAGAGGAGCATCTAAATAAGGCAAATGCTACAACGATCAATGAGGAAATCAACAGTAACACAATAATAGTGGGGACTTTCACATCCTACTCTCACCAATGGACAGATAATCCAGACAGAAAATTTATAAGGAAATGCAAACTTTAAATAGTACCCTGGACTAGAAAGACCTAATTGATATCTACAGGGTATTTCACTCAAAAACAGCAGATTTCACTTTTTTCTCAAGTGAGCATGGAAAATTCTCCAGGATAGATCACATCTTGGGTCACAAATCAAGCCTTGGTAAATTAAAAAAATGAAATTATTTCAGGCATCTTTTCTGACCACAGCACTATAAGATTAGATATCAATTACAGGAAAAAAAAAAAAACTACAAAAACACAAATATATGGAAGCTAAACAATACACTTCTAAATAACCAAGATGTCACTGAAGAACTCAAAGAGGAAATCAAAACATACCTAGAAACAAATGACAATGAAAATATGACAACTCAAAATTTAAGGGATTCAATAAAAGCAGTGCTCAGAGGGAAGTTTATAGCAATACAAGCCTACTTCAGGGAACAAGAGAAACATCAGATAAACAACCTAACCTTATACCTAAAGCAACTAGTAAAAGAAACTGGTGAGAAATTGTTATATAACACAGGGAGACCAGCCTGGCTGGGCTGATGACCTATGGGATGGGGGGAGGAAGGGTGGGAAGTTCAAGAAGGAGGAGATATATGTATAATTATGGCTGATTTGTGTTATCATATGGCATAAACCAGCACAGCATTGTAAAACAATTTGCCTCAGTTACAAAATAAATTAAAAATAAATGGGTATATAGCTAGTAGAATTTTAAAGTTCATGAAGCTAAAATGGATGGACATTAAGGAGAAAAATAAGTAAATTTATACTAATGATTATAGATTTTAATTGCCTTATCAAAATTGGTAAAACTATGCAAAAAAAAATTAGCAAACATATAGATCTGAACTCTGTCAATACCACTGACCCAAAAAATTTGTTTCTTCACATGTATTGAGTATAGTAGGTATAATAGCTATCACAGGATGTAAAAACATTTCCTACTTATTTTGCCCCAATACACTGAATCAAGGAAAAATAAATTTCCTTCAGTCTAACTCTTAGAACCTGACACAGAGCTTCTGACCCTTTCTGTGTAGTTTCTGTTGTTTCCAATTTACTGGTGGTGTAGCCACGCGTTCCAGGAAACAAACTCACTCAGAAGGACAGTGCAGATAGTGGAGTGCAGTTTATTACACCAGCGGGCCCAAGGCAGAGTCTCCTCTTAGCCAAGGACCCCGACCAGCATTTGTGAAAATCTTTTATACCCCATGTGTACGTGTCTGAACCCACCACTCCAAATTCCTTGAGACTTACATAAACCAAGGAAAATACAATCCCAATAAGCCCACGATTCACGTGCTATGTGCTCATGTGCTCAAACAGTCAAACAATTAGCCAATAATCAATAAACCCGAGGTTACACTCCGATTGATACAGAAAAATTTATGGCCTGTCTGGAGGAAGGGGTGATTAGTGTATGTTTTCTCTTAGGCGATGAGTAACCTAGATACGATCTTCAAGGTTCCCCTGTCTGGAGGGGGTCTTATCCTTCTGTTGTTTTCATAGGCACTAAACACAGAGTTCAGAGTCCATTGGAAAGGTAGCTGAGCATGATCAGCATGAACAGGCTTAAGATGGAGTCCAGGCCCTATGAATTCCTTCTTCACTGGGATACCATCTTCCTGCTAAGAAGTACCATCTTTGGTAATGCAAATATTTTCTTTGTGGTTTCCTGAAATTTTCTCTACCTTTTTCCTTTTGTAGATTCCTGAATCTTGGAGGTAGATTCTTGGGAAGCTGATAAGTATGAACCCACGGTGATGACAGTTACCTGAGATATGTCAGTTTTATACTCTGTTTTCTGGCAGTATAGGGCAATACTTCAGACAATATGCTTTGGCACGTGTAAAGTTAACTTTATTAAATTGAAGGAGAGGGAGAAAAAAGCTTTCTTCATAAACAAGTGGCATCTGAGGGTTTGTTTACCAGGGGTATTTATTTCAAACATTATTAATGGTGAGGGAGTCCCGTTTATAGAGATAAGGTTTACTGCCCCCTTTGAAATCAGTTCTGTGTGAAGTGTGGGCTTCCTTGCGCATGAGAGGTGGGTGCTCTCTTTATCTAGCTACAGCAATAGAGACCTTCCACAATCTCATCCAACTTCTCAGTTGGATCGATTTCATTTAGCACATTAAGACTGAATTTTTAAAGAGGAAGCAAGACATACAAAATGGGAAATAGTGAAGACCATGTTTTTCATCAAGATAACCACAGTGCAAAACCAAAGTACAAAAAATTCCCTCAAGTGTGAGTTCTGGAAGTAACCTTTAAGAGAGACATAGTTTACATTTCCTTTGACTGCAGTTTAAAATTAAAGAAGAATTTTCTATCACAAGTAAACTTCTAAAAATCTGCTATCTTAAGTACCTTCCATGCCTGGAGTCAACAGAAAAACATCTAGCTTTTAAAATTTACTGAACATTTACTTCATGCTGCTATTTTTCAGTCTCTAAGTCATGTCTGACTCTTTGCGACTCCATGAACTGAAGCACTCCAGGCTTCCCTTTATTCATGAGCATCAATTAATTTGAATTGAGAGGTGGTTAGGGGCACACCATAGTATTGAATACTTGACAAGGGTAATTCATCAATAGGACTGGCTTTCTTTTCCCAAGGAGCTTAGATTCCATGATGGATCATACTTGGATGATGAACAAATGATGTGCGTGCATAAAAAGTTTTGGTCTTTGTTTCAGATTCAGAAAAGGCCACAAAACCCATTACTCCTCCCATATAGCTAGCATTTTCATTTGGATAAATGGGAAATAATATGACCAGGGCCATATTTTGCTACTTTGGGACAGTTTGGTCAAATACAAACATTCTATCATGGTTCACCCTTGCTTGTTACCCTCCTCCAAGAAAGCCCCTGTTGAAACATTCCCAAGATTGTTGGTGTCAGGAGCAGAGTTTGCTGTAACCTTTCCTCACCTCATCTCCCTGGGTCAGTGTTGCACTTGACCCCTCCCCTCACCACCTATAGTCCAACCACACAAAATAGCCCTATGTGCCTTGCAGTTTCCTGTCACTCTGAGTCTATCTGGTCTGCTGCTTTTGCTGGGACCGCTTTTCCTCTAGCCTTTGCTTCCCAACAGTCAGAGATTCATAATGCAACACTGAGCACTGTTGAAGTCTTCTTTATGCTCTCTCTTGGGCTAGATGTGCTCCGTGTGCAGGTCAGTGTTTGGAGTATACATGCTCCCTGTTGTATCGGTAATATTTATTTCTGCATTTGTATTTGCATTTGTTTTAAATCCTGTCCCCCTTGTTAGAATGTTAGCATATCATATGTCAGAAATATACTAAGTGTTAATACATTTTACATGAATTAATGTCTGAATTCAATAACCATTTTAAAATTGAGGAAAATAAAAGAGAAGGATGTTAAAAATATAACATGTTTTAAGAAAATATTTATTGAACACTTTCTGTGTATGCTCAAAGAGCTTACTGTTTTAATTAAAGAAATTACATAATCAGTTTTCTAATTTTCAAGGGTAATCATATTTTCCTTCCTAATGATTTCCCAGACACTATGTCAGTTATAAGGATAAAGAAGTGACTAGGGTATGACCTGTTACAGCCTGATGATGATAGCACAGTAATAGGTACAGACCTCTAAGCAGATAATTAAAACAAAATGTGGTAAGTGCTTTAGGAAAGGTGTCCATCACTTAATTTACTCTGTATAACAATCTACCCCCAAATTTAGTGGTTTAAACAATAGCCATTTATTAGCTTATAATTCTGTGATGCTTAGTTGGTTCTAGCTAAACTCTTCAGAAGTTAGGAGGCTGACCATAAGTCAGTGTTCTAAGGTGAACCTCACTCAGATGTCAAGTGGTTGGCTGGGGCAGGTGGAGTAATGGGTCACTGGGTCAAGTTTCACTCATTGGACAAACTGGCCCAACTTCTTTACGTGGAGAAAATAGAGAGTCAAGATCAGGAAAAGGACTATCTCCAAAGCACAGGGACTCTGAAGCCTCTATTGAAGTCAAGTTTGCTAAGGTTTCAGTCACTAAAGTAAGTCACATGACAAGCCCCAAGGCAGTGTGGGAGGCATGATGAGTGGAACAGGAATTTCAGCAGCCATTTGGCAAGCAATCTCTTCTCAGTGATTCTTAGCTCTACCCCTGAGCTTTCAGGAAAGCCCTTCTATCTGAATATCCTCCTTTTTCCATAAGAAATGAATGGCCCAAGTTGATAGTTGAGTAGCTTTCTAAGTTTTCTTCCAGTAGAAACTTGGAAATCCAGAGACCTCTTTTTCTCATAGTCAAAATTAATAGCCCTTTTGCTGATTTCCTTCAAAAATGTGTGTGCTTTCTACTCCTCTGTTAACAGAAGTATACCACAATTCTTTTAAAGACAGACCTTAAGAAGAAAGTCTGTCCAAAGACAGACTTTTGGAAAGCTTTTTAAGCTGCTTAGAGTCTTTGAAGCCCTTCTTGTCTACCTGAGAGAGACCACTAGATTATCACCTTACATTTTTCTTAAGTCTAACAAAGGGTGTTAGAGTCATACATTTGATTTGATGTTGAAGTAGAAGCCATGCTTTACTGGAAATGTCCTGAATTTTAAAAACACCCTCAGGTTTTAATTTTACTTTGAGGCTCTCTTACTGACTAGAGAGACTGCAAATGAGAAACAAGTATCCAGCACACCCTGGTTTCTCTATACACTATATAAATTCTTGTTGAAAACTGATCAGTTCTTTCTTTAGCTCTTCTCTTTCCCTGTAACTCATCATAGACAACTAAGAAAAGTCAATGATATTTTAAACAGTTTTCTTGAAAATTATCTTGCCAAGGTCTACATCTTCTAAATTACTGCAGGCAATAGTTTTAAAAATTGTTTTGTAGTATATCATAATTGGTACTACAATCTTCCATCCTCCACTAGCAGTTTGCTTGCCAATTTCCCAGACTTCTCAAAATGTCTTAAGATTTCTGCCCACTGAATTGTTCCAAAGCTACTGTCATATTTTGTTTTGCTGTTGTGGAAACACTCCAAGTGGTACTTAGATCATTTTCTCTATCAGTTAAACTTTTGCTGAAAAAAAACCAAAATCACCACCAAGGATGGTTGCTTAAAATATTTTCTTTAGTCCACTATTTTGTGGGTCATTCAGTGATTCTTTGGTCTGGGCTGGCAATTTATGAATCACTGAAAATAAAATGATCCCTACTAAGTTCTCTGAATCATTGCATTTAACTAACAAAGTGACTGTTACCAAGGTTGGCCTTTCACATGTTGGCACTTAGCTGGGGTTTGATTTTCCATACACAGAAGCAGAGTTCCAAGAGCAAGAGGGCAAGCCCCAATGTGCCAGCTCTATCAACATGTGCTTTCTTCAAATATTCTTCAAATTAATGTTCCATTGGTCTAAGTCACATGAGCAAGCCCAGAGTCAATGAGGGAAGGCACTAGCGAAGGATAATAATTTATGATAGCTATTTTTGCAAAAACTACTATTAACTATGAGAAGACTACAAATAAAAGGAAAGGAGAAATTGTCTAGATATTAGAGTATGATCAAATCCAAACCACATCAGTGTTCAAAGCACAAATCTTGACATTTAAAAATTTGAATTGAGAGAGACAGAGAGTCAGCATGGTTTGAAAGTCATCACAGTTTGAAAAACATTGAATTTAACTGGACAAGTGAAAATTTATGTGCAATGTGTATCAGATGGAGACACATGGATCTGACAGCAGCTCTCTCTCCAGGCTATCTTGAGTCTTGCACACCCCAAATCCTATCGTGCATACTGGGCACAGCAGTTCTCATTCTGATAGACCACACCCTTCTGAAATACTTTATTAGTCGGTCATCCTTAAGAGAAATCCTAAATACCTCTGATCAGCATTTTCTCCATTCAAGAATACTATATGGATGCAAGATGTCTCCCTTTTCTTCTTCAATGGAATTCTTCTGAAGAGACTGGTAGCCATGTACTTTCAAGTTTTTTATTATCTTTAAACGTTTAGCCTTGATATCAAAGGTGCCTAAACCTGCTTTAGGGAGAATCCCTCCATGCCTCCAAGGAACTTTCTATCTAGACATTTATAAATACCAACCTACACCCTACTACCTTTACCTATACTCAGCCAATAACAATAAGTTTTGAGGCTGTTCCTACAAGTATTCATTGAGCACTCACTACATGTGAGGTAAAGAACTGTGGCCAATAATGAGGTTGGTGACAAAATTTGGAAGGAATGAGATAGGCGAGCACTGGAAAGCAGTCTTGCTGAGAAGATAAACAGACTTGTAAATGAAATAATGGTCAACTATTTAAACACGAGAGCCTCACATGCCTAAATAATATAATTATTTCTAAAATCCTCGGGGAAACAGTGATTTTTGCAGTGTGTCAGTTTGATCATGTCAATTTTCAAAGAAAGAAAAATCAATATAAATTAAAATGACACTATTTCATTAAAACCAGTTCAAGAGAAAAAATGGAGTGAGGCAATACCCAGGAGGAGTATGCAAGAAACTACTAAAAAAAGGTTGAAAATTTAAAGAAAGAGAAAATATTTTCACCATCATCCAGCATCTTTTACAGACCTTGAAATATAGTAAGAGACAATTCATGACTTATAACGGAGAGGGCAATGGTATCCCACTCCAGTAGTTTTGCCAGAAAATCCCATGGACGGAGGAGCCTGGTGTGCTGCACTCCATGGGGTCGCAAAGAGTAGGACACGACTGAGAGATTTCACTTTCAATTTTCACTTTCACGCATTGGAGAAGGAAATAGCAACCCACTCCAGTGTTCTTGCCTGGTATGCTGGGGTCCATGGCGTCGCACAGAGTCGGACACGACTGAAGCAACTTAGCAGCAGCAGCAATGACTTATAATTGTCCAATCCAGGGATTAGAGATCATTTGACTCCCTGACACAACACTTTTCTCAACTAAACTGCATTCTGAAGTCCTCTACCTGATTTAACTCCCAGCTTACATGGCAAAAAATAAATTAAGAAATCAGTGCTATGCCATAGCTATACTCTGCAACATCCAGGGACATAAAGGCCACTCCAGTTACTCTAGTTTTGTAGACGGCGTGAGCTGAGAAGCAGTAGGCCCAGCAGTAGGTCTAGTTTTCCCAAGACATAATTCATGAAGTCAACTTAATAATCTAGCATAAACATGTATGATAGTCGTTAATCTAGTATATCGAGTGACTTTAGTGTCAGGGTTACTCTGTGTCTCTGTTAAAAATCAGATTTCTTCTCGCGGATAAACTACAGAGTTCAAGGCCTTAGAAAAAATAAGCTAAAAACAGCATCTTGTATCTTCTTCATATGTATTTTTGTGGTATGTTGCAGAATATTTGCATGTAATAATTATTTTTCATTTGAGTAGACTACCTTGCTTCTGGTAGGTAGGAAGCAAGTTCAACTACCTTGAACAACTATACTGTTTCAGGTTCTTGATGTGCAAAGATGGATAACCCATCTTCAAATAGTCTATGTTCCAAGAGGCAGAGACATGAACCTAAACCAATAATTATATCACGAACAATCATTTCTAGAATAAGTAATGAACTGAGTAGGAAATAATTGAGTTGAGGAAGAAATAACTAACTCTATCTCCACTGGGAAATTGGGGACGTTTCATGTATGCGATGAGATTTGAGATGGTATTTAAAATTATGCATATGTTCTTTTGCTATAATCAGCAATGAAACAGTTATAGGCAAATAATTTTAAGAAAATAATATTTAAAAACTAAAAGGTGAAAAGGAGATGGTAGAGAATATGATTGAAGTCAATATAAATTTTAAGTGTCAGTTGATCTAACATTTTTTTATCTTTATTACTTTTCTACATTATAGAAATAAAATTTAACATCAAAAATCTTCTTGGATGATCATTTCAATAAATATTTTTAAATATATAATCAGATTTACTGATATCTCAGCATATGAGTATTATTCTTTTATCACCCTTCTTCTTAAATATAATCATCTTAATACTGAAGTATTATGGTAAAGCTGAAAAGCCAAAGAGTTACTTTGTTTGTCCTGCTGTCTCCTTGCAAAGTTTAGTTTTTGATAATTGTTATTTCTAATTACAGGACACTTTTATAATAGCACATGTAATATTTTCTTCTATTCACTAAGATTTTATTCATTTAAACTTATGGCTCTACTAACTGCATTTGAACATTTCTTATCTGAGATACAGCTCAGTTAGGGAAACAGAAGAAAAAAATGCATCTGTATAAAATTAAATGCTTCCAAAAAATTAGCAAGTACAGAAACTAAGTACAAAATGTTGTTCTTTGAAATTTGCATTTTGCATATTGAAACATTCAGAGTTTAAATTTTCATTGAAAATGGCATATTACTTAGTGTATATTAAATAGACTAAAATGTAAATTTTAGTTGACAAAACCTTAATGGTGCTGTGATCAACATAATTAATGAGAGTGGTTCTTTAAACAATTTTTTCTTTTTATTTTTTAGTTTAGAAACTGAAAGTGTTAGAAGTTAACTATGAACTCTTCATTTCAGAATCTCCAATATGAAGCATAATTCTTAGACATAAGAATTAACTGTTGAATTAAAGCATAAAACAGTAAATAAATAAACAATAAGTTTTCGGTTTAGCCCTTATGACACCTGGAATGCAGAGGCTTTCACTAGAGATAAGTATGTCAGTGGTAAACAGCAAGGCGATGAGAGGACAATGATGAGTTCTAATGTGAGTTTCTTCCCAGAAATATATATATGTAAGTTTCAATCCACTTTCACCAGGATCACACATTGAATTACTCCTTTTCATTTTCTTAAGATTTACTTTTCTATTACTTTAACAACAAAAATGGTTCTAAATAATAATCATTTCTAGAATGTCACATAAGTTCAATTGTTCCTAAATGGAAAGGTTCCAAATGAGAGAAAAAAGACGTTCATTTGATGAGCAAATGTAAGTTTTATAGGCACTGTCTGCACTTGAGACAATAAATATACTTAAAAAATCCCCAACAATAGAATCATTAATTCAACAAGTATTTGTCATGTGAGTTACCATCTGAGCCACCAGGGAAGCCCGAATTAGAGAACACAAAGATGAATACCGTGGTTCCAGTTTTTCTAGAAAATTGGAAATGTCAAAGAAACATTTCATCCAAAAATGGGCACAATAAAAGATGGAAACATTAACGACCTAACAGAAGCAGAAGAGATCAAGAAGAGATGGAAAGAATACACAGAGGAACAGTACAAAAAAGACCTTAATGACCCAGACAACTGGGTCTACTATGATACTGTCTTTCACTCAGAGCCAGACATTTTGGAGTGTGAAGTCAAGTGGGCCTAGAAAGTACTGCTGCTGCCAATAAAGCTAGTGGAGGTGATGGAATTCCAGCTGAGCTATTTAAAATCCTACAAGATGATGCTATTAAAGTACTGCACTCAATATATCAGCAAATTTGGGAAACCCAGCAGTGGGCACAGAACTGGAAAAGGTCAATCCTCACCCCGATTCCCAAGAAGGGCAGTACTAAAGAATGTTCAAGCCACCAGAAAATTGTACTCATCTCCAGTGCTAGTAAGAATATGCTCAAAATCCTCCAAGCTAGGCTTCAGCATTATGTGAACAACTTCCAGATATTCAAGCTGGGTTTAGAAAAGGCAGAGAAACCAGAGATCAAATTGCCAACATTTGTTGGATCATAGAGAAAGCAGGGAAATTCCAGAAAAACATCTACCTCTGTTTCAATGACTACGCTAAAGCCTTTGACTCTGTGGATCATAACAAACTGTGGAAAACCCTTAAGTAGATGGGAATACCAGGTCATTTTACCTGTCTCTTGAGAAACCTGTATGCAGGTCAAGAAGCAACAGTTATTACCCTGTATGGAGCAACTAACTGCTTCAGGATTGAGAAAAGAGTATGAGAAAACTGTTTATTGTCACCCTGTTATTTAACTTATGCACAGAGCACATCACGTGAAATGCTGGGCTGGATGAGTTACAAGCTAGAATCAAGATTGTCAGGAGAAATATCAACAACCTCAGATATGCAGATGATACCACTCTAATGGCAGAAAGTGAAGAGGAACTAAACAGCCTCTTGATGAGAGTGAAGAAGGAGAGTAAAAAAGCCAGCTTAAAACTCAATATTAAAAAAAAAAACTAAGATCATGGCATCTGGCCACATCACTTTATGGCAAATAGAAGAGGAAAAGGTGGAGGCAATGATAGATTTCCTCTTCTTGGGCTCTAAAATTAATGCAGATGGTGACTGCAGCCATGAAATTAAATGAATGCTTCTTGGCAGGAAAGCTATGACAAACCTAGACAGTGTGTTAAAAAGCAAAGACATCACATTGCCAGCAAAGATCAATATAGTCAAGGATATGGTCTTTCCAGTAGTCACGTACAGATGTGAGAGCTGGACAATAAAGAAGGCAGACTGCCAAATAATTGATGCTTTTGAACTATGGTGCCTGAGAAGACTCTTGAGAGTCTTTTGGAAAGCAAGATCAAACTAGTCAATCTTAAAGGAAATCAACCCTGAATTCTCTTTGTAAGGACTGTTGCTGAAGCTGAAGCTCCAATACTTTGGACACCTGATGTGAACAGTTGACTCATTGGAAAAGATCCTGATACTGGGAAAGACTGAAAGCAGAAAGAGAAGATGGTGACAAAGGATGAGATCGTTGGATGGCATCACCAATTCAATGGACATGAACTTGGGCTAACTCTGGGAGGTGGTGAGGGATGAGGAAACTTGTCATGCTGCAGTCCATGAGGTCACGAAGATTCAAACGTGACTTGGTGACTGAATGACAACAACCTTTCTGAAAGCTCAGGTTCAGGTTCTATTTTGAAATTAGACTTGAAAATAAATTATAACAAAAGTCATCAATATTATGGCAAAGGAAATCACAGCACATAAATGGCAACATTAAGAAGTAGAAGCATCTGAGCACATTAGAATACCTTGGGAGTTCAAAGCAAATGAAAATATCAGACCCTACCTCAGGAAATTACATCACACTTTTTTGGCATAGACATTTTTAAAGTGCCTTAAAAAGAATACTGAATGATCCTAACATAGATCCAGGACTGAGAACACTCGTAGAGGAGATAATTTGATACCAAGCAGAGAGCAGTGGGGAGGTCAGACATTTTAGAAAGTGGTAACAACACAGGTGAACTCTGGAAGCCAAAAATATGTGGCTTATTTAGGGAATCCCAAGTAGTTAAGATCTATGGCAGAGTAGCTTTTGGATGAGGGCTGATGGGTATAAAGTATTAAGAAATAAGGTTAGTAAGATAGTATGAGGAGAGAGCACACCGCGATGGTGTGTTCAGGCTCTCTCGCCCCACGTTTTGTAATGACTAACAGCTGAGATCATTTGTAGCACTGCCTTACGCACCAGGAGGCACTCGCTCCGTCCCAGGCTGTGTGGAGTACACGTGTGAGCGCCACCTGAAGAATGACGGCGGTACTGCTGCCTCCTGGCTGTGTCTGTTGGGTAGGCCACCAGAGGAGAGAATACAGTGTGTCTACCGCTATGCCTGCCGCGTCAGCCACGAGAGAATGCTGTTATGGCTGCTGTGTCACCCAGAAAAGAAGTGGTGTTGGGTTAGTTTTGTTATGGCTGCTGATACAGCTGCTGCATCAGCCAGGAGAGAATACATATGTCTGCAATTCCTGCAGCTCCTCGAGTCTCCTTCCAGCCTCTTAGCTTGCACCTTGCCTACTCTGGGCTCATTGAACAGTGTGGACAATGTGAACAGTGAAACAATTGATGTCATGAACAGGATCAGCAATACAACTGGTGTTGTTAGCAGGATACACAGGAGGTAGGAGAGCCTGTGGCCCAAATGGATGGAGGAAGCCAGTGGCCACCATACAGCATGTGGTACCATGCGGCTGCGATCCTCTTGGTGTGGGCTCTGGTGGAAGACTGGGAAGCAATGGACAGTTCACCAGAGAGAATTGAAAAGGCGTTAGAGGTGGTGAGTTCCTGTTTGCCGAGCAAGGCAGCATGGACTGCCGCTGGCACTGTGGGTGGATTTTCCTGACTGCCCTGAAGGTTAATGTGGATAGTGCTCTCTGTGATGTCATGCCAGAGCACAATGTGCAGAGACACTTGGAGGGATTAGAGCAACATATACTGGCATCAGAACAAGAACCCCGTGGCCCTGAAGAACCCAGCATCTCTGACAGCGAGGCTGTAAGTGACGACGATGATGAACATTATGAGACTGCGGGTCCCTGCTTGGCAGCGAGGTCCACTGTGCAGCAGAAAGTGGAGCGTGAGCAGCGATGGCCCGGGGTGGGGCGGGGACATCCTCAAGGCCCCACACGACTGAGTTCATGACGTATCGACCATACACTCAGGCAGCTGGTTGACTTGGGTAAGCAGTTTCGGCAAACGCAAAGGGAACCCTTGGCAGCTTGGGACATGGGGTGGGCCCGGCGCCTGGGGATTTTGCGGGTCCTCACTGAGAGAAGTAGAGGGGCAGCATGTGAGACACCATTGGAAGTGTGAAGACCCCGAAGGGGCCCGGGCTGGCTGGGCCTCTCCAGTTTACGCAGATGCAACTGTGGGCTTATTTGCGTGAAGGTGTACTGTTAGCAGTGTCAGTCGCTCAGTTGTGTGTGACTCTCTGCAACCCCACTGACTGTAGCTCGCCAGGTTCCTCTCTCCATGGGATTCTCCAAGCAAAAATACTGGAAAGGGTTGCCATTCCCTTCTGCAGAAGATCTTCCTGACCCAGGAATCAAACCTGGGTCTCCTACATTGTGGGCAAATTCTTTACAGTTTGAGCTACAGGGTGTACTGCCAAGGCTGTATTCTACGATGTAGACAATATGTTGTAAAGGCTGTGTCCTCAGATTTAGAAAAGGGTGATCATCTGGGAGGACTGTGAATGCCACAGAAGATCCCCTCCTTGGAGAAGTGGACCCGGCACCTGTAGGGCTTTTGTGGGTCCTTAATAAAAAGCCCTGAAGGGATGGAGTTGCCCCTGTGGAGGCTTTCCTGCAATTTCACAGGATCAAATGGTGAAATGGACTTGGCCACGGAAGATAAAGGCGCTCCACACATGGAGGGTGGCTCTTCTAGCCCCGTGAGAGCAAAAACTGCGACACTGAGTTCCAGGTGATACCTGGCTATGTGGGTTTTGCTACTTGTTTGGGATGTAACTGGGTTTCGCTATGTGTTTGGGATGTAACTGTTTGTTGTTGTAGCATCTACTGTTGTTGCAAGGTGTAAATTCAAGGGTCACTGTTACCCACCAGGGGACAAAACAGAAAGTGGACTGCACACAGAATGTGAGCTGAGTGACCCAGAAGGGGTGGAGTGTGGGCAGAGAGCAAATGAGCCAGGGTGGCGCGTTCAGGCTCTCTCGCTCCACGTTCTGGAACAGCGGAGACCGTCTGTAGCACTGCGCATGCACACCACGGGGTGCTGGCTTCCTCACAAGTTGCGTGCATTATTACGTGTGTGAGCTCTCCCTCACACACGTGGTGTGTGCGAGTGGTGGCACTACTGCTTCATGGCAGTGTCCATGGGGTCAGCCACGAGAGGACAAATTATAATGTGTCTACTACTACGGCTGCTGCGTTAGCCATGGAATATTGTTCTGGCTGCTGTGTCAGCCAGGAGAGAGGTTCTGTTGTGCTAGGCTATGCTATGGCTGCTGTTATTCTCAGCCAGGAGAGAGCAAACATGTCTGTAGTTCCTATGGCTCCTCGAGTCTCCTTCCAGCTTCTTAGTTCATGCCTTGTCCACACTGGGTTTAGCAAACAGTGCAGACAATGTGAACAGCAAGACAGTTGGTGTCATGGACAGGAAGAGGAGCAGTACAGATAGAACGTAGCCAAATCATAAAGGGCCTTGTGTGCAAAGAAAATGACATCAGGTTTTATTCTGTAGCTGCTGAGAACCCCCTGAAAAATACTGAGCAGCAGAGTAACAGAATCATGTGCACGTTAAAGCCATTGTCTTGGCGTCATTATGGAGCATGTATTTCAGGGAGGCAAGACTATGACGCCCACAAGGGCCTATTGTAGAAGACCAGAAAGGAGAATAAAAGATCTCAAGAAAGCCAGTGGATAGGAATGGAGAAGGGAGGAGGATGGCAAGAGACTTTTATAAGGGGCAATGTGGCTTAGTGGAAGGAGCAGCCTCTGAGATACAATACTTCACCATCTGTAGACAGAAGGGTTATTGAACAGGTTAAATGTGATATGGAGCTAAAATAGCATGTCATAGCAGGAAAGTAGTCATTGTTTTCATTTGCAAGTAGATTAGGTGAGCTCAGTGACAAAATGTTATAGAAGGGGTGGGAGAATGGGAAGAAGGGTTGGGGAGAATTCTAGGAGGATACCATGTTTCTAAGTGGGAGACAAGATTCTTGGCATTATGAGGATGCCTAGTATTAAGACAAGAATTCACTTAAGGACTCAGTTTTGGGATGGGGTAGATGATGGTAGGTATATAATATTTGTGAAAAGGTCTAGGAGGAAGGATAGAAGTTTACAAATTGTTTGAGATCAATTTCTTTTTCAGGTACTCACAAAGCATCCAGTTGAAGATATCTGGGAAGATGAATATCTGAAGCTAGAGTATGGATGTTTATATGAAGGCCTAACATGAATAACAGAGATATGAATTTGAATTTAACATTGTCATCAACATCACTTTTGTCATTATCAATCATCATTGTCATTATTATCATCATGAACATCACTATCAGTAATATTTAGTGATGTGTCAAGCAACTAATTGAGCCATCCACAGTATTTGTTCTAGAAGGATTCTAAAGGTTATACTCTGATTCCATGAACAAATTCATAAACCGAGTTTTCAAGTCCCAGAAACAAGCTGTATAAAAATCATTTTATTTTATTTTTACACAGGGAACTATATTCAATATCTTGTGATAAACCTTAATGGGAAAGAATATGAAAAAGAAAATTTATATTTAACTGAATCACTTTTCCATACAGCAGAAAATAACACAATATTATAAATCAATGAAATAAACTTTTAAGTACCAAAACGTTAAAAAAAAAGAAAACATCATGAACCTCCTGAATCCTCAGCAACTCAAATGTGATGGACTTTGGGTGTTAGACTCACCACAGAGACTCAGCAG
The DNA here is from genome assembly GCF_014754425.2 of Oryx dammah. NCBI lineage: Eukaryota > Metazoa > Chordata > Mammalia > Artiodactyla > Bovidae > Oryx > Oryx dammah. The sequence goes on from NW_024070196.1 coordinate 2,179,644, forward strand.
GGAGTGGGGATCTCTCAGTTCTGTTGCCCCTCTCAGGCCCAAGCCTCCCTCTGTCCCCACCTTCTGAATGTCCTTTTGCAGCCCTCCCCAGGCACGGCTGACACACGTCTTGTGTAAGTGTCCACAGGCAGGGCCAGCTTCCTGAGGGTGTGACCAGAGTGTAGAAGGGCCCATGCTGGATTACTTTAAGATTTTTTTTTTTTTAATGTGGACCATCTTAAAAGTCTTTATTGAATTTGTTACAATATTGCTTCTGTTTTATGTTTTGGTTTTTTGGCCACAAGGCATATGGGATCCTAGCTCCCTAATGAGAGATTGAACCCATACTCCCTGCATTGAAAGGCAAAGACTTAACCACAGGACCACCAGGGAAGCCCCTTCTCCTCCAGCCTCCGTGCTTGGTTTAATGTTCTAACACCATCATCTTGAAAGCCTTAGTCATTTTGGATCCTGGAAACCCATTTTCATTTCACTCTGGGCCCTGTAAATTATATAGCCAGTCCTGTCCACAGTTCATACAATAAAATAGTCACCTTCAACTAGATAGCAAGGAATACAAAGCTTAAAATTCTCCCTCACATCTTGAGTGTGGGCAGAACACAGACTGATTCCAAAGCAACAGGGACCTCCCCGACAGCTCTCTCCCAGTGGGGACAGAGCAAAGCGATCAGTAAGAATCATTGCTCAAAAGTGAGTCAGATATACGTAAGGAAAGCTGGGGAATCAGTGCCCTAAATCAATGGGGATCAAGACTATTTTTATGGAGATGTAGCAGATTATACCATGAAAAAAATCCCAGGTGGTCAAAAAGTACAAACTTCCAGTTGTAAGATAAATCCTGGGGATGTAATGTAAAGCCTGGTGATGATAGTTAACAATAAAAATTAGACTGTTCTTTTCAAGTTGCCTGTCTCTTCTGCTGCTTCAGTTCAGTTCAGTTCAGTCGCTCAGTAGTATCCAACTCTTTGCGACCCCATGAATCACCAGGCCTCCCTGTCCCATCACCAACTCCCGGAGTGACCTGGGGAGTTCCTCTTTCAGTATGCTATCATTTTGCCTTTTCATACTGTTCATGGGGTTCTCAAGGCAAGAATACTGAAGTGGTTTGCCATTCCCTTCCCCAGTGGACCACATTCTGTCAGACCTCTCCACCGTGACCCGCCCATCTTGGGTGGCCCCACAGGCATTGCTTAGTTTCATTAGATTGACTAGTTTTCTGTGAGTATGGTTTCAGTGTTTCTGCTGCTTACCAAACTACATCGGTTCAGTTCAGATCAGTCACTCAGTCGTGTCCAACTCTTTGCGACCCCATGAATCGCAGCACGCCAGGCCTCCCTGTCCATCACCATCTCCCGGAGTGCACCCAGACTAACATCCATCGAGTCAGTGATGCCATCCAGCCATCTCATCCTCTGTCGTCCCCTTCTCCTCCTGCCCCCAATCCCTCCCAGCATCAGAGTTTTTTCCAATGAGTCAACTCTTCTCATGAGGTGACCAAAAATGATGCTTTTTAGCATCATTCCTTCCAAGGAAATCCCAGGGCTGATCTCCTTCAGAATGGACTGGTTGGACCTCCTTGCAGTCCAAGGGACTCTCAAGAGTCTTCTCTAACACCACAGTTCAAAAGCATCAATTCTTCGGCACTCAGCCTTCTTCACAGTCCAACTCTCACATCCATACATGACCACAGGAAAAACCATAACCTTGACTAGACGGACCTCAGTCGGCAAAGTAACGTCTCTGCTTTTGAATATGCTATCTAGGTTGGTCATAACTTTTCTTCCAAGGAGTAAGCGTCTTTTAATTTCATGGCTGCGGTCACCATCTGCAGTGATTTTGGAGCCCCCCAAAATAAAGTCTGACACTGTTGCCACTGTTTCCCCATTTATTTCCCATGAAGTGATGGGACCAGATGCCATGATCTTTGTTGTCTGAATGTTGAGCTTTAGGCCAACTTTTTCACTCTCCTCTTTCACTTTCACCAAAAGGCTTTTTAGCTCCTCTTCACTTTCTGCCATAAGGGTGGTGTCATCTGCATATCTGAGGTTATTGATATTTCTCCCAGCAATCTTGATTCCAGCCTGTGTTCCTTCCAGTTCAGCATTTCTCATGATGTACTCTGCATATAAGTTAAATAAGCAGGGTGACAATATACACCCTTGACGTACTCCTTTTCCTATTTGGAACCAGTCTGTTGTTCCATGTCCAGCTCTAACTGTTGCTTCCTAACCTGCATATCGGTTTCTCAAGAGGCAGGTCAGGTGGTCTGGTATTCCCATCTTTTTCAGAATTCCTTATTATTTATGAAAATGCTCCATGTTGAGAGGAATTTCTTACCCTTTCAAATTTTGATCTGAGAATTATGTTTCTTTTCTAAAAATGTCAAGATATATAGAACAAAAATTCACAGGAGGCACTAGTTAACGTTAGCTTGGATAATATTTGCATTGTTGCTTCATCATATTACAAATATTAATAAAAGAAGAAAACTCTCAAGTAAATCTGTTTCAAAGAATAATAAGGATGAATAACTTGTTGATCTGAAACAAACAGGCTGCCAGATATCTCTCTAGCAAAGATGGTTTATACAAGATCAAAAGAGAACTGCTATTCAAGGTCTACAACCATGGCAAGCCATGTGTAAGTCCTGCACAGAATGGGAACACTGTTATAGAAAGGCAAAGGGAGTCAGGAGGCTGTATTAACAAAGAGGCCATGGGTTTTCATTGGCTGAATCCTTTCCAGCAAAGAAGAGGAGTCTTTCCTCTTTCTATTGGGCTCTGCTATAATCAGAGGGCATGATAATTCCCCTGTAGGTCACCCAACTTTATTTAGTTAAGGTTTTCATTTAAAAAAAGAAAGAAAACAAAAGGAAAGGAAAAATTAAAAGGAAGGATGAAGAAGCATGAGGGGAACTTAAAAGAGGAAGGGAGAGAGGAAAATCTGTGGGGAAGTTAAAGAGAAGAATAGGGAAATGGAGAGGGGAATGGGGAGGAATAGGAAGTGGATGATAGATATAGATAGAAGGATAGATAGTTAATAGGTTGATAGATATTGGATAGAAACATAGACTAAAGGCTGTATATCATCACCCTGCTTATTTAACTTATATGCAGAGTACATCATGAGAAATACTCGGCTGGATGAAACACAAGCTGGAATCAAGATTGCCGGGAGAAATATCAATAACCTCAGATATGCAGATGACACCATCCTTATGGCAGAATGTGAAGAAGAACTTAAGAGCCTCTTGATGAAGTAAAAGAGGAGAGTGAAAAAGTTGGCTTAAAGCTCAACATTCAGAAAACGAAGATCATGACATCCAGTCCCATCACTTCCTGGCAAATAGATGGGGAAAGGTGAAAACAGTGACAGGCTTTATTTGGGGGGCTCCAAAATCATTGCAGATGGTGATTGCAGCCATAAAATTTAAAAGATGTTTATTCCTTGGAAGAAAAATTAAGACCAGCACAGACATCATATTAAAAAGCAGAGACATTACTTTGCCAACAAAGGTCCGTCTAGTCAAGGCTATGGCTTTTCCAGTGGTCATGTATGGATCTGAATGTTGGACTATAAAGAATGCTGAGCACCAAAGAATCGATGCTTTTGAACTGCAGTGTTGGAGAATACTCTTGAGAGTCCCTTGAACTGCAAGGAGATCCACACAGTCCATCGTAAAAGAGATCAGTCCTGAGTGTTCATTGGAAGAACTGATGTTGAAGCTGAAACTCCAATACTTTGGCCGCCAGATGCAAAGAACTGACTCATTTGAAAAGACCCTGATGCTGAGAAAGACTCAGGCAGGAGGAGAAGGGGACGACAGAGGATGAGATGGTCACTGATTCAATGAACGTGAGTTTGGGTAAACTCTGGGAGTTGGTGATGGACAGGAAGGCCTGGCGTGCTGCAGTGCATGGGGTCACAAAGTGTGGGACACGACTGAGTGACTGAACTGAACTGAACTGAATAGACAAAAGATAGATAGATTGATAGGAAGATGATGAATAGAAAATAGCTAAAAGATGATGTATTAGATAAATGGATATGTAAAGATTCAGTTTTATTTGTAAAAATATATGTTTCTGGCATACAAATATTTGTACTATATATATCCTCTAGAAAGTCGATGAGATGGTTGGATGGAATCACTGACTCAATGGACATGAGTTTCACCAAGCTCCAGGAGATGGTGAAAGACTTGGAAACCTGGTGTGCTGAAGTCCATGGGGTTGCAAAAAGTCAGACATGACTGAGTGACTAAACAACAGCAACACAATGTATTTGGTATAAAAATTTTTAAAAAAGTTAATAAAGCCTGATCATGTTCAATTTTCCTGATCAAAAATTTTTTGAAACGTAAGTCATTAATGACAACTAAAGACAATGAAAAAAATTTACTAGGACATGTCATGGTAAAAATGTTATTTGTTCTAGTGCTTTAAGAAGATAAAACTTTCAGTTCAGTTCAGTTTAGTTGCTCAGTCATGTCCTGCTCTTTGCGACCCCATGAATTGCAGCACGTCAGGCCTCCCTGTCCATCACCAGCTCCCAGAGTCCACCTAAACTCATGTGCATCGAGTCAATGATGCCATCTAATTGTCTCATCCTCTGTCGTCTCCTTCTCGTTCTGCCCCCAATCCCTCCCAGCATCAGGGTCTTTTCCAATGAGTCAACTCTTTGCATGAGGTGGCCAAAGTATTGGAGTTTCAGGTTCAGCATCAGTCCTTCCAATGAACATTGAGGACTGATCTCTTTAGGATGGACTGGTTGGATCTTCTTGCAGTCCAAGGGACTCTCAAGAGTCTTCTCCAACACCACAGTTCAAAAGCGTCAATTCTTCAGCACTCAGCTTTCTTCACAGTCCAACTCACATCCATACATGACCACTGGAAAAACCATAGCCTTGACTAGATGGACCTTTGTTGGCAAATTAATATCTTTGCTTTTTAATATGCTATCTAGGTTGGTCATAACTTTCCTTCCAAGGAGTAAGCATCTTTTAATTTCATGGCTGCAGTCACCATCTGCAGTGATTTTGGAGCCCAGAGAAATAAAGTCTGACACTGTTTCCACTGCTTCCCCATCTATTTCCCATAAAGTGATGGGACTGGATGCCATGATCTTCGTTTTCTAAATGTTGAGCTTTAAGCCAACTTTTTCACGCTCGTCTTTCACTTTCATCAAGAGGCTTTTTAATTTCTCTTCACTTTCTGCCATAAGGGTGGTGTCATCTGCATATCTGAGGTTACAGATATTTCTCGCAGCAGCCTTGATTCCAGCTTGTGCTTCATCCAGCCCAGGGTTTCTCATGATGTACTCTGCATATAAGTTAAATAAGCAGGGTGACAATATACAACCTTGATGTACTCCTTTTCCTACTTTGAACCCGTCTGTTGTTCCATGTCCAGTTCTAACTGTTGCTTCCTGACCTGCATATAAGTTTCTCAAGAGGCAGGTCAGGTAGTCTGGTATTCCCATCTCTTTCAGAATTTTCTACAGTTTTTTTGTGATCCACACAGTCAAAGGCTTCGGTGTAGTCAATAAAACAGAAATAGATGTTTTTCTGGAACTCTCTTGCTTTTTCCATGATCCAGTGGATGTTGGCAATTTAATCTCTGATTCCTCTACCTTTTCTAAAACCAGCTTGAACATCTGGAAGTTCATGGTTCATTTATTGCTGAAGCCTGGCTTGCAGAATTGTGAGCATTACTTTACTAGTGTGTGAGATGAGTGCAATTGTGCAGTAGTTTGAGCATTCTTTGGCATTGCGTTTCTTTGGGATTGGAATGAAAACTGACCTTTTCCAGTCCTGTGGCCACTGCTGTTTTCCAAATTTGCTGCCATATTGAGAGCAGCACTTTCACAGCATCATTTTTCAGGATTTGAAAGAGCTCAACTGGAATTCCATCACCTCTACTACCTTGTTTGTAGTAATGTTTTCTAAGGCCCATTTGACTTCACATTCCAGGATGTCTGGTTCTAGGTGAATGATCACACCATTGTGATTATCTGGGTTGTGAAGATTTTTTTGGTACAGATCTTCTGTGTATTCTTGCCACCTCTTCTTAATATCTTCTGCTCCTGTTAGGTCCATACCATGCAGAAGCTCTATACAGTCAGCAAAAACAAGACTGGGAGCTGCTGTGGCTCAGATCATGAACTCCTTATTGCCAAATTCAGACTTAAATTGAAGAAAATAGGGAAAACCACTAGACCATTCAGTTATGACTTAAATCAAATCCCTTATGATTATACAGTGGAAGTGAGAAATAGATTTATGAGACTAGATCTGATAGACAGAGTACCTGATGCACTATGGCCAGAGGTTCGTGACATTGTACAGGAGACAGGGATCAAGACCATCCCATGAAAAAGAAATGCAAAAAAGCAAAATGGCTGTCTGGCGGGGCCTTACAAATAACTGTGAAAAGAAGAGAAGCAAAAAGCAAGGGAGAAAAGGAAAGATATTCCCATTTGAATGCAGAGTTCCAAAGAATAGCAAGGAGAGATAAGAAAGCCTTCCTCTGCAATCAATACAAAGAAATAGAAGAAAACAACAGAATGTGAAAGACTAGAGATCTCTTTAAGTAAATTAGACATACCAAGGGAACATTTCATGCAAAGATCAAACTTTGTATTAACTATTATAGTTGTTTATAGAATTAAGAAAGAACATTGGTGAGTGTTTACATGTCATCATAACATTTGAATTATTATTTGTTGTTTCATTATGATAAAGTTGAGTTTCTAAGTCTGTTTAATAAAGAAAGGCAAAGAAAATTTCCATAATATTGAATGCCATGGTAGAAATATTTCTATCACGTGATGATTTGTGGTGCTGAGACTTATAAATATTTGTTTCAGAAAACATATGTTAGCATTTCTTTTTTGTAGAAAACTGTTTACATTCCATTTTGTATTGATAAATATGTTTCTCACAGGGGATTTTCCTCACCAAACTTTTGGCAGTTAATCCACTAATTCTCACCTCACATGTCTACACAGACCTAGTTTTAAAATGTCCAGTGAGTGAAAAACACATGGTAATCTGCCTATCACTGGAAGATTGGAGGATTTGCTAAGAAAAAGAAAATTTTCTGCATAGCATTTCTCTAGTGTCTATAACTTACTTTTTTTTTTTTTTAAGTGAACCTACATGCTGTGACATGCAGAGCTTGGTTTATAGGTAAGCAGATGAGTTTCAACTCCAGATCTGCACGTAGCATGCAACTTTGAGTTGGTTACTTATTTTTGAGTTTCAGTATCACCTTTGGTAAAAGAAGGATAAAGTACGATAATGATAATGATACTTCTTATTCACAATTTTAAATTATTTAGAACATGCTGCCAAATAGCTAGTTTTCAAATTTTCCATGTCTATCATTTCTTTTAAAATTCAGCCCAAATCATTCTTTCTAAGAATCTCTCAAACTTGGAGCTCCATTGTCTCCTTTTGATACTTATGTTCCTCTTGTAACACAGTGCTTTGCTTTTGTTGACTTTTAAGCCATTTTAAGTGTCTTCTTTTTTCTGAATCATACTACATCTTTAAAGACAATATATATATATTTTACTTATATCACTATCAAAAAGCTTATGTCTGGACACACAGCAAGCAGACAGAAATAAAATGTATATTATCTAGCCCTAGGTGGTACACACAACTTCTTCGTCATCTTCAGCCTAGCTGAGATCGCATGTGACATACCTGACTTCAGCAGCACAGACTGAACAGTTTTGAACAATGATGGCAATATTTCTCTGCTATGATAGAGACTGAAAAATAACTTTGATGCCTATCTTATCTAAAACATAAGATCACTATAACTTAAGAAAAGCTGAATATTATACTAGTTGCACTAAATCAAAATGAGAGGAAAAAAAACAAAAACAAAAAAACCAACCATTGGCATACTGAAGTGGATCAAGCTAATAGTCCTTGATAAAAATACCAATTATTTTGCATTTATTATATGTTCAACTGACTGCTTTTAAATATTGCATCATTGAATGCTCCTTGTTGCAACCCCCAAAAGTGGATGACTATCCTTACAAATGAGGAAAATGAGACGCAGATAGGTAAAATATATTTTCAAATTCAGCCCTCTAATAAGTGGTAGAGTTGGGATACACTCGTGTTTCTAACTCTAGAGCCTATTTTGCTTTTTCCATGGTGCTTGACTGCCTTTCACAGTTTACAGGCATTGATTAAGTTAGAAGAATATGCGGTGTTTATATTAGTAGCTGACACAAAGCTACCTTGTGTGCTTCCTGATACATGAAGTACATCAAAATGAAACACTGAGGTACATCAAAATGGAAAGATGGGGGAAGATCGCTTTCTGATTCATCTCTAAAAATGAAGACCTCCAGTTAAAACCAACAGGGTAAAAACTGAGTCATTGTTTGCTAGGCTGCAAAGATCTAAAGAATCTGTTTCTACTAAATTGTTCTCACTCTTGGAGGACTGGTAACTTTGAGTCTCATGAGTTCAGTTTAATAGCAGAATTGCACAAATTTCACACGTTCAGAACAGCAACTATGACTTTCTAAAAGGAACTGCTGACTGCAGTTCCTTTTATTTTGGAGGTTCGTCACAGAGCCATCCATAGGTTTATAGTGTATGTCACATAAGGAGGAAGGCAGAGCAGACAGTGTCATAGATCAGTTGTATCTAAACATTTCAACCGAGACAGAATGCTTCACCCAAACTTCTTGTAAGGGCTAACAATTTCAGTGTGGCGGCTAACCTTCCTACAACAATTTAGTCCACAATCCTCATTTAAGACAATTGCATTCCACTGTCATTAAGACACAGATGACTTATGACTCAGGGTGGATATCACATTCTGATCATTATTACCGAAAGGTGAGGTGTAGGGGCTGAGTCGTCTGATGTCCCACCTTGTACAGTCCAGAAAATATTACTTCAAGCCAATAACTAAGATTAATATAAATGAATATCTCCATTACTCTGTTCTAAAGTTTATAAAATAATGCTTTTAATAGACATCTTACTTTCAAAACCAAGCCCAAAAGCTCCAATTCAAAACAAGGTTGAGAACGCCAGGCCATGACAACTTAGTTTCCTTTAATGTTAAAGGTGCACTTCCTTGATCTGGCTGATTAGGTGTGTGTCCTCTTTCCTCTTACTGCTCCAAAAGTTGCACTTCAGTTTAGGGTAACAGCTTTTTCCTCAAGAACAACATTATTCTTTGGCAAGTCTATATGCGTGAGATTCCAGTTCTTTAAGAAGTTGTTCATCAGTGAAGCATGGTTTAAATAATAAACTCAAGTCTGTGGTTTCACAACAAGTTCAACAGAATTTCCCATTTTACTTTCTAATTGAAATATACAGTCTTAGGGTATCTCCCCAAAGGCTGAAATGCCCAATTTGAGAATTCCTTGAGATTATCCTGTGCCTTTGAGTAGTATTACACATAACTTCATTTCTCACGTTCAGTTCAGTTCAGTTCAGTCGCTCAGTCATGTCCGACTCTTTGCGACCCCGTGGACTGCAGCATGCCAGGCCTCCCTGTCCATCACCAACTCCCAGAGTTTACCCAAACTCATGTCCATTGAGTCAGTGATGCCATCCAAGCATCTCATTCTCTGTTGTTCCCTTCTCCTCCTGCCCCAAATCTCTCCCAGCATCACGATTTTTTCAAATGAGTCAGTTCTTTGCATCAGGTAGCCAAAGTATTGGAGTTTCAGCTTCAACATCAGTCCTTCCAATGAACACTCAGGACTGATCTCTTTTACAATGGACTGGTTGGATCTCCTTGCAGTCCAAGGGACTCTCAAGAGTCTTCTCCAACACCACACTTCAAAAGCATCAATTCTTCAGCACTCAGCTTTCTTTATAGTCCAGCTCTCACATCCATAGATGACCACTGGAAAAACCATAGCCTTGACTAGACGGACCTTTGTTGACAAAGTAATGTCTGCTTTTCAATATGCTGTCTAGGTTGGTCATAACTTTCCTTCCAGGGAGTAAGCATATTTTAATTTCATGGTTGCAGTCACCATCCACAGTGATTTTGGAGCCCCTCAAAATAAAGTCTGCCACTATTTACACTGTTTCCCCATCTATTTGCCATGAAGTGATGGGACTGGATGTCATGATCTTCGTTTTCTGAATGTTGAGCTTTAAGCCAATATTTTCACTCTCCTCTTTCACTTTCATCAAGAGCCTTTTTACATCTCTTCTTCACTTTCTGTCATAGGGGTGGTATCATCTGCATATCTGAGGTTATTGATATTTCTCCCAGCAATCTTGATTCTAGCTACTGTTTCATCCAGCTCCTGTTTCATCCAGCTCAGCATTTCTCATGATGTACTCTGCATATAAGTCACATAAGCAGTGTTAGAGTCACCTTTATTCCTTGCTTCACCAGCTTCCAAGCTTTTCATGAATTAGGAAATAGGCTAAAATTTGTAGGATCAGGTTTAGGTTGAGGGTTACAGAGGGAGGTACCATCACAGGATATGGAACAACTTGCTAACCAATCTTTTAATTTATCTTATGCTCATCTGCCGGGGGGGGGGAAGTACCACAGATTGGGTAATTGTACAGTGGACATTTATTTCCTTACAGTTCAGGAGTTGTGCTGGCATGGCTGGTTTCTTCTAAGGCTGTTCTTGGCCTAGAGATGGCTGTCTTTTCCCTGTCCTGTTGATCATTCCTGTCTCTATGTCTTGATCTCCTCTTCTAAATGTCAGTCACTGACTTAGGGACCATCCCATTGACACCATTTAACCTAAACTACCTGTTTAAAGGTTGGAGAAGACTCTTAGACTGGATGGAGATCCAACCAGTCAATCCTCAAGGAAATCAGTCCTGCGTATTCATTGGAAGGACCAATGCTGAAGTTGAACCTCCAGTACTTTGGTCACCTGATGTGAAGAGCTGACTCACTGGAAAAGCCCTGATGCTGGGAAAGATTGAAGGCAGGAGGAGAAGGGGCCGACAGAGGATGAAGATGGCTAGATGGCATCATTGACTCAATGGATTTGAATTTGAGCAATCTCTAGGAGTTGGTAATGGACAGGGAAGCCTGGTGTGCTGCAGTCCATGGGGTCACAAAGAGTCGGACACAACCAAGTGACTGAACTGAACCGACCTCTTTAAAGAATTTATCTCCAAATATACAGTCACAATCTGAGATACTAAGGGTTAGGACTTCAACATATAAGTTGGGTGACAGGGATATAATTCAATCCATTAGTCTCACCTCACTTTTTCTTTCCTCTGTGTGCCCAAATTTTCTTCTGCCATCACTTCTGACCCACCTCTTTTCCATAAGCAACTCACTGGTAAGTATAATTCAGCACCCTTTCCTCAGCCTGCTTCACCCACCATCTTTCCCTACTCTCTAAACTCATTTTGAGAAAAAACTGGTAAAAAAAAATTGAATTTCTTTCCTTTTTTGCCTTCCAATATCAAGAACAATGAAATGAAGAAGTAATATGCAAGAAGGCAAGAAAACAAGAGATCCATTTGCCCTCTGAACAAGCTACTGTTAATTTTGGGACTGGAATCAAAGTGCTGTCTAAGTATCACATATGTGTCCGTGCTTACTCACTGTAGAATATTTTGTAAATGAAAAGTATTTGTAGTCACATGTTTACAAAAATGAAAAGAGTTTTTCCTTTGCTCATTTTCATACTGCTTTAATTCTACACATTTATTTCATTTTGGGGTAAAAATACAGATAAAACAAAATAGCTAACATTCATTTCCCCTAATTAGTGACTTCTCTTGTAAAGTAAACATTCTACTTAGATAATTAGCAAAATAAACCATTAGGATTTAATTGAATTTTGAGGTTGCTTCCAACTCTTGGAGTTTTGATCACTGAAAGATCTATGATTTAACATTTGGCATTCAGGTAACCAAGGTGAAATGAAAGCATACTCTTTATTAGCACTGTGTTTTTTTTTTTTTTTTTCAGATGAGCAAAAGGTATCCATGGGAACATATTATATGTAGTAGTAGAGAAAATAAGTTATGACTCTGTCATAGCAAAATAAATATTGGTTATTTCTCCCCCTTAGATAATCAGCTTTATGATGACACTCTTTAATGTAGCGTCTTTCTATGATGAAATGAAGGGTAACTCTATTCACACACATTATCTCTATTCACACAGTATGTCTATTCAGGTTCTTCAGTAGGTAGTATAAACCACTCATATTTTCCAACCTGATACTTTCATCACTCCTGGATAAATTATTTGGAGTAAAATTAAGGAAAGATTAAGTTCTAGGTAGTAAGAAGTCTCATGAGAGCAACCTGCAATTTCCACCCCAGATCATTTGCCTTTATCATGCAATAGTTGAGATATTTTTAATTCTTATTGAGGTCAGTGTGCAGTAGATGCCAAGAACATTAAGTGGATCCTGCTTCTTATTTGCCTGTGCATGTTAGCTAAGTTGCTTCAGTTAGTTGTATCTGACTCTTTGTGACCCTGTGGACCATTGACTACCAGGCCCTTCTGTCCATGGGATTCTCCAGGCAAGAATAGTGGAGTGGATTTCCATGTCCTCCTCCAAGGGATCTTCCAAAACCAGGAATCAAACCCATATCTCTTATGTCTTCTGCATTGGCAGGCAGGTTCTTTACCACTGGTGCCACCTGGGAAGCCCTCTTATTTGCCTAAAATGTCTCTTTTTGTGTCATTGTGGTTTTGAATTACATTACTCTGAAAGTAAACCTGTATGAAAGAAGAAGAAAGAAGTTTAATAGGTGAGGCTGAGCAAACACAAAGGAAGGTTTGTTAAATGAAAAAAAAAGAAAAAAAGAAAAAAAAATCAGAGCAGATGCCTGCCTAATGATTTATTGTGGAAGTGGAAGTACTGATCAGTCTGGGAGTGTCTCTATCTTTGATCCTGGCCCCAGGCAGCAAGCTGATCTAATGCATAAATGTTGCCATCTCTTAAGTTAAAAATCAAACAGGTGAAACTTGGAAGCACCTGTGGGAAAGAGTAAGGATATTCCCTGACCTTTCCGCTGACCCTGATAAGGACTGGTCTTGCTTGTCCATGTCCTGCTTCTCTGAATGCCTGAGACAATGCTCTTACCTTTTATTATCTAAAGCCTATGTGTTCTATAAAAATACAAAAGCTGGGGGGAGAGTCTAGAAAATGAATGTTTGTGTGCCCACACAGTTCAGTTCAGTCACTCAGTCGTGTAGGACTCTTTGCAACCCATGAATCACAGCACACCAGGCCTCCCTGTCCATCACCAACTCCCGAAGTTCAATCAGACTCACGTCCATCGAGTCAGTGATGCCATCCAGCCATCTCATCCTCTTTCGTCCCCTTCTCCTCCTGCCCCCAATCCCTCCCAGCATCAAAGTATTTTCCAATGAGTCAACTCTTTGCATGAGGTGGCCAAAGTATTCAAGTTTTCCAAAGAAATCCCAGGGCTGATCTCCTTCACAATGGACTGGTTGGATCTCCTTGCAGTCCAAGGGACTCCCAAGAGTCTTCTCAAACACCACAGTTCGAAAGCATCAATTCTCCAGCGCTCAGCCTTCTTCACAGTCCAACTCTCAAATCCATAAATGACTACAGGAAAAACCATAGCCTTGACTAGATGGACCTCAGTCGGCAAAGTAATGTCTGTTTTGAAAATACTATATAGGTTGGTCATAACTTTTCTTCCAAGGTGTAAGCTTCTTTTAATTTCATGGCTGTAGTCACCATCTGCAGTGATTTTGGAGCCCCAAAAAATAAAGTCTGACACTGTTTCCACTGTTTCCCCATCTATTTCCATTGAAGTGATGGGACCGGATGTCATGATCTTCGTTTTCTGCATATTGAGGTTTAAGCCAACTTTTTCACTCTCCTCTTTTACTTTCATCAAGAGGCTTTTTAGTTCCTCTTCACTTTCTGCCATAAGGGTGGTGTCATCTGCATATCTGAGGTTATTGATATTTCTCCCAGCTATCTTGATTCCAGCTTGTGTTTCTTCCAGTTCAGCGTTTCTCATGAGGTACTCTACATAGAAGTTAAATAAGCAGGGTGACAATATACAACTTTGACTTACTCCTTTTCCTATTTGGAACCAGTCTGTTGTTCCATGTCCAGTTCTAACTGTTGCTTCCTGACCTGCATACAGATTTCTCAAGAGGCAGGTCAGGTGGTCTGGTATTCCCATCTCTTTGAGAATTTTCCATAGTTTATTGTGATCCACACAGTCAAAGGCTTTGGCATAGTCAATAAAGCAGAAATAGATGTTTTTCTGGAACTCTCTTGCTTTTTCCATGATCCAGAGGATGTTGGCAATTTGATCTCTGGTTCCTCTGCCTTTTCTAAAACAAGCTTGAACATCTGGAAGTTCACGGTTCACATATTGCTGAAGCCTGGCTTGGAGAATTTTGAGCATTACTTTACTAGCGTGTAAGATGAGTGCAATTGTGTGGTAGTTTGAGCCTTCTTTGGCATTGCCTTTCTTTGGGATTGGAATGAAAACGGACCTTTTCCAGTCCTGTGGTCACTGCTGAGTTTTCCAAACTTGTTGGCATATTGAGTGCAGCACTTTCACAGCATCATCTTTCAGGATTTGAAATAGCTCAACTGGAATTCCATCACTTCCATTAGCTTTGTTCATAGTGATGCTTTCTAAGGCCCACTTGACTTCACATTCCAGGATGTCTGGCTCTAGATGAGTGATCACACCATCGTGATTATCCAAGTTGTGAAGATCTTTTTTGTACAGTTCTTCTGTGTATTCTTGCCACCTCTTCTTAATATCTTCTGCTTCTGTTAGGTCCAAACCATTTCTGTCCTTTATTGAGCTCATTTTTGCATGAAGTGTTCCCTTGGTATCTCTAATTTTCTTGAAGAGATCTCTAGTCTTTCCCATTCTATTGTTTTCCTCTATTTCTTTGCATTGATCACTGAAGAAGGCTTTCTTATCTCTTCTTGCTATTCTTTGGAACTCTGCATTCAGATGGGAATATCTTTCCTTTTCTCCTTTGCTTTTCACTTCTCTTCTTTTCATAGCTATTTGTAAGGCCTCCCCAGACAGCCTTTTTGCTGTTTTGCATTTCTTTTCCATGGGGATGGTCTTGATGCCTGTCTCCTGTACAATGTCACGAACCTCAGTCCATAGTTCATCAGGCACTCTATCTATCAGATCTAGGCTCTTAAAACTATTTCTCACTTCCACTGTATAATCATAAGGGATTTGATTTAGGTCATACCTGAATGGTCTAGCAGTTTTCCCTACTTCGATTTGAGTCTGAATTTGGTAATAATGAGTTCATGATCTGAGCCACAGTCAGCTCCTGGTCTTGTTTTTGTTGACTGTATAGAGCTTCTCCATCTTTGGCTGCAAAGAATATAATCAATCTGATTTCAGTGTTGGCCATCTGGTGATGTCCATGTGTAGAGTCTTCTCTTGTGTTGTTGGAAGAAGGTGTTTGCTATGACCAGTGCATTTTATTGACAAAACTCTATTAGTCTTTGCCTTGCTTCATTCCGCATTCCAAGGCCAAATTTGCCTGTTACTCCAGGTGTTTCTTGACTTCCTACTTTTGCATTCCAGTCCCCTATAACAAAAAGGACATCTTTTGGGGGTGTTAGTTCTAAAAGGTCTTGTAGGTCTTCATAGAACTGTTCAACTTCAGCTTCTTCAGTGTTACTAGTTGGGGCATAGACTTGGATTACCATGATATTGAATGGTTTGCCTTGGAAACAAACAGAGATCATTCTGTTGGGAAGAAGCTGAGAGTTCCAGGCTGTGACGGTGCAGGAACAGCCGAGAGGATCTACCCTACGTACGAGGCCAGAGACGGCGCCCGAGAGGAGCTACTCCCTTTTGAGGTCAGGGGCAGTGGCCAAGAGGAGCCATCCAGAGCCCAAGGCCAGGGGCAGCGGCCAGGAGGAGCCACCCTATGCCCGAGGCCAGGGGCGGCAGCCAGGAGGATTAACCCCAAGTCCAAGGAGCGGTGGCTGCCTGGGCGCAGAAGGGCCTAGAGGAGCCATCCCACATTGAAGGTCAGGAAGGGCAGCAGTGAGGAGACTCCCCTCATCCAAGGTAAGGAGCAGCAGCTGCACTTTGCTGGAGCAGCCATGAAGAGATACCCCATGCTCAAGGTAAGAGAAACCCAAGCAAGATGGTAGGTGTTGCAAGAGGGCATCAGAGGGCAGACACACTGAAACCACACTCACAGAAAACTAGTCAATCTAGTCACACTAGGACCACAGCCTTGTCTAACTCAATGAAACTAAGCCATGCCCGCAGGGTAAACCAAGATACATGGTGGAGAGGTCTGACAGAATGTGGTCTACTGGAGAAGGGAATGGCAAGCCACTTCAGTATTCTTGCCTTGAGAACCCCATGAACAGTAGGAAAAGGCAAAATGATAGGATACTGAAAGAGGAACTCCCCAGGTCGGTAGGTGCCCAATATGCTACTAGAGATCAGTGGAGAAATAACTCCAGAAAGAATGGAGGGATGGAGCCAAAGCAAAAACGATACCCAGCTGTGGATGTGACTGGTGATAGAAGCAAGGTCCGATGCTGTAAAGAGCAATATTGCATAGGAACCTGGAATGTCAGGTCCATGAATCAAGGCAAATTGGAAGTGGTCAAACAAGAGATGGCAAGAGTGAATGTCAACATTCTAGGAATCAGCGAACTAAAATGGACTGGAATGGGTGAATTTAACTCAGACGACCATTACGTCTGCTACTGCGGGCAGGAATCCCTCAGAAGAAATGGAGTAGCCATCATGGTCAACAAAAGAGTCCCAAATGTAGTACTTGGATGCCCACACAGATTATCTTAAATTTTAACATCCAATCTGATGGTCTTTCAGATGTGATTATATCTACAGGGTGGAACCTGCCTAATTGGGATTTGTATTCTTGTAAAGGAGACCCCAGGGCACTCCCTCGTTCTGCCAGGCAAGGACACACTAAGGAGACAGCTGTCTATGAAGCAGGAAATAGGCTCTCACTAGGTACCCAGACGCTGAATCTGTCAACGCCCGGAACTTAGATTTCCCAGACTCCAGAACTGAAATTTCTGTTGTTTGTAAGACACCAGTCTACAGTGCTTTTGTTTTGGCAACCCCTAATGGAGAAGGAAATGGCAACCCACTTCAGTGTTCTTGCCAGGAGAATCCCAGGGATGGGGGAGCCTCGTGGGCTGCCATCTATGGGGTCGCACAGAGTCGGACACGACTGAAGTGACTTAGCAGCAGCAGCAGCAATGGACTGAGGCAAAATGAAAAACAGAAAGACTACATGCTTTTGAATACTTACTAGACCTTTCACAAGAAATGTCTCAGAATTCTGTGAGCTAATCAGTGTTGCTATTCTCATAATAAGGATGAACACATGGAGGCTCATAGGGCATAAATAACTTTCCTAGGGCCATTTAATTAATAAGCTATAAAATCATTTGAACCCACATCTGTATGACTCCAAAGCACATACTCATCCCATTCACCCTCTCCCTGCAGCTTCAGCAAGTAACATGTACAAAGGCATAAAGTCACGAAAAAGCAAGAATTTAGAAAACTAGAAAATAAAGCATGCTAAGGACATAGGTTATAATCTCAAATTAGCAACCCTCACAAAGGAACTTTCTGGACCCTTGAACCATGACCAGAGGAAAACTGACTCTTGAACTACACTGTCACTTTGAATGTGTGTTATGCACATATGTTGTATACTTTACTTTCATGAAAAATCAGAAATTTAACCAGACTGATTTGAGATCAAGGCACCAGATAGGCATTTTGATTTATTTTTATAGACTTTGATTTTCAAAGAAATTAATTTATATTCTGATTGAGCAAACAAAATTCAATATATATTTAAAGTATCACATGGAGAAAGGTCATTTCAAGGAAAAGAGCCTTATCTTCCTAACCTCCACATCCCGTGCCTGGGTCTCCATTGAGATGGTGCCTTCATGAAAAATGAGCAAAACAAATTCATTCTTCAAAGAAACAGACTTTTGCAATTAGATGAAATGAAAATAAGTTTATTGATAGAAAAACATAAGGATAAAAACTGAATTTTTCTCTTTTGAAATAATCATAGTGAATAACAACACCTTGATAAATGCATGAGCTTATACACACAAGTTTTACCTATTACATGCTTTTTTCCTTATTTGGTAAATCAAGTTATGATCACAATAAAAATAGAGAAAAAGACACCTAAAAATCCTTAATTTTGTTTATTTAACATGCTTGCATAATGTAGGATCACATAGAATTATAGACACATCTGTCAAAAGCAACAGTTTTGAAAATGTGATTTATTTCTTATGACTGGGCTTTGACTTTTATTTATTTTTATTTTATTTATTCCTTGTGACTGGGCTGGAATTAAAACCAGCAAGTTCATTTTAAAGACAGCATTCATAATTTGTCTTTGCAGTACACTCTTTCTGATTAGGAAAAGAAAATAAAAATGTAAAAGTATTAAAAAACAGAAAGCTTGTTCTGCAGTCCCAATGTTGTTGTTCAGTCGCAAAGTCTTGTCTATTTGTGATTCCATAGACTGCAGCACCCAAGGCTTCCCTGTCCTTCCTTATGTCATCCAGTCATCTCATCCTCTGTCACCCCCTTCTCCCCCTGCCTCAATCTTTCCCACCATCAGA
Organism: Oryx dammah; assembly: GCF_014754425.2. NCBI lineage: Eukaryota > Metazoa > Chordata > Mammalia > Artiodactyla > Bovidae > Oryx > Oryx dammah. The sequence continues at coordinate 2,198,277 of NW_024070196.1, forward strand.
GTCTTTTTCAGTGAGTTGGCTCTTCCCATCAGGTGGCCAAAGCTTCAGCTTCAACTTCAGCAGCAGTCCTTCCAATGAATATTCAGGGTTGATTTCCTTGAGGATTGACTGGTTTGTTCTCTTTCCAGTCCAAGAGACTCTCAGGAGTCTTCTCCAGCACCACAGTTTGAAAGCATCAATTTTTCGGTGTTCAGACTTGTTTATGGTCCAACTCTCACATCCATATATGACTATTGGGAAAAACCTTACCTTTGATTGTACATACTTTTGTCAGCAAAGTGATGTCTCTGCTTTTTCATACACTGTTTAGTTTTGTCATAGCTTTTCATCCAAGAGTGAGTGTCTTTTTTTTTTTTTTTTTTTAATACCTGCACTATAAGCACTTTAAGGAGTGAGTGTCTTAATTTCATGGTTGTGGTCACCGTCTGCAGTGATTTTGAAGCCGAAGAAAATAAAGCCTGTCACTGTTTCCATTTTTCCCCCATCTATTTGCCATGAAGTGAGGGGACCAGATGCCATGATCTTAGTTTTTGAATGTTGAGTTTCAACCCAGTTTTAATCTTGTAGATTAAGAAACCTCAAAGGAAACAGGTGCTCAGGCTGGAAGAAGCATAGTCTCACTTCCAGCAGGCAACCTGAGAATTTCTCAGTGTTGCTTCTACTGTTTTATGTCTGTAGAACTTGCCTAAAACCCATTTGTCATCCATCAGGGGCCTTCTTCCTCTGAACAAATAAAACTAAACACAGCAAGTGACCACTTTGATCAACAGGCACCATTTACCAGAGTAATTGTACTCATAAGCAGTTAAGGAAGATGCATGTTGAAGGCACTTACAGAGGTTATGTTGACTGTCAGAGACAAACCAATGATACAGAAAAAAAAAAAAATAGAAGAGATTAAGATACATATAGTTCATGAGATAACTTTAACACTCGAGAGATCTCTTGAGTCAAAATGTCTCAAGTAGAGTTAAGCAACCATGTTTTATACATCACTCTCAGAGGTGGAGATAAAGTGTCAACAATTTGAAAATAACACTGGTGCCTGATTTTAATAAAGGAACAAACTGATGAAGATGTCTCTAATACATGTCCTACCCACCAATGACATGATCCTTACAGAATTATAAAAGTAGGAGATAAAAAGGAGGTAAAGTCTAGTCAAAACTATGGTTTTTTTCAGTAGTCATGTATGGATGTGAGAGTTAGATCATAAAGAAAACTGAGTGCCAAAGAATTGATGCTTCTGAATTGTGGTGTTGGAGAAGACTCTTGAGAGTCCCTTGCACAGTGATGAGATTAAACCAGCCAATCATAAATTAAATCAGTGTTCATTGGAAATACTGAAACTCTTAATACTTGGGCCACCTGATGAGAAGAGCTGACTCAATGGAAAAGACCCTGATGCTGGAAAGATTGAAGGCAGGAAGAGAAGGAGGATGAGAGGTTGGGATGAGATGAGGATGAGATGGTTGGATAGCATCACCAACTCGATGGACATGAGTTTGAGCAAGCTCTTGGAGTTGGTAATAGACAGGGAAGTCTGGTGTGCTACAGTTCAGTGTGAAGCCTGGGTCAGAAAGAGTCGGACATGACTGAGCGACTGAGCTGAACTGGAAGTCCTGAATCCCCATTGACCATCCCCAAATGGATTTTATGCAAGTGCCCCAACCAAAGAATGATAATTTTCTTCCAGTTTTATTTACTTTTTCTTAGAATGACTCAAGTGCTTTCCTGGCCAGAGAGCTATGGTCCTAATAATAAAAATAATAAATAAATAATTTGACTTTATTTTCTTGGGGATCATAGAGGTCAGGAAATTCAGTTCTGTCTCCGTTGACATAGGCACATATTTTGCTGGCATTCCTTTTAGATAATTCTGTAAATATTCACCTTTTATTAAGAAACTTCATGGTCATTTTCATACAAAAGCATCAAAAAATTAGAGTACCAGTGGAATTCTAAAATGATTATAAACAAAGCTCTCAGAACTCCTTGAAATTTCAAGGCCTAAAGTATTACCATTTAGACTTGACCAGAACACGATTAACACCTTTCGGGACCCACAAGTTGTCTCCTCCCAAGTTAATAAGAAGCCTTTCCATATGTTTGAGACTTTCATTTCCAATATCTGATTCCACTTATTGCAAACAGATCTCATTAAATAATACAGGAGGCTCATATTTAGCTTTGTTGACAAGAGGTTCAAACTCCATTATTAGAACAGTCACCTAAACAGCCCCAGGATGATCTGAAGGTTGAAAAGCTGATCTTCAGGGAAAGACATCAAGAACTCTGCCCTTGATCTATGCTGGAAAGAACATTAGGATGTACTGTTAACAACTGACATGACAGCAAAACCCCAAGATACTTGTAGATTCGCATTTCTTGATTAAGAAGACACACCATTTCCTCTGCAGCACTGGCTGCCCAGTCTGTCAGTAGTCCTTAAACTGATAGCTATTGGTGTAAAGAGTATCTTCTCAAGGCTCTGTTCAGTTGACTCCAGAAGACACACATTTTTCTGTCCAAGGCAACAGAACATGATTTTCTGATTCCTTAGTATATTTTTTCTTTGGTCACTTCTTCTTGCTTATTATTAGTATAGTTTGACACCGTCTGTTAAGTGAATACAGGTTTTTCAGCATACTCTCCATTATTTGCGGCTTCTCTTTTCCAGTAGTCATGTACGGATGTGAGAGTTAGACCATAAAGAAGGCTCAGCACCTAGGAATTGATACTTTCAAATTACGATGCTGGAAAAGACTTTTGCGCGTCCCTTGCACAGCAAGGAAATCAAACCAGTCAATCCTAGAGGAAATCAAACCTGAATATTCATTAGAAGGACTAATGCTGAAGCTTCAATATTTTGGCCACCTGATGTGAAGAATCAGCTCACTGGAAAAGACTCTAATGCTGGGAAAGATTGAGGGCAGCAGGAGAAGGGGGCAATAGAGGATGAGATGGTTAGATAGCATCACCAACTCAATGGTCATGAGTTCGACCAAACTCCAGGAGATAGGGACAAGGAAACCTGGTGTGCTGTAATCCATGGGGTCCCAAAGGGTTGCAAAAAACTTAGCAACTGAATAATAATAAAACTCCATTATTTATATTCTACTATTTTTTCACTCCCTAAGGAAAACATTGGAAACAGTGCCAGACTTTATTTTTGGAGGCTCCAAAATCATTGCAGATCATGACTGCAGCCATGAAATTAAAAGATGCTTACTCCTTGGAAGGAAAGTTATGACCAACCTAGATAGCATATTCAAAAGCAGAGACATTACTTTGCCAACAAAGGTCCGTCTAGTCAAGGCTATGGTTTTTACAGTGATTATCTATGGATGTGAGAGTTGGACTGTGAAGAAAGCTGAGTGCCAAAGAGTTGATGCTTTTGAACTGTGGTGTTAGAGAAGACTCTTGAGAGTCCCTTGGACTGCAAGGAAATACACGCAGTCCATCCTAAAGGAGATCAACCCTGGGATTTCTTTGGAAGGAATGACGCTGAAGCTGAAGCTCCAGTACTTTGGCCACCTCATGTGAAGAGTTGACTCATTGGAAAAGACTCTGATGCTGGGAGGGATTGGGGGCAGGAGGAGAAGGGGACGACAGAGGATGAGATGGCTGGATGGCATCACCGACTCGATGGACGTGAGTTTGGATGGACTCTGGGAGTTGGCGATGGACAGAAAGACCTGGCATGCTGTGATTCATGGGGTCGCAAAGAGTCGGACACAACTAAGCGACTGAACTGAACTAAACTGAAGGAAAAACAAACTCTTTTGCTCATTTGTTTCTTAGCTACTGTGGTAGTTAATTTTATGTATCACTTGACTGGATCAAGGGATGCCCAGATATCTGGTAAATTTTTATTTCTGGGTTTGGTCTGTGAGGGTGTTTCTGCATGAGATTGCATTGGAGATGGTGAGCTCAGTAAAGTAAATTTCCCTCCCTAAAGTGAGTGGGCATCATCCAATCTGCTAAGGGCCTGAATGAAGCACAAAGGTGTAGGAAGGAGACATCTGCACCTTTTTCCTGCCTCATTGCTGGTGAGTCAGGACATCTCATCCCATCCTCTCTTGCCCTTAGGCTGGAGTTTATTCTATTGGCTTCCCTTGTTCTCGAGCCTTCAGGCTCAGATTGAGCTATACTACTGACCTCCTGGGTCTGCCGCTCATGAATCATGGGCTTCCTCAGCCTCCAGAGCTACATGTCCCGATTCCTCATAATGGATCTCCCTTCCTATCTTATTGGTTCTATTTCTTTGGAGAACCTGGACTAACACAGCTACAATTTTGAGTTAATTCGTTGCTAGACTTGTCTTCCTCCATCCGATTCTGCTGACAGAAAAATGTAATAGTAATTCCTTTTAACATTTCAGAAGGTAGAGTTCATCTTATCAGCGCCTTCTTATTCTTAAATGTCAACCACATATTGCACCCGAGACCTCAGCCTTGTAAACAGTGGACGTTGCCTCAACAGAATGACTTTCCTCAGGTCATCCCAACCCTGTCAACGAAACCTACCACAGCAGGAATGGGAAATATTACTGGAGCTAAAATAACTGTGATCAGTCTGTGCTCTTCAGAGAATTTGTAGTCAAAAATCTTTTTATTTTAAAGGAACAATGATTGGCTCACTATTGTTGATATGAACAGTATGCCCACTCCCAGTAGTGTCTATGCCCCTTTCTGGTACTTCTTATGAGACTGCCTTCTGCTCCGGAAGCCCCACAAACTAGTTTAAATTCATTACCCACTTGGTGAAATAACATTTATGTTTTAAAACAGGACAAGAAAAAATTAAACATAAATTCTCTCTCTGTGTAAGTTTGGGCCTTTTCCCTCCCGAATGTGCAGTGAGCATCTGCTTTACACGATAACCAGAGCTCCTCATAGATGGGAGTGCCGACTCAGCTGTAAACAATTTTTTTCTTTCTTCTTATGAAATGTAATTTCTTAAAAGAGTAATGTTCTTCCCCAGCTTGGTAGGGTGTCACGGTGTGTTGCTGTTTCCTTTGAATGTGTTTACCTGGACTATGTATCCTTAGTGAACTTTATATAAACTAAAATATTTGATGTTTGATCTTTTGTATCAAAATGTATCTGTTTATGCCTTCGGCTTCTAACAGGTTTACTAGTTCTCAGAGCTTTCTGAGAATCTGCCTCCTAGATTATAATCATTAGTTTGGCTTGAATAATATTCCTTTTTTTTTCTTCTTAATTTGATAATTAATTGAATTTTCATCAATACAGTATTGTCATAGATAATCACATAGCCATTGATTTCCTCTTTGCTAGCCAAAGGAAAATTGATGATGTAAAGAAACGCTTCTAACATAAATATTACCCCTGAGTAAAGACTATAGGTAAGTGAGCACATTGTTTGAGACATTGCTCACACCCCAAACTCTAAAACAAGTCAGGATAACTTAATAGGTAGGTCACTATCACCTTCACCCTCACCCCTTATTATTTGTCTCTGAAACATCTTTCAATGTTGGGCCAAAAAAGGTGAGATCAAGGAATACAGTGGTGAAACGAGGGGCCAGAAAGCAACTTGCTTAATCTTCATACACTTAAGGACAGTAATTTTTGAACGTGGAATTTTTCAGTATTTTCTTAGTTTTCCTAAGATTTTGAATATCTTTTCTCTGATCTGAACCAATCCAGAAGAAATGGTTTTGAGAAGCATTTACTAAGCCTTCACTTTTACTTGCAACAACTCCCTTACAGGTAGTATAGTATCTCGTTTTATGTCAGGCAAGGAACTGAAATAAAATCTTGGAGTATTTATAAACAGGGTGTGAACTGGCAATAGTCAAACCACTAAGCCACCTCCATGTTCAAGCTTTTTTCCCTACCTTCCAACTATACTTTATATTCTCCCAATATGAGTATGTGCACGTGATGTTGTTCTAACATCTCTGAACTACTGTAAGAACAACTCCATAAATAATATTCCTTTCAGGGAATATCACAGGCTTTTATTTTTGTCTGAGAATTATTAGATTGCCCTCAACAGGTCCAAACATTCAAATCTTTAAAGTCCTCAATTCATAATGTGATCTTCTCCAGCAAACCAGTTTTTATTTAAAAAAAAAATTCCCTTAAATAGAGAAAATAATATGAATCTATTTATTTCACCTTTATTATTTAATATTTATTATAGTCTTTCAAAACAAGTATTTATTTATTTATAAATTACTTTGTTGTTATGACTCAATGGTATTATTTATTCTAAAGGTGTTGATCTAATAACTCAAACTTGGATGAGAGGAAATGCTAAAAGTGTGAACCTTTAACATTTATTTGTGTTTATACTCATTGAGGAAGACTTCCCTGGTGGCTCAGATGGTAAAGTGTCTGCCTACAATGCGGGAGACCCGCGTTCAATCCCTGGGTTGGGAAGATCTCCTGGAGAAGGAACCCACTCCAGTACTCTTGCCTGGAAAATTCCATGGATGGAGGAGCCTGGTAGGCTACAGTCCATGGGGTCACAATGAGTTGGACACGACTGAGTGACTTCAATGTCAATGTCAATACTCATTGAGAATATTTATAGGGTAATAAGAAGAGCTTGGACTCTGAATTCCAAATATATGATTTCAGTTTCTAGGAGAATGACTTGTTGTGACCTTGGTCAATTTAACTGTACCTTATCTAAAAAGAAAAATTGAATATACTCCAATATAACTCAAGAGGAGACATCTTACTCTCATTAATAAAACTGATAAGGAGAAATTATAGTCCAGGATGCTTTATAGACAGATTTGGGCATAAAATATCCTTTCTAAGAGGGCAGTGTGCAAATGAGTTTCCATGCCTCCTGATAGTAGGAGCTGGGGAGGGAGGTGAAGAACGTAGGAGAATACTTTAGAAAAAAAAGCTTATCTACCTTCCCCCACCCCGGGAATCTAAAATCAGGAAGTGAGAAGACTTGATCTGATGACAGATCGAAACTTCAATAGCCATCAGATGTTTAATACTGGAAAATGAGATAGGAGTGATGTAAAACTCTGGTATTTATGCAAGATTATCTGTCAGAGATGAGAAAACTAACAGAGCTAGTTTAAAGGGCAGTTTTGAGAGCAACACTGAAACAATTTCCTCGTTGTACAAGGCTGGGCCTAGATACCGGAATAAATATTCTACTAGTGCAGCACACAGCACAAAGTATGAACTCTAGGTGTGCTAGTTCCTTCCCTCTAACTAGATCTGGGTCCTTCCCAAGACAGTCCCTCTGAGGGTCCTCTCTTACAACGCACATGGAGTCACCGCGATTAGGGGTTCAAATGTTGCCTCATTCACACACTTTCTGGTTCCTTGGGTTCCTTTCATTCTCTACATCCATTCACTTAATATGAAGTCTTAAAACTAGGGAAATAATGTCTAGAAAGAATAGGAAAAAAAGAGAGCGGAATTTTAAATTGGCCATATTCTGAACCTCACAATTTAGGTCAGACAGATTTTAACACTGTTCAGGTATTACAAGTTTCCAAAGGAGCAAAGAAGAAAAAAAGTCCTTCTCTTTGTCAGTTACATCAAATTGAGGCTTTAATTCCTATGGATTTTTCATTACATGTGATTCTATAAACTCACAAATCTATAAATGTTAACATGATTAACAGTTTTGAACTATTTCACCAAGCTCTTGTTAATTTTAACTAAGTGAAGAGAAACAGCAGGCCATTGGAGAAAATTAATAAAAATATATCTTTAAACAAGTTTTTAAAAATTCAGTCATTATTAATCTACAAAATAAGTGTATTTTATTTGAAAAGTATTTTTCAGAGCAAGTATTTTGTTGAGTACATGAGATTCCCAAGGAACATATTAGTATTTATGTAAATAGTTGAAAACAGCTTCAGTGTGTTTGGAAAGTTCATTGTCTCATAAAATTTAAGTATTCTACCTGAAGCAATAGCTATTTTGTTTAGCAGATTTTGTCCTTGACTAATATGATATTAAAATTTAGGCTAGCCTCAATTCTAATTATCCCAAATTCTGAGTCAGTAAAATTGAGTGTAAAATTAAAAGAAAAATGATTATTTGTTTCAGTTATAGTTTCCATCAACATAAGGAGATACCGGGTAAACAGAAAAGGTAGTGCTGGATGGGGTAGAACCCATGAGAAAGCAGAGCACACCTAAAGCAAAGCTATAGCACAGCTGAATGGAAGTCAGGACCTGGATTCTAGGCCTGGAGCTCTGAAACCAACGCTATGGTGGCCTAGGGTGTAGGCAGAAGGCTTCATCAGGCAGGCAGGCAGTCACCCAGAGTCCGAGAGGTTGCAGCAGCACGCTTCCTCCACTGTGAGGAGCGGAGACACAGAGGCTAACACAGAACTTGCTGTTAAGAGGTCTGGCAGCAGGAAGCAGAGAACCCAGACAGTGGGCTGGGATTCAAGGCAAAAGCTTCAGTCTTGAGTGCACCTAAAGACAGGCAGGTAGGTTCCTGAAGATTCTGGGAAGTTTAGTTCTGAAAATGTCATTGTAATTAGCACACAAAGTAAGTAACAAATTAATTCTAAGTGTGTTTAGTCCCAGATCATGGCACTAGATAAATTTCTTTGGCCTAAATGAGAAATGACTCTAGCAGCTGGGGCTATATTGAACCTGAAAGTGAGTTCAAGAGAACAGGAATTCAGTGCGGGGTTTTGGGGTGTGTTTTCATATTTGTGTTAGATCTTTGAGAGGACTATTCATCATCCTGACTCATTTTTTCCAGCTCCAAGATGAGATTATTTTTGTATACATGCCTTAAGGGAAGGTTGAGAGAATTTAACGTCACTATGGCCCTAGAGTTCTTTCCATTTATTTTTCTCCTTTGGAAAGTCTCAATGTTAAATCTTCATTTAGACCAAGGCTTAACTGGAAGCAATTTATGATGCTACTGTGAAGTGTGCCATCCTTAGTAAGTGTCACATTAAGCTTTTTTGAATGAAAAATCCTGTTCTTTCCATCACCAGAGTCCCCCAGATAGTATATTTATATACAAATATGAACATACAGAAACACACTCTTTGCAATTGCATTCTCTTTCTCTCTTTATACATTAATAAATATGTGTGTTTAAGTAGAATTTAAACTCCAGTCCTTTGGCCACCTCATGCGAAGAGTTGACTCATTGGAAAAAACTCTGATGCAGGGAGGGATTTGGGGCAGGAGGAGAAGGGGACGACAGAGGATGAGATGGCTGGATGGCATCACCGACTCGATGGACATGAGTTTGAGTGAACTCTGGGAGTTGGTGACAGACAGTGAGGCCTGGCATGCTGCGATTCATGGGGTCGCAAAGAGTCGGACACGACTGAGCCATGCAAGCCAATTCTTTATACAATATGAAAAAAGCAATAAGCTTCTAAAATTAAACAAACAGAAAGAAGAGTGTTTACTCTGTCCAAAGCTCAGTGCAATCACTTCTTAGCCTTTACAGTAAAAAGGCGAGAACTCAATTGCAAGTTTTCTACACACTTTATTAAGGTAGAAGATAAAATACTTTCTCTAATCAGAGAGAAACATTGAAAATGAAAAAAATGTAAACTCTGACAAGAGTTGCCTGGAACCCTTAATGGATTGTAAGTATTGCTAACATTTTGGGTAGAAATAAAAGTAATTTCTATATGAAAATGGAAACAGATTCATTTCACTGGAGTTCTTCCCCTTCTATGGTTGTTTTTGTGAAACCAAAACATCCACTCTTGTTTCTCGTTTCCCTTTTCATTTCCATCATGCTCTGTAAAAAGAACTCCAGTTATCAATTTCTTTTTTGCTCAACCACCCTTTGCCTTTTTTTTCATTTATTCTCCCTTTAGTTTTATCCAGTCATATTCCTCACTTTCCTCTCCAGCCTTTCTCTCTTTTTAACTATTAATATTCAATAGAATACCACTCTCTTATTCTTTTCCCATCTATTTCCATCCAATACTATACATAGTTGAAATATATCATGAGAATTTGTCTTAACCTCAAATGTTAAATGGAATCTCTTTTTTCTTCTCTCCTCTTCTCTTCTTGCTCCCTTTCTCTCTCTCCCATCAATTAGAAACTATGTTGTACTAGCTAAACTTTCTTATGAACCATCATTTTATCCCAGAAACAATCTAGTGCTTTTAGTTCCTTTGGGTAGGCCTCTCCTTCTACCAGACATTGTAGATTTCTTCTTTGCCAGCTCCTCATGGAACTTACTGTTTATCGTCTAGATATTTTTCTTAGAGTCTCCAGTTGAGGCTGAGACGCTAAGTTTCTCAGAGTAACGCTTGATCATCTAATATGGTTAAGAACTGGCACACCTCCTCCAGCCTGATCATTTCCCTTCTCTTTTAGCCTTGATCCCTGCTCCTTCTCACACTCTGTGTCCTTGGAAAATCCTCAGCAAGATCTCCTCCGGAGATCTCATTCACTCTCATGATTTCAACTCTATGAGTTATTTTCAAATCTACTACCAGTCTCTAAATCACCAACAGAATTTCTTTTCCCCACATTCCCAGTTGTCTGTAAATGCTTTCCACAAAACTTTGAGTTTCATGTTTTCTAAACCAATAACTTTATTTAAAAACAAAACAAAACAAAACAACACAGATTCCTTTATATATCTTAAATGGAAATCCAGTATTCTATCACATTAAAGCTAATAGAATAGCAGATACTTATGAAAGCCTTAAAGGTGACAAATAGGCCATTTAGTTTATGTGCACACATGCATACAGAAAGAGTTACAGGTCACAGCTGAGTTATATTTCTGTGGCTGGGTTTTGCATACACAGTGTAGATGGACAGTATGCACATCTCAGCAGGCCTAAATTTGGAAAATATCACTGATAAGCAACAGTGTCTCAGCAATATCAGAATTTCAAGTATGAACTCATAGTGGGAAAATGCAGATTTATTCTGAAGTATGAACAGGGAGTGAATTGACACTGAAGCCCAGGTTAATGCCATTAGTGGTCTCATTGAACTTAAATGTAGATATTATGCATTTACATGAGTGTGTTGTTTTATTTACTCAAATTTTTAAAAGTTAATTTTTAAATTATGTTCTGTGACTTTTAAAAACTGTGAAATTTCAGCTTTTGAAGAAGCATAGCGATTTACAAATCAGTTTAAAAGGCATTCTTTTTATTTGAATGAATGAAATCATTCCTTACCAAACCATATTTTCTCATCCTAATCTCTGTTTTGGTAAAATAATCACTGAGCTTCCCACATAGTTCAGCAGTAAAGAATCCACCTGCAATGCAGGAAACAGGTTTGATCCCTGTACAGATGAGCCAGGCAGGTTTCAAAGAGTCAGACGCGACTTAGTGACGAAACAACAACCGTAACAAAATGATCCCTGCTGCTTATTTTCTTCATATATAACCCCAATTCATTTTGTTGCTAACTGCAATATATAGTCCACCAGCTTCCTCTGTCCATGGGATTTCCCAGGCAAGAATACTGGAGTGGGTTGCTATTTCCTTCTCCAGGGGAACTTCCTGACCCAGAGATCCCTGCATTGCGGGTGGATTCTTTACCGCTGAGCCACTGGGGAAGACCTAAATGCCAAATATTTCTAGTCAATTTATAAGGTTACGCATTATTTAAAAATCTTAATCTTCACATATTCAACAGACACACAAATACACATACACATACACCCCTAACTTAAACATTTTGCTCTCTCTCCATATTTGTCAAATCCACGCCAAAATCTGCTTAGGATCTTCCTTTAATTACCCAGAATCCCTCAATTTTCTCCTGTCTCCAAGTTCTCTGGCCTTCGTGGTACACGCCACTCTTTGGCAGGTAATTATACACCGCTGACTTATTCCGTTCATTCCACATGCATGTCTCCTCCAACCTGGACGGCACGCACTTCGAGAAAAGGAACCTCTATTCTCTTCATCTCTACTCCCTTCCAGCTGACACGTGTTCAGTGACTAAAATAGGCTAGGCATGTGGGAGTAATCTCTCAAAACGTTTTAACATTGTCATCTTTTAATCTTCATATTGAGTACTCTTAATGCTTTTATTATTTTTTGTTTCATGTAACTTTAAAAAAATTACCTTTGTTACTTTCTTGGTATCTGTGTATACATTCTGTATAAATCAGTTTGGCTATATTGAATTTAACTCAAACCCTGGGATAGGGAAGAACTTTCAATGCTAATGATTACCAAATTTACTCATGAAGTAGATAGAATGCAACCTTCATAATCAAAATAAAAGAATGAAACATGACTTTTACACACACACAGATCCATGTGAGCCCCTAGGTGGGTCCTCTACCCTATTCTCATTCTGAGAACCAGTGCCTGAAAGGATTATTAATATGCTCTGTCAGCTCTCAAATGGATTGAAATGAAGGGGAAAAAATATATGGAAGAATTTAAAATTAAAAGAACAAAGTATTCAGTTACATTAAAATTCAAAATTTTTACCATATAAGATTTAGATTTTTTTTCCTTACTCCTTCCCTTGAATCAGTCTTGGAGAAACTACAGCAAATAGAAGGAATCAAAGATCTAAAAAATAATAATAATAACATGAAAACCTGTGAGAGCTCCAGATAGACTGAAAACATCTCAGAAGGAATGAAGAGGAATGGTGCTGCAGGCAGCATCTGCTTCTGGCTAAGAGAATCTAGGCACATCTCTGAGAGACTGTGTTGGAGATGTATTATGTTTTATTCTTCTCTCTACATCGCCATAGACCATTATTGCCTGACTCATCACCACAATGGAGAGGGAAATGGCAACCCACTCCAGTGTTCTTGCCTGGAGAATCGCCAAGACAGAGGAGCCTGGTGGGCTGCTGTCCGTGGAGTCGCACAGAGTTGGACACGACTGAAGGGACTTCGCATGCATGCATGCATGCATTGGAGGAGGAGATGGCAACCCACTCCAGTGTTCTTGCCTGGAGACTTCTAGGGACAGGGGAGCCTCGTGGGCTGCAGTCTATGGGGTCATACAGAGTCGGACACGACTGAAGCGACGCAGCAGCAGCAGCAGCAGCAGCATCACCACAAAAATTCCCTCAAGCCTAGACTACTTGGTCTGGAGGAAACAGATGAATATCAGACAAAATTCAAAGGTAGTACAAAATCCACTGGAGTGAGGAGCTGGTATAAATGGGAGGCACAGGCTAGTACCTTCAGGCATTCATTATTTATCTTCTCTCTGCTTCAGGCGGCAGGGTTCACATCACTCTGAAGAAAGTCTTGCCTGGTGGTTAAGACAGCAAAGAATCTGCCTGCAATGTTGGAGACCTTGGTTCCGTCCCTGGGTCTGGAAGATCCCCTGGAGAAGGGAATGGCAACCCACTCCAGTATTCTTGCCTGAATAATTCCATGGAGAGAGGAGCCAAGGGGTCACAAAGAGTCAGACAGGATTGAGGGAGTAACACTTTCACTTTTCAGGCTACTTCTATCTAAGGTTTTTTTTAAAAGGTGAATCCTTCAGAACCTAGTAGACTACCTAGTGATTTCATAGTGCCTGGAGCTGTGTGTCCCTTCCTGCCCTTTCCTTAAATTCACAGAGATGACAGGTACTTACAGGACTTTGGGTTTTCCCCAACACATGTTAAAAGTCAGAGCAGGATGACATTCTAAGAGAACATGAACTTAAAAGTCAACATGACTAGACTCTTAGAAGCACAATCTTTTCAACAAAGAAAGCAAAATCAACAAAGGATATCACATGAAGCAGCTATTAAAATAAAAATTTTAAACAGTGATAAATGCCCTTAAAATGATGAATATTAGTAATACTTAGTTGGAGGAAATAAATAGAAAAAAGTAGAAATACTAATTCTGAAAAATAAGTTATAATAGTTTAAGATGAACAGTAGGATAAAATGTTAGAGAAATGAATTAGTGCACTTGTAGACTATCTTGAAGCACTCTTCCCGAGGGTTAGCATGAAAAGGAAAAGGGAAATAACATATAAGCTAATAACATATAAGAGATACAGGGAAGAAAAGCAGAACTACCAACATATGGAAAATAGGAATAAATAAAAAATAAAAATGGAATTTTTAATGAAATATAAGGACATTAGTAAGTTCTAAAACCTTCCTATAAAGAAATAAAAATCAGATCTATTTTAGACTTCCTAACAGTAGCTTTGATGACAAGATAGTTTTGAGCAATATTTTTGAAGTGTTTAAATAAATCAACTTTGAATTATAATTTTTAATCGGCCAGATTGTTATTTAAATGTGAGGCGTATGCACAGCTACCTTTCCCAGCTTTCCTTGGAGTTAAGTGTTGCCTTCTCTTTATATTTGGCCAGGGGAAAATAGGCTGAAGTATGCTACTTCTAGGTCTTTCCAACAAAAGTATGTGAGTCTTCTGTACCCATGTGTTGGTGAATATTGATTTCCTTTGTCAACCTAGGTCCCCGAATGACCATGTGGAATACAACACCCTCCTGGCAGATGATTGTTCTTTGTATGAGGAAGAAATTATTTTTTATTATGTAAAAGCATTGTTGTTTTGTGGATTATTTATAACTTATGTTGTCTTGCTGCAAATAATTTTGTACAGAGAAACCTCATTTGACTTTATTGTACTTTGCTTTATTGTGCTTTGCAGATATTGCATTTTTAACAAGTTGAAAGTCTGTGGCAACCCTGAACTGAGCATGTTTATTCGTGCCATTTTTTTCCAACAAACATTTTCTCACTTTGTGTCTCTGTGCCGCGTCTGGTAATTCTCACAAACTTTTCACTATTATTTTATTATTATTATTATTATATTTGTTACGGTCAACTTGCTGAAGGCTCAAATGCTGGTTAGCATTTTTTAGCATGGAGAGAGTGGGTTTATAAGTACATATCTACTTAATTTTACTAGTTACTTCCACACTGCTCTTTGTAACCACATATGATAGTTGTCATATCCCCACATCCCACTAATACAACATTATCAAACTTTCTAATGTTTGCCAGTTCTATAGTTTAAATGTTCTAATGTTTGAAGTCATACCATATTGTTTTAATTTTATATCTCTAATTATTAATGATTTTGAGCATTTCAGTCACATGAGTTTGGTCCTACATGGGATTTTATTTGTTCAGGATAGATAACATCAATGGAACAGATTGAGGAAGTCTTTCTTTAAGAAAGAAAGGAAGTTCATGAGGCCAAACTCAGAAGAAGATAATGTAAGGTGTGAATTCTCCACCTGCTTTCCTCCCGCAGAGAAGCGTGCAAGTCCTGGGTGCTGCTAAATGGTGCGGATGTCTGAATTCTAAGGGAAGACACACTTCTTCAATCACTTTCCCTCCTTACAGTTCCAGCCTGGGAGTAACCTTGTCAGTAGGGAACTGTGGTATACACAGTCATCAGGATTTAGATGGGAACTTTTTACAGTTGTTTGGAAATGACAGTGGTTCATACTTAGGGACCATGGACAAATCTATGGACTTGTAGAACAACATGACTGGGTCAGAGACCCAAATCAAAAATTTCTTGAGCGTTGTTCTCTGACCCATTTTCTAGGCAATGAATTGTGCTCTCTACTCTCTGCCTAAAGAGTAGCCTTTTATTTACCAATTTAAAATTGATGCTGAGAAGCTGTTTAGCAATCTGCTGGTAGTATCATCTATACTTAGACCTACACTCCTGAAAAGGCCCCTGTCTATCAGATATATTGTCAGAATCAAGTCAGGAAATCAGAGATCAGTTATGTATTTCAAATAGAGGGAATGTGGTACAGGAAATTTGTGACATGGATATTAAAAACCGTGAGAGGAAAAAGGGGAATGGAGATGCAACTCAGATATTAGTAATGTAGGGAAGTAGCTTATGACTATTAGGTTTATGGAAACAAAAGAGGGTGTGATGTTTCCTGTGCATACAAGTGGGACTAAGCCACTGGCTGCTGGAACCAAGGAGGAGATCCCATAGCCTAGGTTGGAATTGGTGAAGAACTACAACCCATTTCCATAAATATTCCTAAAACAGAGAAGAAGAAATAAACCCTTCTCTCTTCCTCACTTCTGATAGTATACTGCTGCTGCTGCTAAGTCACTTCAGTCGTGTCCAACTCTGTGTGACCCCATAGACGGCAGCCCACCAGGCTCCGCCGTCCCTGGGACTCTCCAGGCAAGAGTACTGGAGTGGGGTGCCATTTCCTTCTCCAATGCATGAAAGTGAAAAGTGAAAGTGAAGTCACTCAGTCGTATCCGACCCTCAGCGACCCCATGGACTGCAGCCCACCAGGCTCCTCCATCCATGGGATTCTCCAGGCAGGAGTACTGGAGTGGGGTGCCATTGCCTTCTCCCTGACAGTATACTAGGGGCTTTCATTTGTTGAAGACAAGACAAAGGAAACAGGATAATGTAGTTTGCAGATTCTCAGACCCAAAATTGTAGTGAAAAGTGGAGAACAGATACAGTGCCGGGAATACTAGGTAATGATGGACAAAATGGGCATGAGGTTTTGAAGTTTATATAATTTTGAAAGAACAATACTAGTGAGCTTGTAAACAGTTACATTTTTGGAGATGTTATTAGATATGAGCCAATATTGGATTTTGGCTTATTACCCTGGTCCCAGTAAAACCTGAGCCTGCACTAACAGACAGAGCTTAGTTTGCTCTCTAAGGCTTCCATTGCCTAATAAAATAATCAGAACCTGGGCTCAACTGGTGGTTTCTGCTTAATAGCAATACCCCCTGGCTATCTGTGGAGACAATGGACAACCAAAATTCATTGTTTTATGAATTCCATAATAATGGCAGTTATATTATTACTTTCCTCCAATGGGACGCAGAAAGACACTTTGGCCTAGGGCAAGTTGGTTTCTCCTCAACATTCTCTTTCTAATCACCAAGGTATAGTATTCTCTCTTTCTAAAATTTATTTTATTTTATTATCTTGAAAATATTTGGAGTATATAGTTGATTTACAATGTTATATTAGTTTCAGGTATACAGCAAAGTGAATCAGTTTATAGATTCACTATAAACTCTTTTCTCATATAGGCCATTACAGAGTATTGAACAGAATTCCATATGCTATACACCAGGTTCTGTTAGTTATCTATTTTCTATATAGTGGTGTATATATGTCAATCCCAGAAAGACAAACATATACCACTTACATATGGAATTGAAAAAAAAATTTAGAGAGTACAAATAGAAAAAAAAATGTTTTTAATTTAAAATAAGTGAAAATGGACCTTGAGAGCTTGTTTGGAGGTTCTAGCAGGGGAGCGCAGCTACTCGTATACCCTTGACCGAAGACCGGTCCTCCTCTATCGGGGATGGTCGTCCTCTTCCACCGAGCGCGCAGCTTCGGGAGGGACGCACATGGAGTGATGAGGGAGGAAGGGGACACCCGCCTAGCCAGCCAGATCAGCCGAATCAACCCTGCCGATCAATGGGGTGACAGATGTCACAACCAGATCACCCTCACATCCATGGGCCGAACAGTGCAGAAGCCTCAGGAAAGACAGAGGCTTCAAACAGAAGCATAGGGATGGTAAAAAAAAAAAAAAAAAAGTGAAAATGAACTTACAAAACAAAAGTAGAGTCACAAATGTCGAAACGAACTTATGATCATCGGGGATGTGAAGAGGGGAGGGATAAATTGGGACATTGGGAGTACTCTTCTCTTTTAGCCCAAACATTAAATTTATCCAGAGGAATAAGGCCATAGCACAGAATCCAGCTCTAGCTACAGAGCACTTGAGCTTAATTTCTGTTCTAACCTCTCTACAGATACTGCTTAGATTAAAGGGACATATAAACTGTCATCTGCCAAATCCAATAAGCCCATCCCAGCTCTGAACAAACTTGTCCATTTATTAACATTCAGCACAATGGATCGCTACTACCTCAGACACTTTCTTTCCTTGTTTCTTTCCTGTCTTCACCTTCCTTGTGCTCCACCAACCTGACTGCTCCTTTCCAATTTCTTGTGCTAGTTTGTCTGGTTTGTATTTAACATTTTTCTGGGGTTTGTCTTAGGTTTCTTGTTTTTTTTTTTTTTTTTTTTATGTGTTTGTTTCAGTTCCCTTTAATGCCATAAGACATAATTTGTGAAATATCAATTCACCAGTCAGAGATCAGTGCTGAAACTTTGGAGGGGGAGTGATGAGTCAAGAAAACTCCCCAAGGATTATCAATTACTGAGAACTCCCATGAACACTTCCACCTGTATACAAGACCCACCATCTCCCAACTGCCAGCAGCACCCAGTATAGGATGCCTCACTCAGACTACAAGCAAGACAAACCCAATCATCAGTAGGCAGGATTCCCAATGGACACCACAAAATACCACCTCACACAGCCCTGCCCATTGGAGGAAAAACAAAAACCTCACCTCCTCCCACAAAAACACAGGTACAATTCACTCCCAACACGAAGCCCACACCAACTATGAGATCAAATTTACCCACCAAGGACAGAAAATGAAAGGAAGAAGTAGTACAACTCTAATGTCTGGGAAAAGGAGACCTGAAATACAGTAAGTTAGAAAAAAATGAAAAGAGAGAAAAACTGTATAAACAAAGGAACAAGATACAAACTCACAAGACCAAACAAATGAAGACAAAATAGACAAACTACCTGAAAAAAAAATTCAGAGATTCAGAGTATTGATAGTAAAAATGAGTCAAAACCTCAAAAATAGAATGGAGAAAATGCAAGAATCAATTTACAGATTTAACAAGGACCTAGAAGTAACAAGAATGAGCAAATGGAGATGACCAATACAATTAGTGAAGTTAAAAGATACTCTAGAAGGAATTAATGACAGAATGAGGTAGAAGAACAGATAAGTGAGCTTGAAGATTGTTGTTGCTGTTGTTGTTGTTCTGTTGGTCATTCATGTCCAACTCTTTGTGACGTCATGGACTGCAGCATGCCAGGCTTCTATGTCCTTCACCATCTCCTGAAGCTTGCTCAAACTCATGTCCATCGAGCTGGTGACACTACCCAACCATCTCATCCTCTTCGTCCCCTTCTCTTCCTGCCTTCAATCTTTCCCAGCATCAGGGTCTTTTCTAATTAATCAGCTCATAACATCAGGTGGCCAAAGTATTGGAGTTACAGCTTCAGCATCAGTTCTTCTAATGAGTACTCAAGATTATTTCCTTAGGATTGACTGATTTGATCTCCTTACAATCCAAGGGACTTTCAAGAGTCTTCTCTGACACCACAGCTCTAAATCATCAATTTTTCAGTGTTCATCCTTCTTTATGGTCCAACTCTCATATCCATATATGACTATTGGAAAAACCATAGCTTTGACTATATGGAAACTTGTCAGCAAAGTAATGTCTCTGCTTTTTAATATGCTGTCTAGGTTTGTCATAGCTTTTCTTCCAAGGAGCTGGCAGATAGAATGGTGGGAATAGCTACTGAAGGGCACAATAAAGGAAAAAGAAATAAAATAATTGAGGATAATCTCAGAGATCTCTGAGACAATATTAAATGTCTCAACATTTAAATTTATAGGAGTCCCAGAAGAAGAAGAAAAAAAAGAAAGTGTCTCGGAATTTTTGAAGTGATTATAGACAAAAATTTCCCCTATGTGGGAAAAGAAATTGTCAACCAAGTCCAAGAAGTGCAGAGAGTCCCATACAGGATAAACTCAAGGAGAAACACACCAAGGCACATACTAATCAAATTAACAAAGATTAAACACAGAGAAAGACTATTACAAGCAGCATGGGAAAAGCAACAAATAACATACAAAGGAAACTCCATATGATTAACAGCTGATCTTTCACCAGAAACTCTGCAGGCCAAAAGGGAATGGCATACATAGTTAAAGTACTAAAAGGAAAAAAAAAATTGCAACCAAGATTACTCTACTTGGCAAGGATCTCATTCAAAATTAACGGAGAATTCAAAAGCTTTACAGACAAGCAAAAGTTAACAGAATTTAGCACCACCAAACCAGCTTTAAAACAAATGTTAAAGGAACTTCTATAGGCAGGAAACACAAGAGAAGGAAATTACCTCCAAAAACAAACCCAAACCATTAAAAAGTGCCAATAGGACAGTACATATCAATAATTACTTTAAATGTAAATATATTAAATTCTCAAATCCAAAGACAATGGCTGGCTATGTGGATACAAAAACAAGTCTCTTGCTGGCTATAAGAGACCCACTTTAGACCTAACTTAGACCACTTAGACCCACTTTAGGCCCATTTTAGACCTAACTTAGACCCACTTAGACCCACTTTAGACACATACAGACTGAAAGAGAGAGGATGGAAAAATATATTCCATGTAAATGGATATCAAAAGAAAGCCAGCATAACAATTCTCAGATCAGACAAAATAGACCTTAAAATAAAGAATATTACAAGAGATTAAGAAGGACACTACATAATGACCAAGGGATCAATCCAAGAAGAAGACCTAACATTTGTAAATATTTATGTACCCAACATAGGAGCACCTCAATACATAAGGTAAACAATAACAAACATAAAAGGGGAAATTGACAGCAATCCAATAAGAGTAGGGGACTTTAGCATTCCACTTACACTAATAGGCAGAGAATCAAAACAGGAAGCTGATAAGGAAACACAAGCCTTAAATGACACACTAGACCAGACTGATCTAATTGATATCTTTAGGATATTTTATCCAAATGCAGAAGAATACACTTTCTTTCTAAGTGCACATGGAATATTCTCAAGGATAGACCACATCCTGGGTCACATTTCAAGTCTCAGTAAATTTAAGAAAATTGAAATCATATCAACCATCTTTTCTGACTGCAACACTATGAGACTAGATATCGATTACAGGGGAAAAAAAACTAAAAATCACAAGCAGATGGAGATTAAACAATATCTTTGTAAACAACAAACAGGTTACTGAAGAAATCAAAAGGGAAATTTTAAAAATTCCTAGAAAAAATGTCAATGAAAATATAACAACCTTAAACCTATGGGATGCAGTGAAAACAGTTCTCAGATGGAAGTTTTTAGCAATACAATCCTACCTCAAGAAACAAGAGAGACATTCAGGGCTTCCCTCATAGCTCAGTTGGTAAAGAATCTGCCTGCAATGCAGGAGACCAGGGTTTGATTCCTGGGTTGGGAAGATCCCCTGGAGAAGAAAATAGTAATGCAACTCCAGTATTCTTGCCTGGAGAATCCCATGAACAGAGGAGCCTGGTGGGCTACAGACCATGGGGTTGAAAAGAGTTGGACACAACTGAGTGACTGAACAACAACAACAAACTTTACATATAAAACAACTGAAAAAAGAAAAAAAACCAAAGTTGTAGAAGGAAAGCATATATATCAGACCAGAAATAAATGAAAAATAAATGAAGGAAATAATAGTAAAGATTAATAAAACTAAACGCTGGTTCCTTGAGAAGATAATACAAATTGACAAACCATTAGCCAGACTCATCAAGATAAAAGGGAGAAGAATCAAATCAACAAAATTAGAAATGAAAAAGGAGAGGTCACAATAGGCAACACAGAAACAAAATGAATCATAAGAGACTATTATGAGCAACTATATGCCAATAAAATGAACAACCTGGAAAAAATGGACAGATTCTTAGGACAGTTCAGCATCCCAAGACTGAACCAGGAAGAAAAAGAAATTATGAACAAGATGATCACAAGCACTGAAATAGGAGCTGTGATCAAAATCTCCCAGAAAACAAAAGCCCAGGGCCACATGGCTTCACAGGTGAATTCTGCCAAACATTCAGAGAAAAGCTAATGCCTATCCTTCTGGAACTCTTTCAGAAAATTACAAAGGAAGCAACACTTGCAAGCTTATTCTACAAGGCCACCATGACTCTGATATGAAAGCCAGACAAAGACATCACTAAAAAAGAAAATTACAGGCCAATATCACTGATGAACACAGATGCAAAAACCCTCAACAAAGTTCTAGCAAACAGAATTCAACAACACATTAAAAAGGTTACACACCATGATCAAGTCAGGTTTATTTGAAGGATGCAAGGATTCTTCAATATATACAATCAATGAAATATGCCATATTAACAAATTGAAAGATAAAAAACATATGATAATCTCAATAGATGCAGAAAAAGCTTTGGACAAAATTCAGCACTCATTTATGATAAAGCTCTTCAAAATGGGCAGAGAAGGAATCTACCTCAAAATAATAAAGATCAGATGATAAATCCACAGTAAATATTATTCTCAATGGTGAAAAATTGAAAGCATTCCCTCCAAGTTCAGGAATAAGACAAAAGTGTACACTCTCACCACTATGATTCAACATGATTGTGGAAGTCCAAACTACATCAATAATAGAAGAAAAATAAATAAAAGGAATCCAGGTTGGAAAAGAAGAAGCAAAACTCTCAGTTTTTGCACATAACATGATATTATACATAGAAAACCCTAAATATACCAGAAAATTACTAGAGTTAATCAGTGAATATAGTAAAGCTGCAGGATATAAAATTAACACAGAGAAATCACTTGCATTCCTATACACTAACAACAGAACATCAAAACAGAAATTAAGGAATCAATGCCATTCACTATTCCAAAAATAGAATAAAATATCTAGGAATAAATCTACCTAAAGAGACAAAAGAGCCATATACAGAAAACAGTAAGACACTGATTAAAGAAAGCAAAGATGACATGAACAGATGGAGAGATATATTGTGTTCCTGTAGTGGGAGAATCAATATTGTGAAAATGACTATACAACCATATTCAATCTAAGATTCAATGTAATTCTTATGAATTACCAACGGCATTTTTCACAGAACTAGAATGAAAAATTTCACAATTCATATAGAAACACAAAAGATGCTGAATAACCAAAGCAATTTTGAGAAAGAAAAATGGAACTAGAGGAATCAACTTTCCGATTTCAGACTATACTACAATGCCACAGTCATCAGGATGGTATGGTGCTGGCACAAAAACAGAAATATAGACAAATGGAACAAAATAGAAAGCCCAAAGATAAACCTATGCATCTATAGGCACCTTATCTTTGAAAAAGGAGACAAGAAAATACAATGGGGCAAAGATTGTCTCTTCAATAAATGGTGCTGGGAAACTGTAAAAGAATGAAATTAGAACACTTCCTAACACCATACACAAAAATAAATTCAAAATAGATTAAAGACCTAATTGTAAGACCTATATAATTACAGAAACTATAACTCTTAGAGGAAAACATAGACAGAACACAGTGACATAAATCACAGCAAGATCCTCTATGACCCACCTCTGAGAATAATGGACATAAAAGCAAGTGGGACATAATTAAAAGCTTTTGCACAGCAAAGGAAACTATAAACTAAGGGAAAAGACAACCCTCAGAATAGGAAAAAACAATAGCAAATGAAAAAACTGACAAAGGATTAATTTCCAAAATATACAAGTAGCTCATGCAACTCAATACCAATAAAACAAAAAACCCAATCAAAAACTGGGCAGAAGACCTAAACAGACATTTCTTCAAAGAGAAGCAGATGGCTAAGAAACCCATGAGATGTTCAACATCGCTCATTGTTACTGCTAGAGAAATGCAAACCAAATCTCAGTGAGATATTACCTCACACTAGTCAGAATGGCCACCATCAAAAAATATATATACAAGCAGTAAATGCTGGAAATAATGTGGAGAAAAAGAAACCCTCTTGAACTGTCGGCTGGAATGTAAATTGATACAGCCACTATGGAAGACAGTATGTTGATTCCTTAAAAAACTAGGAATGAAAGTACCATACGACCCAACAACTCCACTACTGGGCATATATCTTGAGAAAGCCATAATTGAAAAAGATTACCTGTACCCCAGTGTTCACTGCAGCACTATTTACATTAGCTTGACTATGCCAAAGCCTTTGACTGTGTGGATCACAATAAACTATGGAAAATTCTGAAAGAGATGGGAATACCAGACCACCTTATCTTCCTCTTGAGAAACCTATATGCAGGTCAGGAAGCAACAGTTAGAACTGGACATGGAACAACAGACTGGTTCCAAATAGGAAAAAGAGTATGTCAAGGCTGTATATTGTCACCCTGCTTATTTAACTTCTATGCAGAGTACATCATGAGAAACGCTGGGCTGGATGAAGCACAAGCTGGAATCAACATTGCTGTGAGAAATATCAATAACCTCAGATACACAGATAACATCATCTTTATGGCAGAAAGTGGAGAGGAGCTAAAGAGCCTCTTGATGAAAGTGAAAGAGAAGAGTGAAAAGGTTGGCTTAAAGCTCAACATTCAGAAAACTAGGATCATGGCATCTAGTGCCATCACTTCATGGGAAATAGATGGGGAAACAGTGGAAACAGTGCCAGACTTTATTTTTTGGGGCTCCAGAATCACTGAAGATGGTGATTGGAGCCATGAAATTAAAAGACACTTACTCTTTGGAAGGAAAGTTGTGACCAACCTAGATAGCATAAGGTCCGTCTAGTCAAGGCTATGGTTTTTCCTGTGGTCATGTATGGATGTGAGAGTTGGACTGTGAAGAAAGCTGAGCACCGAAGAATTGATGCTTTTGAACTGTGCTGTTGGAGAAGACTCTTGAGAGTCCGTTGGACTGCAAGGAGATCCAGCCAGTCCATCCTAAAGGAGATCAGTCCTGGGTGTTCATTGGAAGGACTGATGCTGAACCTGAAACTCCAATACTTCGGCCACCTGATACGAAGAGTTGACTCATTGGAAAAGACCCTCATGCTGGGATGGATTGGAGGTAGGAGAAGAAGGGGATGACAGAGGATGAGATGGCATCACCTACTTGATGGACATGAGTTTGAGTGAACTCCGGGAGTTGGTGATGGACAGGGAGGCCTTGCATGCTGTGATTCATGGGGTCGCAAAGAATCAGACAAGACTGAGTGACTGAACTGAACTGAACTGAAAAGATGATGCTATTAAAATACTGCACTCAATATGCCAATACATTTGGAAAACTCAGAAATGGCCAGAGGACTAGAAAAGGCCAGTTTTTATTCCAATCTCAAAGATGGGCAATTGAAAAGAATGTTCAAACTACCTAACAATTGCATTCACTCCACATGCTAGCAAGGTAGTGCTCAAAATCCTTCAAGCTAGGCTTCAGCAGTACGTGAACCAAGAACTTCCAGATGAACCAGTTGAGTTTTGAAGAGGCAAAGGAATCAGAGATGAAATTGCCAGCATTCCAGAAAAACATCTACTTTTGCTTCACTTACTACATTAAAGACTTTGACTGTGTAGATCACAACAAATTGGAAAATTCTTAAAGAGATGGGAATACCAGGTAACTTACCTGCCTCTTGAGAAACTTGTTTGCAGGTCAAGAAGCAACAGTTAGAACCATACATGGAACAACAGACTGGTTCAAAATTGGGAAAGAAGTAAGTTGCTGTTCAGTCACTCAGTCATTTCTGACTCTGCCACCCCATGGACTGTAGCATGCTGGGCTTCCCTTTCCTTTACTATCTCCCAGAGTTTGCTCAAATTCATGTCTTTGAGACAGTGATGCCATCCAACCATCTCATCCTCTGTCATCCCTTTTTCCTCATGTCCTCAATCTTTCCAAACATCAGGGTCTTTTTCAGTGAGCTGGCTCTTTGCATCAGGTGGCCAAAGTAATGGAGCTTCAACTTTAGCATCAGTCCTTCCAATGAATATTCAGGGTTGATTTCCTATAGGATTAGACTGGTCTGATACCCTTGGAGTTTAAAGGATGCTCAAGAGTCTTCACCAACACCACAGTTCAAAAGCATCAATTCTTTGGTGCTCAAGTTTCTTTCTGCTCCAATTCTTATATCCATACATGACTACTGGAAAAACCATGGCTTTGACTATACTGACATTTTTCAGCAAAGTGATTTCTCTGCTTTTTATACACTGTCTAGGTTTGTCATGGTTTTTCTTCCAAGGAGCAAGCATCTTTTAATTTCATGGCTACAGTCACCATCTGCATTGATTTTGGAGTCCAAGAAAATAAAGTCTGTCACTGTTTCCATTTTTTCCCCATCTATTTGCCATGACATCATGGGACTAGTTGCCATGATCTTAGTTTTTTGAATGTGGAGTTTTAAACCAGCTTTTCCACTCTCCTCTTTGACCTTCATCAAGAGGCTCTTTAGTTCTTCTTCACTTTCTACTATTATTATCATCTGCATATCTGAGGTTGTAGATATTTCTCCTGGTAATCTCGAGTCCAGCATGAGCTCCACCCAGTCCAGCATTCTGTATGATGCACTTTGTATATAAATTAAATAAGCAAACTGATAATATACAGCCTTGACATACTCCTTTCCCAGTTTTGAGCCAATACTTTGTTCCATGTCTGTTTCTAACTGTTGCTTCTTCACATGCATACAGTTTTCTCAGGAGGCAGGTAAGGTGGTCTGATACTCCCACCTGCTGAAGAATTTTCCATATTTTGGGGAAGGAATACAGTAGGGTTGTATATTGTCACCTTGCTTATTTAACTTAGACACAGAAAACATCATGCAAAATGCCAGTCTGCATGAATCACAAACTGGAATCCAGATTTCCAGGAGAAATATCAACAATCTCTAATGTGCATATGCTACTACATAATGGCATAAAGTGAAAAGGAACTAAAGAGCTTCTTGATGAAGGTGAAACAGGAAAGTGAAAAAGGTGGCTTGAAATGCAACATTCAAAAAACTAAGATCATGGCACCTGGTTCTATTGCTTCTAGGGAAATAGGGGAAAAATGGAAACAATGACAGACTTTATTTTCTTGGGCTCCAGAATCACTGCAGATGATGAGTGCAGCCATGAAATTAAAAGACACTTGCTCCTTGGAAAGAAGGCTATGACAAATCTAGACAGAATATTAAAAAGCAGAGACATCACTTTGCTGAAAAAGGTCCATCTAGTCTGAGAGACTTCACTTTCACTTTCACTTTCATGCATTGGAGAAGGAAATGGCAACCCATTCCAGTGTTCTTGCCTGGAGAATCCCAGGGACAAGAGAGCCTGGTGGGCTGCTGTCTATGGGGTTGCACAGAGTCGGACACAACTGAAGTGACTTCGCAGCAGCAGCAGCAGTCAAGGCTTTGGTTTCTCCAGTAGTCATGTATGCATGTGAGAGTTGGACCGTAAAGACAGATGAGTGCTGAAGAATTGTTACTTTTGAATTGTGGAGCTGGAGAAGACATTTGAGGGTCCCTTGGACACCTAGGAGGTAAAACCAGTCATCCCCACAGGAGATCAATCCTGAATATTTGTTGGAAGGACTGATGCTGAAGCTGAAGTTCTAATACTCTGGCCACCTGATGCCAAGAGCTGACTTGCTGGAAAAGACCTTGATGCTCAGAAAGATTGAGGGCAGGAGGAGAAGGGGGCAACAGAGGGTAAAATGGTTGGATGGCATCACTGACTCAATTGACATGAGTTTGAGCAAACTCTGGAAGGTTGTGAAGGACAGAGAAGCCTGGTGTGTTGCAGTCCATGGAGCTGCAGAGAGCTGGATGCGACTCAGCAACTGACCCACAGCAACGGTAAAAATTTGTACATATTTTGATGTATGTGTAAATTGTGAAATAATTACCATACTCAAATACAGAAGTATATCCACACAGAGTATTTTCTTGTGTGTGTGTGTGTGTGTGTGTGTGTATGTGTGTGTGTGTTGAGAACACTTAAAATCTACCCTCTTAACAAAGTGAAACCTGCTCAGTCATGTCCGACTCTTTGTGACTCCATGGACTGTACTGTCCAGGGAATTAACAAATTTGTATATAATACAGTATTGTTAACTATGGGGGAGCAGGGGGTCCCAGGTGGCTCAGTGGTTAAGAATCTGCCTGTTTGATGCAAGAGACATGGGTTTGATGCTTGAGTCAGATGCTGTAGAGGTAGAAATGGCAACCCAGTCGAGCATTCTTGCATGGAAAATCCCACGGACAGAGGAGCCTGTGGGCTAGAGTCCTTAGGGTCACAAAGAGTGGACATGACTGAGATACTGAGCACACTGTTAACTATAGACATATTTCTGAGTATTAGATCTCCAGAACTTATTCATTTTACATGACTGAATCTTTGTGCCTTTTGACCAACTTCTCCATATTTTGCCCTCCCTTAGGGTCTAGCAACCACCATTGTATTCTCTGCTTCTATGAGTTCTACTATTTTAGATTCCACATATAAGTAAGATCATGGATTATTTGTCCTTGTGTGTATGGCTTATTTCACTTAACATAATATCCTCCAAGCCCATCCATATTGTTCTAAAAGGTAGGGTTTCATTTCTTTTAATAATATTTCATATTATATATGTGTGTGTGTGTGTTACAGATTCTCTTTGTGATGCTAATTGTCTTACTGTTCACACTGACTTCACTGTTTACTGAGGCCAGGGTAGGCAAGGCTTGAGCCGAGGCTGAAAGAAGATGCAAGTAGCCATAGGAACTGCAGACACTTTTATTCTCTCCTGGCTGATGTGGCCACCGTAGCAGCAGCCATAATGTAACCATAATGGAGCCGTAACATACCCTCACATAACGTAACCGTGATGTCGCCCCAGTGTAGCCCCAGTGAGGTAGCAGCCAGGGTTTTCATGGTGAAGCTCATACAGGCATATGGCACAAAGTAGTCTGTGACCAAGCAAGTGCCTTGGGACATGCAAGTGGAGTGCTATAAGTGATCTCAGCTGTTACATAATCATTATTTACAAATTGTGGGGCAAGAGTGAGAGGCCATGGCACAAGAGAGCCTGACCACATCATCTTGGCTAATTTGCTCTTTCCCTACAATATATACATATATGTAGATCTCTCACATTTTCTTCGTCCACTTCATCTGTCAATGGATAGCTTCTATATTTTGGCTATTGTGAACAATGCTGCTGCAATCAGCATGGAAGTGAAGATATTGCTTTAAAATACTGATTTCATTTGCTTGGACATATACTCAGAAGCAGGATTTGCTAGTTCATTGCAGCTCTTTTTTTTTTTTTTTTTTTGAGAAAGCTTCACTCTATCTTCTAGAGTGGCAGTACCAATTTACATTCCCACCAGCATTGTTCAGAGCTTCCCTTTTCTCTGCATCCTCAGCAAAACATATCACAATTTATCTTTTTGACAACTGCTACTGCTGCTGCTGCTGCTAAGTCACTTCAGTCGTGTCCGACTCTGTGCGACCACATAGACGGCAGCCCACTAGGCTCCCCCGTCCCTGGGATTCTCCAGGCAAGAACACCGGACTGGGTTGCCATTTCCTTCTCCAATGTATGAAAGTGAAAAGTGGAAGTGAAGTCTCTCAATCATGTCCGACTCCCAGCGACCCCATGGACTGCAGCCCACCAGGCTCCTCCGTCCATGGGATTTGCCAGGCAAGAGTACTGGAGTGGGGTACCATTGCCTTCTCCAAGCCATTCTAAAAGGTGTGAAGTGATTGTGGTTTTGATTTCATTCCCCTCATGATTAGTGATGTTGAGCACATTTCCTGTGGCTGTTAACTATTTATATGTTTTCTTTAGAGAAATGTCTATTCAGGTCCATAGCCCATAATTTAATTTACTTACTTGCTTTTGTTTTTTAGTTGTTTGAGTAGTCCAAGTTTCTCATACATTTTGGATATTATTCCCTTATCAGGTATGCAATTTGCAAGTATTTTTTCCCCATTCCATAGACTGTTTTTTTTCACTTTGCTGTCTTTGCAGCATAGAGCTTCTTACCGTGACTCAGTACCGCTTTTCTCTTTTGCTTTTGTTGACTACTTTTGTGTGGGCTTCCCTGGTGGCTCAGATGGTAAAGAATCTGGCTGCAATGAAAGAGATCCGGGTTTGATCCCTACATAGGGAGGATGCCCTGGAGAAGGAAATGGCAACCCACTCCACTATTCTTGCCTGGAGAGTTCCCTGGACAGAGGAGCTTGGTGGGCTGCAGTCCATGGGGTCACAGAGTCAGACATGACTGAGTGACTGACACTTTCACTTTGACTTTATATCCCAAAAAATAAAAACAATATACAATCTTTATCTTGTTGAAGAGAGTTTTTTCTATACCTATTTTACTGAGATTTTATCATGAATGAATGTTGAATTTTGTCAAATATTTCTGTATTTATTGAGAAGGTCATTTTTATGTTCTTTCATTCTTGTATGTAGTGTATCCATTGATTTGGGCTTCCTGATTCTGTGTGTCAAACCATCCTTACATCCCAAGGATATATCCCACTTGGTCATGGTGTTTGATCTTTTTAATGTACTGTTTAATTCAGTTTGCTAATATAAAGTATCTTTGGATCTGTATTCATTATTTATATAATTTGTAGCTTTATTTTCTTCTGATGTCTTTGTCTCACCTTTATCAAGGTGATGCTGGCCTCATAAAATGAGTTTGGAAATGTTACCACTTCTTAAATTTTTGAAGAGTTTATGAGCTGATATTAATTATTCTTCAGGTGATTGGTACAATTCACTCATGAAGTCATCTAGTCTTGGGCTTTTCTTTGTTGGGGGAGTTGCTGACTACTGATTCCATCTCCTTATTTGTTCAAATTTTCTATTTCTTCAGTATTTCTGTTTCTTGCTTTCAGTAGGTAGGTTGTATGTTTCTAGGAATCTGTCCATTTCTTCTAAATATCCATCTTGTTGGTATATCATTGTTTATAATAGTACCTTTTGATCCTTTGTATATCTGAGGCATCCATTGTAATGTCTCTTCTTTCATTTTTTACTTATTTGAGTTTTTTTCTGTTTTTCTTAGTTAAGTAAATATTGTTTATCTTTTCAAAAACAAACTCTTATGTTTATTGATTTTTCTATTGCTTTTTATTCTCTATTTCTGCTCTAATTTTTACCATTTTCTTCTTTTTGCTAACTTTATTCTTCTAATTTCTTGATGTGTAAATTGTTTGAGTTTTTCTTTATATTGCTTGAGTTTTTCTTCATTTTTAATGTGTCCATTTATCACTCCACTCCCCTCCTAGTACTGATTTAGCTGCACCCCATAAGTTTTGGCACATTGTGCTTTTGTTTTCATTTGTCTAAAGACACTTTTAAAATTTCTTTTTGATTTCCTTTTTGACCCAATGATTATTCAAGATTATGTTATTTGGTTTCCACATAGTAGTGAATTTCCCTCTCTTTATTTTTATTAATTTTTAGTTCCATTCCATTGCATTTGGAAAAGATAATGGAAATATCGATCTTCTTAAATTTGTTAATACTTGTTTCATGATCTAACATGTGACCTATCTTGCAGAACATTCCTTGCATGCTTGAGAAGAATGTGTATGCTTCTACTGTTGGGTGGAAAGTTAAGTGTGTTTCTGTTAGGACTATCAGGTCTATAATTTTGTTTGAGTGAGTTGTTTCTCTATTGGTTTTCTATCTGGGTGTTCTATCTGTTTTTGTAAGTTGGATAACAAAGTCTTCTGCTATTATTGCATTGCTGTCAATTTCTACGTTCAGGTATATTAATATTCATTTTATACATTTAAGTGCTCTGATGTTTAACATATATAATTGTTATATCTTCCTATTGAACTGACCATTTGCAGTGTATTTGTTTCTAGAGACCCCTTTTGACTTAAGGCTTTATTTCTAGAGACACCTTTTGACTTAAAGCTTATTTTGTCTAAAAATGCCTGCTGGAGTTCTCTGTGGTGAAGGTTGCTCTGATTTTCCTACTCTTCTTTTCCACCAGGCAGTGGAAGAGGGGACTAGTTGAAGGAATTCCTCTTGGCACTGCACTCTCCTAGCCTGGGTTATGAGGTGACACATGTAAAATGCTTTAGACGTTTTTTTAAGTGACCATTCTCAGCTTCTGTGCTCCATGTTTCTGAAACTTCCAAATTGTATTCCAGAAATCTCCCAGAGCTGTTTTCATAAATGAATAGGCCCCAAGTAACCTTTTGGTGGGAATACTAGGGCTGGGACTTCCTAGTCCACCATCTTTCTGATGTCACTCTCCCAACTTTCAGCAAAGGTATCTTTGCATTATTGGTATTTCTTAACTGTTATCCAGTGACATTTTAGAATTGGTTAAAAAGGCATTTACCCAACATTTGAAACCACTGTAGGATGTATGATGGAAAAATCAAGATGGTGTCATAAAGTTCTTAAAATTGTTAGTAGAATACTAAACATTATTTTTTAAAAAGTTATTGATAGTAAGATATGAATCTGGAATGCAAGCAAGATATTCCTTAGAAAATGTTCACTTATAGTTTTTTCACTTGACATGTTATTTTGAGTAAAATTGATATTTTTAACAAATTTATGCTGCAAATTCAATATACATACTCTTCTTGGATATTTTGAGAGAAATAGGGAATTTTTAAAGTGATATTATTTGTGAAAATGCATTATTGATGCATTTGTAGCTTTATTGATGCTGAAATAAGTTAATATCAAATATTTAGCCAACTTTTCAAAATAGAAAATCTTTAAAAAAAGAAAGAATATCCACTTCAATTACATATCCTAAGATCAGCTTATCTTTAATCCAAAACTGGTTTTACAAATAAGTTTATTTTTCTATATTGGATAAACTTATACATTTTTAAAGGTGGGCTTATAACCTGAAAAAACACTGTGGCCTTTCATTGTTTAGATGACTTAGTATATAATAAAATTATAATGAATGTAAACTAGACAAATCATGTAAGAATTAATAATTCATGTTACTGAAAATAGTAAGGAATAATATGGTACAGTATGTTGATGCAGTATGGTGCGTCATATATGATGATGATTATTTTATTGAGAGATTTTGAATTTCCATCTACCATGATTAAAATGAGAATGTTGTTCAAAAGTGTATTTGTATTTCCAGAATTATTTGCCATTTGTAACTGTCATGTAACAGGCAATTGCTACAATCCTACATAACATATAATTGTTATATAAATAGTATACTGACAAGATATACTTGATTGATGAAGATGTGTTTTCTAAAATCTTATTCAAAAATTTAATGTGGGCTGATAGCAGCCCTTTCCAAGTCAAATTTTTTCTTCATTAGGAATTGTTTGGTTTTTAAGGAATAGAACTCACTCAGCTGGTTTAAATTATAGAGGGAAACTTATTTTAGGATAAAGAGATATTTGTGGAATAAAAAATAATTGTCATAGAGCCAGTTCCTGAAAGCCTGACACCAAGCACTAAAGAACAGTTGAATACCAAGAGGTCCAAGGACTCTGTTTTTCTGGCTTTCTTTCCAAATTACCAAAAGGCCAGACTACCTTATCCAGTTTGGGCCAGCCAGCTCTGGCTAGAAGGGTAAGCAGTTTGGTGAGGTGACACTCGAAAGAAACCATGAAATCTCATTCAGTGGGTAATACAGGCAAATGTCACAAATGAGCTCCAACTGTGCCATCTCTTCTCTTGGAGGCCTTTCTTCCTACCCTGCGTTATAAGGTTGACACCATCCTGCACAAAACAGAAAGCCGTTTAAGCTGTAATGCTAGACTTCTCATATAATCCCTGAGTTCTTTTAGTTTATGCAAACTCTGCCATTATTTTTGGTTATCAAAGGGATTAGCATGAATGGGGACATAAGTAGGGTTCAATTCATGCTCATAAGGCAAAATTCCTAATCTTTGGACACTATGAATGAAAGGAGGCCTTTTGATTTAAAATTAGTTCTGACCTCTTAAATTCTGAATGCCCCTTAAATGCCCCTGAAAGGGCATCTGGAACACCCAGAGGTACATGGACTATACCTTAATAACTGCTGGAATACATTATTCAATTTTCCTGTGGGTTTAAGAATAAAGGAATATCTAATGGAATCAAAGAGTTGGAATTAGAAATGAAGAGAAGGTTGTCACACATGAGTGACTGGAGGAAAGAGATTCTGGACCTGAAGTATGTATTGTTGTTGTTCAGTCACTAAGTCATGTCTGACAACCCAATGGACTGCAGCGCAACAGGCTCTCCTGTCCTTCACTATCTCCCTGAGTTTTCTCAAAAGCGTTTCAATTGAGTCCATGATACTGTCTAACCATCTCATCCTCTGCTGCCCCCTTCTCCTTTTTCCTTCAATCTTTCCCATCTTTAGGGTCTTTTCTAATGAGTCAGGAGAAGGAAATGGCACCCCACTCCAGTACTCTTGCCTGGAAAATCCCATGGATGGAGGAGCCTGGTAGGCTGCAGTCCATGGGGTCGCAAATGGTAGGACACGACTGATTGACTTCACTTTCACTTTTCACTTTCATGCAATGGAGAAGGAAATGGCAACCCACTCCTGTGTTCTTGCCTGGAGAATCCCAGGGGTAGAAGAGCCTGGTGGGCTGCCATGTATGGGGTTGCACAGAGTCAGACACGACTGAAGTAGTAGCAGCAGCAGCTAATGAGTCAGCTTTTCAGAGCAGGTGGCCAAAATATTGGAGCTTCAGCTTCAGTATCAGTCTTTCCAATGAATATTCAGGGTTGATACCTTTAGGATCTACTGGTTTGATCTCCTTGCTGTCCAAGAGACTGTCAAGAGTCTTCTCCAGCACAACTTGAAAGCATCAGTTCTTTAGTGCTCACCCTTCATTATGGTCCAATTCTCACATCTATACATGACTACTGCAAAACCATAGCTTTGACTATATGGACATTTGTCAGCAAAGTGACGTCTCTGCTTTTAAATATGTTATCTAGGTTTGTCATAGCTTTCCTTCCAAGGAACAAGCATCTTAATTCCATGATTCCATCAGTCACCGTCTGCAGTGATTTTGGAGACCAAGAAAAGAAAATCTGTCACTGCTTCCTCTTTTTCCCCTTCTATTTGCCATAAAGTGATGGGACCAGATGCCATGATCTTAGTGTTTTCTTTTGAATGTTGAGTTTCAAGCTAGCTTTTTCACTCTCCTATTTCACCCTTATTAAGAGGCTCAAGAAGGCAAGAGGCATCAAGAAGCATGATATCACAAAAAATTTTATTAGTCCTCATGCAATTGTGCTTGAATCTATGCAAGAGAGCCTGTACATAGAGGCTGAAATAGCTGTTTACACCGGGATTCTGCAAGATGTGGGAACCTTATTGTTCTTAGGCAAGGTGTCATGATTCTGTACATTGAGAACCCCAATACACACAGGACTATTTGGAGAATCATAAACTAAAACTCTTAATACAGATATTAGCATTCTCAGGGCAGGTACTATCAGATGTGGTAGTTGTGTGATGCCTTCATGGGGTGTGAAAGGAACTAGGCATCTGGAAAGGGTCAAAGCAGAACCTGGTGTACAACGCACTTATGGTCTCATGTGTAATAACCCTAGAGGTGCTCAGCAGTTATCCTATGAGAGATTTTAAGTGATGATAAAAACGCTGTATTACCAGGTGGGTTCAGAGGCCAGGGGAATACTGGCATCTTTTCATTTGCACTCATAGCTGGCGAGGTTTACATAAAGGGTAAACCTTTATTTTACTTTTATGATGATTTACTTGAATGCGTTCCCTCCATTTACTGTCAAGACTCCATGAAACCTTTCATTGACTCAGTACATTTTCTAACAGTAATTAAAGCTTAATATTTACAACGTCCTCCCAAACTTGCATTCTTTGATAAATGAGACAGCATTTGTGGTGCTACACTGTTCCATTTTCTAAGCTGTAGCTAATAAGTTCACAGTTGCTTCAGTTTAACAGGAAAAAATGTAGAAAATGGGCCATACTTACTTCTTGATTTATTTTTCTTTGAATTGGTTCCTATAACGAATTCTCAATTGTCCTTTTCCTGGCTGAAGTCACTTGGGTTTCCAAGATACTTTCAAACCCAGTTTATTGGGACTTCAGCATGAGGGCCCCTATAAAGCCACGTATGAGGGAAATGCTCAACTAATGCACATTCATGGGAGACCTCTTTTCCTACTTGGGAGAAAAACAATTATCTCTTGGCCTTGGTTTTAGTCATCTCATTGCTATAGCAATCCAAATTGTTTCTACTCAATAACAATTTCCAAAGGCAAGAGAGAAATGTGTTGCCAAGGAGACCACTGACATTCAGAGGAAGAGGGAGTTGATGGTATCTATGACCAAGCAGCTATGATTTCTCCTGCCTCCAGCTCTCAATCTTCAGGAACTCACAAAGGCTTCTCTATGAAACTGCAGTAACACAAAGTTATAGGTAAATTCTTCCTGCTCTTCAGATCATATTTCATGCCAATTCATCTCAATCCAGTAACTGTGATATACATCTTGAATAACTTCCTTGGTGGCAAACATAGAATGAAAAAATAAAGTGCTCAGTTTTATAATTTTACTTTTTCATCAGCATAACATAGTGAGAATGTGGAAACAATATGTGGAATTACCTAAGAACTTGAAAAGAAATATACTTGGTATCACTGTATCCTGAAAAATCATGGGAGACTTCCAAATTCAGCAAATCTCGGTTAAACAGAGCTCAGAGTTATAAATGTTGATATATTCTCCTTTTAAAAAATAATTGCACTTAAAATGAAGTGGAAAAAGTGAAAGAGCTAATCATTTACTTGTGTCTGACTCTTTGTGACCCCGTGGAATATATAGCCTTCCAGGCTCCTCTGTCCATGGAATTCTCCAGGCAAGAATACTGGAATGGTTTGCAATTCCCTTCTCTAGGGGATCTTCTTGTTCCAGGGATCGAACCCAATTCTCCTGCATTGCAGGCAGAGTTTTTACCATGTGGGCCACCAGGGCAGCCCTTAAACACCACATAATTAACTTGTTATTTCCATAAGAAGGAAACCTAGAATTCTTAAAGGCAATTAAAAACAGTTAGTGTTCTACACACTAGCAATGTCAAATTACACTGCAAAGAGTCCAGGGTCTGCTCATCAGATAAAAAATGTGGGAAAGAGGTAAAGAAATGGCCTCTCAGGGATGGAGAAGTTCAGGTGGAATGTTTACCTGAGATGGCCAAAAGCAGCAAATATAAGAATCACAATCTTGAAGAGAGAGAAACTGAAGATCATAGTCAGATAAGCTGTTCCAAGTTTTCAGACCAAAAGGCAATTTGAAAGTAATCCTATTCAGTAACAGGGCTGCGATGGCCTCTCTTTCAGATTTGAGATGCTAGGTCTACAAGCCCTTTATTTTACAGTTTTTATCAAACTTTTAGCTCTTTAGATTATTTTCAGCTTTGTGTTCTATATTGCATATTTTTTGCCTAGAAAATGTTAATTTGCCATATAAGATCTGCATTCAAAATCATTTACTCATTCTTAAGTGAAATTAGTTGATCCAGCCCTGGTGCTTCTTCAACACTTAATGTGTACTTTTATAACATGTAGTAGCATGTTCCTCCATGACATGTGTTAGCATCTATATCCATGACATGTACTAGCATGTACTTCCACATGTATTAACAAGCACATGCACATGTGTTAATATGCACCTCTATGCCAAGTGCCACCTTCAATTACACTAACATGTACCTCCATAACTGTGTTAGCTCCACAATGTGCTTTAACGTGTGTCTCTATAAAATGTGTTAACATGTACTCCATAACACATGCCACCATGTACGTCTATAGTATGTATTAGGACACCTCTCCATTATATGTTAATGTGTACTCCTACAATGTGTTAGCATGAACCTCTATGAGTGTGTGTGTGTGCTAAGTCGCTTCAGTGGTGTTCGAGTCTGTGACTTTATGAACTGTAGCTTGCCAGACTCCTCTGTCCATGGAATTCTTCAGGAAGAATGCTGGAGTGGGTTGCCAGGACCTGATCAAAGGGACTACCCGACCCAGAGATTGAATCCACCATCTCTTAACATCTCTTGCATTGGCAGATGGGTTCCTTACCACTAGTGCCACCTGGGAAGCATGAATATGTTCCTTCGTAACATAGGTTTACAAGTACTGCTATGTGTTAGTCCTTTTGGGCTGCTAGAACAAAAATACCACAGACTGGGTAGTTTATAAACACCAGAAACTTATTTCTCATAGTGATTCTGGGGAGTCCAAGATCAAAGTCCTAGTAGATTTGGTGTCTGGCTAGGACTCACTTCTTGGATTATAGATGTCCATCTTTTTGGCTGTGTGGAAGAGGTGAGGACCCTCTTTGAAGTTTCTTTTATAAGGGCTCAACTCACCCACCATTGGGCTTCCCCGGTGGCTCAGAGGGTAAAGAATCCACCTTCAATGCAGGAGACTGGGGTTCTATCCTTGGATCAGGAAGATCCGCTGGAGAAGGGAATGGCAACCCACTCCAGTATTTTTGCCTGGAGAATTCCATGGACAGAGGAGCCTGGTGGGCTACAGTCCTTTGGGTTGCCAGATTCAGACATGAATGAGGGACTAATACTTTCACCCCCACTATCATGTGCCAACCACCACCCAAAGGATTAGATTTCAACATATGAATCGGGAGGGGGACACATATGTTCAGTCTATAACTCTGCCTGACATGTCTTAACATGTACCACTATAACATGTGTTAACATAGCTATATAATATGTATTAATATGCATATAGATAAGTGTACATGATTTAGTTCTTATAGACTATCTGATTGTTTCACTCTAACTACTTTATGTCATTAAGAGAAAAGCTCCTATTTACCTTAAGTGATCAAGTCATACTATCTTAACTAATGCATGTCTTTTTCATGCATTAGTTGAGCAGCTAATATGTTTACAAACAAGATATGCAAGGCTTCATAAAGCTTACATTGTGAAGGACAGAGGTCTAATATTTAATAGACAAAAACACTAGTGGTGATAACTCCTGGTGATGATAAGTCCACAATCAAGATTGTTGGAAGAAATATCAATCACCTCAGATATGCAGTTGACACCACCCTTATGGTGGAAAGTGAAGAGGAACTAAAGAGCTTCTTGATGAAAGTGAAAGAGGAGAGTGAAAAAGTTGGCTTAAAACTCAACATTAAAAAAACTAAGATCATGGCATCTAGTCCCATCACTTCATGGCAAATAGATGGGGAAACAATGGAAACAGTGACAGAATTCCTTTTCTTGGGCTCCAAAATTACTGCACATGGTGACTGAAGCCATGAAATAAAAAGACACTTCCTCCTTGGAAGAAAAGCTGTGACAAACCTCGACAGAATACTAAAAGGCAGAGACATTACTTTGCCAACAAAGGTCCATCTACTCAAAGCTAAGGTTTTTCCAAGTCATGTATGGATGTGGGAGTTAGACATAAAGAACTCTGAGTGCCGAAGAATTGATGCTTTTGAACTGTGGTGTTGGAGAAGACTTTTGAGAGTCCCTTGGACTGCAAGGAGATCCAACTCTTCCATCCTAAAGGAAATCAGTCTTGAATATTCACTGGAAGGACTGATGCTGAAGCTGAAACCGCTACCTCATGCAAAGAGCTGACTCATTGGAAAAGACCTTGATGCTGAGAAAGATTGAAGGGGAGGAGGAGGGGAAGCCAGAGGATGGGATCACTGACTCGATGGACATAAGTTAGAGCAAGCTCTGGGAGTTTCTGATGGACAGAGAAGCCTGGTGTACTGCAGTCCATGGGGTCACAAAGAGTCAGACACAACTAAGCAACTGATCTGAACTGAACTGAAATCTTACAAAGGAGGCATGCAAACATTGACAAAACAGTTACTGTGAAAATTAACTTAGATGGGGCAGTCAAGGGAGACCTGAGGAGGGGACATTTGGAGGTTGAGAATAGACTAGTTATTTCCTTCATCTAAACTGCTCTGTAACAGCCACCATTGGCACAGTTCCTAGAACATGGTGGGTGTTCAGAGATAAATCAAAGAAAACTTAGAACATCAGCCTCGTTTTAAAAATGTCTGTGTAATAAATGAGTGAGTGCATAATGAATCGTAAAATCTGTATTTGGTGAAAACTCCCTAAAACTTAAAGTAATTACATGCAAATTGATATAAATTAAACTTAATTTAGCTTGCTATACTTTATTTTAGTCAAATTTGTTTTAAATTAGGTAATTAACATTGTGATCATTTCATAACACTTTTACAGAATGCTGATTACAGTTGATAAATGAGCATTATATTATGGATATTTAATATTTTTCTCATAGCAAAGGGGATTCCACACTCTTTAAAAGAATTTACAGTTGTAAAATGCTTTCAATAATTTTTCTCTCATGGATTATTGCTATGTTTGGATGTATCTTTTCTCTATCATTCATATCACTTAAAATTTCTCCCATATAAACACTAGTCATTTCTCAATTTTAAGTCTATTATTTCTTAAGTGATGTCCCTGTACTGGTAAATTCCATTTCCTTTTGAATCTTAAAAGATAAGTAAAAATAGCAACATCTATGCTCTTCTGAGAGGTCAAATATCACCTGAAAATTGAATGATTAATTAATATGTGCTATTTATGGAATTACAATTATATAAATGATCATTAACATTATATCTGTGTCCAGAATTCATGATAAAAGTATCAAATTATGGTCTTGACTTGAAAATGTTATTTAACAACAACAAGAAGAGGACATAAAGACATAGGACAAACATAATTTTTACTAAAGTTTGAAATGAAGAATAATATCATTTTCTTGTATTAATCTTTTTATCATTTTATATTGCCCTTATCTTTCTTTATGACTTCTGTTTTAAATAATACTTTGTCTGATATGAGTATTGCAACCCCTGCTTTCTTGTCATGAAATGAAGAATAGAATGAGCTGCTTCTTTAGCCAACTCTTTGAAAGGCTATCCTTCCCAAAAGAATTTATTTCTTTTTCAATATAAACCACACACAAAAATTAATCTTAGTCAAAAAATTAATCAGTGATAGTAAATTGTCAGATTAGAGGGTAAGTTTCTTAGTGATAGCACTGGTCAACTAACAGCATATTGGTAATTATTGGTA
Source organism: Oryx dammah (assembly GCF_014754425.2). NCBI lineage: Eukaryota > Metazoa > Chordata > Mammalia > Artiodactyla > Bovidae > Oryx > Oryx dammah. The sequence goes on from NW_024070196.1 coordinate 2,239,000, forward strand.
ATACCTATCTTGCTTATTCAAAAGACAGAGTGGTTGATAGGAGATTAGAAGAGATAACATCATAATTTAACCTTAAATATTTCTAACATCATCCACCCAGGTGGACAAAGTACAGTGATTAGAAAGTGCAAAAGCTAAGAAATATGGAAATAAAGTGTTTTGGCTTTTATATGGCCAAAGTAATAAACACACTAAGAAAAAAATGAAAACAGCAAAATCCAATTTAGTCAATATACTATAAAGATTCATATATACTCTGCCCTTCTTCTAATCATTTTTTTAACTTTACGTTTGAGCATAGAATATGAAGATATTTTCCGGAAGATTTATTGCTTTTTAGCCAAAAAGAAGCAGAAATTTGAAAGGAATTTGGAAGGAATTTTCAGAAATTTGAGAGAAAGAGAAGAAGCTATAAGAAATAGCCAAGAAGAATGTCAGACAGAAGCTATGCATGTACCATTATCTTTTAAAAGCAATTTGCATACTTGAGCCATAAATTCTGTTGAAAGCAGAATGAAAGCAGAATGCAGAAAGCAGAATGAAAAATAGTTATTAAAATCAATCTGGACCTTGAGTAGGAAGTAAAAGAAGTACATTTTCTTGAAAACTGAAACTTCAATTTTCTTATTTAATTACTGTTTTTAATACTGTCAGTTATAGTGAGGTAAGAGAACATATATATATGAGAACGTATATATTTTGTTTAATGAAGATATTTAGCATCATATCAGATTGTTTTTGTTTCTTTAATCTAGAGAAAGTTTTGAATATTCAAATGGCCGTGACTTGGAAAACTTTTTCTTATAATAAGAATATTAAATATTTGGGGCTCATTATGAAATTATCTCCTAAGAAGGCAATGTGGAATGTATAGCAAATGGAGTGTCATGTTTGGGAAGGTTTTGAAATTGCTCTCAGGGAGCTGGCTTAGAAGTTAGGTTTTGTAACAAAAATCATAAGACAAGCTTTTAAAACTCTAAACTGCCTGTTAAATTTTTAAGGAAACACAATTATCGTTTGCTTGTTGTTTGTATAAAGATGATTCCTTTAGAGAATTATGTATGTTTCTTGAATAGTTAGATTTTCTCCATTATTCATCTTCCTATTTAACTGGAATCAAGCTCACATAGTAAACTTTTGTTACTTGTAACACTTGGTAACTTCTTTTGGTTAAGAACCTCTGTGCTTAGAGAAACATGTAAGGGCCATGGTAAAGTACAAATTTTCACCTTTCAGTTTAATTCAGTTAGCAACGTGAAATTTCTCCCCAAACAATTGAAATATAGTTTTCCAAGCCCTCCTCAAGTTAGATGTTCAGTGCCGCTGTTTTGATTGCTCTCGGTCTTTCACAGGTAATCACTTGGCCGTCTTCCCCATCTTCCTTGCAGTTGCCACTTGCGTGGGCAGTGGGGCAGCACTGTAGCCCACAGACCAAGAACAGAAGTGATTTGTGCCTCATTCACATTGGCCTATAAAATGTCCGAAGTGTGATCCTCTATGCTTTCTCCCCTCTGCAGAGACTTTGGAGGTCACATGAAGATTACGGACCACAAAGTGGAAACAGTCAGAATCATAACGTCTACTGTGAATGAGACAAACAGAGAAATAATCTTGTAGTGGATCAATGGATAAGATTTGAGGGTTTGCCTGTTACTGCAGTAAGCAGTGCCTTAACTAATACATATTTATAAACAGAAATTTTATAGGATTGTGACTTGAAAGGAGCAGACAGCAATACATAGAGATGGACAAAAGATAAATAATGGAAAAAATTAGAAAAAAAGAGAAGTGTAGATGAATAAATAAATAATAGACACTATTATTATTAAAACATCTGTACTACTTACATTCAGGTCTCCAAAGCCAACTTTTGATCCCCGGATTAAAGCTTTGAAGAGACATGAGACTACTGGGTGTCTCATCTCCTGCCTTAGTAAGAGCTGTGGGCAGGAGGGCTGCACCAGGGGAGGCAAGGAGGAAGTTCTCAAGACAGACAAACTCCAAAACCTAGAGGAAGTTGAAAGGAAAGAGACACTCAGTAGTTAACACTACCATTAGGGCTCTCATTTCACCAACAGAGAAATGTAACCTTGAACATTTTGACCACATATCAAGGTTTTTGAAATGTAGGAAAAAAGTAGAAAAAAAGAAATTTTTTAATCTGTAGCCTTGATTTCTACTTTAAAGATGATTCCCCTCTTTAATAATCACATAAAGGTTATATGATAAAAAAAATTTAAGTGTTTTATGGTCAAATAGCTATGGAAAAATTTAGCAATTTCTCAAATTTATCTGATCATAAGCTTGATTGTGGAGCCCCACACAGTGCACAAGGTAATAGGAGACTAAAATTGAACAGAAACATGAAAATACATGAGGGGAAGGAAGAGAAACATGCCATCCTTGTCTTGCCAGTAAATTGACAAATGTAATACTATTTCCACTATAGACTGCATGAAATTTCACCCAGCTATGTTTATTATCCTAGCATTCTCTGATTTCCTATTATAAGATAGCTAATCATGCCAACTGAAAGACTTCTCATTTCACTGGGACCTTAGTTCAAACCATGTTTCAATATTCCAGGATGAGTTAGAGAAGAAACCACAATAACCAAAAGTGCCTCTGCTGCTGCTGCTGCTGTCGCTGCAGTCGTGCCCGACTCTGTGCGACCCCATAGATGGCAGCCCACCAGGCTCCCCAGACCTGGGACTCTCCAGGCAAGAACACTGGAGTGGGTTGCCATTTCCTTCTCCAATGCATGAAACTAAACAGTGAAAGTGAAGTCGCTCGGTCGTGTCTGACTTCGCGACCCCATGGACTGCAGCCTACCAGGCTCCTTCATCCATAGGATTTTCCAGGCAAGAGTACTGGAGTGGGTTGCCATTGCCTTCTCCGAAAAGTGCCTCATATAAATGTAATTGGTTACTTGAAATAACTATATTGACCCGTGTGCAGTGTTCCACAGCTCTGCCCTTGGCATTTTGGGCCCTATGTACTCAAGATGACTTTTAGAGCTGTAATAACCAGTTTGTAGCTACTTTTTTAAGCATCCGCTTGCTCTCTTCTATGTCTATCCTAATATATGTCATTGTATAGAATATTGTTGGATTAACATTTGGTTTGCTTACAGAATAATCCAAATTGGATACCAATGGTCTGGAAAATGACCTTGGGAAACAGAAAAGACTTAACAGCAATTTCCTTCATCTTTTACTGCAACAGAGGAGAATCCGATGCTGTTCCATGCCAGAAACAAATTTGAAAAACAAAGGGGCTATGGAAGTGTAATTTTTTAAGTTAATATTCTTGATTTTTCATGTTCCCGTCCAATGACAGGAGGACTCTGCAGACACAAAAGCAGCATCTATATTTCTACTATAAAATATAGGTGAGTATGGAGAAATCACAATAAACTGTGGAAAATTCTGGAAGAGATGGGAATACCAAACCACCTAACCTGCCTCTTGAGAAATCTGTATGCAGGTCAGGAAGCAACAGTTAGAACTGGACAGGGAACAACAGACTGGTTCCAAAGAGGAAAAGGAGTATGTCAAGGCTGTATATTGTCACCCTGCTTATTTAACTTCTATGCAGAGTACATCATGAGAAATGCTGGGTTGGAAGAAACACAAGCTGGAATCAAGATTGCCGGGAGAAATATCAACAACCTCAGATATGCATATGACACCACCCTTATGGCAGAAAGTGAAGAGGACCTAAAAAGCCTCTTGATGAAAGTGAAAGAGGAGAGTGAAAAAGTTGGCTTAAAGCTCAACATTCAGAAAATGAAGATCATGGCATCTGGTCCCATCACTTCATGGGAAATAGATGGGGAAACAGTGGAAACAGTGTCAGACTTTATTTTCTTGGGCTCCAAAATCACTGCAGATGGTGACTGCAGCCATGAAATTAAAAGACACTTACACCTTGAAAGAAAAGTTATGACCAACCTAGATAACATATTCAAAAGCAGAGACATTACTTTGCCAACAAAGGTCCGTCTAGTCAAGGCTATGGTTTTTTCTATGGTCATGTATGGATATGAGAGTTGGACTGTGAAGAAAGCTGAGCGCCAAAGAATTGATGCTTTTGAACTGTGGTATTGGAGAAGATTCTTGAGAGTCCCTTGGACTGCAAGGAGATCCAACCAGTCCATTCTGAAGGAGATCAGCCCTGGGATTTCTTTGGAAGGAATGATGCTAAAGCTGAAGCTCCAGTACTTTGACCACCTCATACAAAGAGTTGACTCATTGGAAAAGACTCTGATGCTGGGAGAGATTGCAGACAGGAGGAGAAGGGGACGACACAGGATGAGATGGCTGGATGGTATCATGGACTCAATGGACGTGAGTCTGAGTGAACTCCGGGAGATGGTGATGGACTGATGGAGAAATCAATTACATAAAACAAACACAATGAAAGCTATTCAGTCAACAGGACACCTCTCCATGATAATCACACCAGATCTTCAAAAAAGAAGAGTGTCCATTGTAATGTATCAGTTCAGTTCAGTTCAGTCGCTCAGTCAGGTCCGACTCTTTGCGACCCCATGAATCACAGAACACCAGCCCTCCCTGTCCATCACCATCTCCCGGAGTTCACTCAGACTCACGTCCATCGAGTCCGTCATACCATCTAGCCATCTCATACTCGGTCGTCCCCTTTTCCTCCTGCAAGAATCTCTCCCAGCATCAGAGTCTTTTCCAATGAGTCAACTCTTCACATGAGGTGGCCAAAGTACTGGAGCTTCAGCTTTAGCATCATTCCTTCCAAAGAAATCCCAGGGCTGATCTCCTTCAGAATGGACTGGTTGGATCTCCTTGCAGTCCAAGGGACCCTCAAGAGCCTTCTCCAACACCACAGTTCAAAAGCATCAATTCTTTGGCGCTCAGCCTTCTTCACAGTCCAACTCTCATATCCATACATGACCAGAGGAAAAACCATAGCCTTGACTAGATGGACCTTAGTCAGCAAAGTAATGTCTCTGCTTTTGAATATACTATCTAGGTTGGTCATAACTTTTCTTCCAAGGAGTAAGTGTCTTTAATTTCATGGCTGCAATCACCATCTGCAGTGATTTTGGAGCCCCCAAAATAAAGTCTGACATTGTTTCCACTGTTTCCCCATCTATTTCCCATGAAGTGATGGGACCAGATGCCATGATCTTCATTTTCTGAATGTTGAGCTTTAAGCCAACTTTTTCACTCTCCTCTTTCACTTTCATCAGGAGGCTTTTTAGCTCCTCTTCACTTTCTGTCATAAGGGTGGTGTCATCTGCATATCTGAGGTTGTTGATATTTCTCCCAGCAATCTTGATTCCAGCTTGTGTTCCTTCCAACCCAGCGTTTCTCATGATGTACTCTGCATATAAGTTAAATAAGCACGGTGACAATATATAGCCTTGACGTGCTTCTTTTCATAATTGGAACCAGTCTGTTGTTCCTTGTCAGTCCTAACTGTTGCTTCCTGACCTGCATACAGATTTCTCAAGAGGCAGGTTAGGTGGTCTGGTATTCCCATCTCTTTCAGAATTTTCCATAGTTTATTGTAATCCACACAGTCAAAGGCTTTGGCATAGTCAATAAAGCAGAAATCGATCTTTTTCTGGAACTATCCTGCTTTTTCCATGATCCAGTGGATGTTAGCATTTTGATATCTGGTTCCTCTGCCTTTTCTAAAACAAGCTTGAACATCAGGGAGTTTGCGGTTCACGTATTGCTGAAGCCTGGCTTGGAGAATTTTAAGCATTACTTTACCAGCATGTGAGATGAGTGCAATTGTGCAGTAGTTTGAGCATTCTTTTGCATTGCCTTTCTTTGGAATTGGAATGAAAACTGACATTTTCCAGTCCTGTGGCCACTGCTGAGTTTTCCAAATTTGCTGGCATATTGAGTGCAGCACTTTCACACCATCATCTTTCAAGATTTGAAACAGCTCAACTGGAATTCCATCACCTCCACTAGCTTTGTTCATAATGATGCTTTCTGAGGCCCACTTGACTTCACATTCCATGATGTCTGGCTCTAGATGAGTGATCACATCATCATGATTATCTTGGTCATGAAGATCTTTTTTATACAGTTCTTCCATGTATTCCTGCCACCCCTTCTTAATATCTTCTGCTTCTGTTAGGTCCAGACCATTTCTGTCCTTTATCGAGCCCATCTTTGCATGAAATGTTCCCTTGGTATCTCTAAATTTCTTGTAGAGATCTCTAGTCTTTCCCGTTCTGTTGTTTTCCTCTATTTCTTTGCATTAATCGCTGAAGAAGGCATTGATATCTCTTCTTGCTATTCTTTGGAACTCTGCATTCAGATGCTTATATCTTTCCTTTTCTCCTTTGCTTTTCACCTCTCTTGTTTTCACAGCTATCTGTAAGGCCTCCCCAGACAGCCATTTTGCTGTTTTGCATTTCTTTTACATGGGGATGGTCTTGATCCTTGTCTCCTGTACAATGTCACGAACCTCAGTCCATAGTTCATCAGGCACTCTATCTATCAGATCTAGACCCTTAAATCTATTTCTCACTTCCACTGTATAATCATAAGGGATTTGATTTAGGTCATACCTGAATGGTCTAGCGGTTTTCCCTACTTTCTTCAATTTCAGTCTGAATTTGGTAATAAGGAGTTCATAATCTGAGCCACAGTCAGCTCCTGGTCTTGTTTTTGCTGACTGTATAGAGCTTCTCCATCTTTGGCTGCAAAGAATATAATCAATCTGATTTCGGTGTTGACCATCTGGTGATGTCCATGTGTAGAGTCTTCTCTTGTGTTGTTAGAAGAGGGTGTTTGCTATGACCAGTGCATTTTCTTGGCAAAACTCTATTAGCCTTTGCCCTGCTTCATTCTGCATTCCAAGGCCAAATTTGCCTGTTACTCCAGGTGTTTCTTGACTTCCTACTTTTGCATTCCAGTACCCTATAAGGAAAAGGACATCTTTTGGGGGTGTTACTTCTAAAAGATCTTGTAAGTCTTCATAAAACCGTTCAACTTCAGTTTCTTCAGTGTTACTGGTTGGAGCATAGACTTGGATAACTATGATATTAAATGGTTTGCCTTGGAAATGAACAGAGATCATTCTGTCGTTTTTGAGATTGCATCCAAGTACTGCATTTCAGACTCTTTTGTTGACCATGATGACTACTCCATTTCTTCTAAGGGATTCCTGCCCACAGTAGTAGATATAATGGTCATCTGAGGTAAATTCACCCATTCTAGTCCATTTTAGTTCACTGATTCCTAGAATGTCAACGTTCACCCTTACCATCTCTTGACTGACCACTTCCAATTTGCCTTGATTCATGGACCTGACATTCCAGGTTCCTATGCAATATTGCTCTTTTAATGTATACATAATCCTTAAATTGAAATTAAAGCAAATCTCATCTTTGGCCAATTTCCTTACCTTATGAAAGAGAAAGTAAAGTAAATAATGTGCCCTCAGAGTCTGCCTGAGGAAACATACTTACTTTTTTTTACCTCAATTCTGAGTGTTTGTTTTAATCTTCTTTTCAAGTAGAATTAATCTTTCACCCATGTAGCATTTTTTTTTGAAGTCGTACTCTCCTGTTTAAGAACTGGTTTTCTTGGCCCTTATGATTTGAAATTGTACTTTTTTGGTGTAACTCACTTGAAATATTCTGTTGAGTAAGGAATAGAAAAGTAAAACATAGGGAACTATAGCCATTATTTTAGAATAACTTTGAATAGAATATGATTTACAAAAATGTTGAACCATGAACCACAAAAAAAAAAAGAGAAGCATGAAAAAGCAAGAACCATCATGCACAGATTAGTCCACACTGTTTCAATATGATAGATCCCATCATCTTTTTTTTTTTTTTTAATGGTTGCCTGAGTCTTTGTTGCTGTGAAGGCTTTCTCTAGTTGCACTGAGTGCGGGTACTCTTTGTTGCAGTGCACAGACTTCTCATTGTGGTGATTTCTCTTGCTATAGGGCTCTAGGGCACTTGGGTTTCAGTATTTGGGGCATGTGGACTCAGTAATTGTGACTTCTGGGCTCTAGAGCACAGTTTTAATAGTTGTGGTGCACAAGTTTAATTGCTTTGCAGCATTTGGGATGTTCCCAGAGCAGGGATCAATCCCATATCTCCTGCGTTGGCAGGTGGATTCATTACCGTTAAGCCACCAGGGAAGCCCTACCCTTTTATTTTTAAAAAGACAGTAGGGGGAAATGACCAATCAGCAGTTGCTTCCTGCTAATACACAATGTTGGTCTTCCTGGGAAAGGAGTAAAACACCCGGGTGACTGTCCCTTCTCTCTTGGGAGAACCGTTAACCAATGTTGCATTGCTTAGTATCATCCTTTTAGCCCTCTTGTATGTTAAACTTCAGAAGATAAGTTTTAAAAGACATAAATTAAAAGATATGCAGTCATAAGCCTTAGAGGAGCCATTGAAGGAAATTATAACCATGATTTTGAAGATTGAAACAATTTTTCCCAAAATAGTTTTCAAAACTGGGAAAGAGTCACTTAAGGCCTGAATCTGTATTTTTTTTAATTAGGCCTAGAATTTTAATGTTATATACTTCAGGGTCTATTGAGTCTTCTAAGTTATAGATTTAATCTGTTCTTTATTTATAGTTAATATCATTTGATGATAAAGGTGGCTTCTTTGTCCCTTGAGAGACAGAGTGGCCCTTAATTTAGTTAATAAGTCATTTCATTTAGAAAAAATAGGACAATCAGACACAAACAGAAAATAATGTAGAAATGACTGGCCATTGATGTTGCAAAAAGGGGTCCTAGGGAAGTGTTCCCCTGTCTTTTTCCTGAAATTCCCTTCCATATTTCTTATGGTTGTTAAAGCTCCCACTCCCTTGGGTTAAGACCAAAAGTGTTGCATTGGTATCTATAAGAAATTCTATCAAGTGGCCCACCATTTCAATGACCACCTGAGGCTCAACACTTGTTATATTGATGGTATTTTTAGGCAAAGACACTTCTGGCTTTTGACCCAATCAATATTTTTTATTGTAAAACCATCAATGGCTCAAAGGCTCCCATTGCTTACTGACATCTGGAATATTCCCTCTGCTAATGTCCTGGTTGTTTGGAAAAGGGTGCAGTGATCTCAATCTTCCCTCTAGTGCCCCTTTTGCCCACCCAGGGTACACTGGTTTTGTCTGGATACCCATGGGTCTTGTGGTCTACCACAGCCAAATTGGCCCACAAAGGCCAGCCTCCTCTTCAGTGGTATCTGAGTGGAGAAGTTTGTCCACTGCTATCATTTAGATCTTTTGTATATTTCTCTCTGCACATTCCTTGGAGAAGGCAATGGCAACCCACTCCAGTACTCTTGCCTGGAAAATCCCATGGATGGAGGAGCCTGGTAGGCTACAGTCCATGGGGTCGCAAACAGTTGGACACAACTGAGCAACTTCACTTTCACTTTTCACTTTCATGCATTGGAGAAGGAAATGGCAACCCACTCCAGTGTTCTTGCCTGAAGAATCCCAGGGGCAGGGGAGCCTGGTGGGCTGCCATCTATGGGGTCAAACTGAGTTGGACACGACTGAAGCAACTTAGCAGCAGCACCTATGCACATTCAGCCTTTTGGGTAGGTGTTGCAAGAGGGCATCAGAGAGCAGACACACTGAAGTGATACTCACAGAAAACTAGTCAATCTAATCGCACTAGAATCACAGCCTTGTCTAACTCAATGAAACTAAGCCATGCCCATTCGGCCCCCCAAGATGGGCAGGTCATGGTGGAGAGGTCTGACAGAATGTGGTCCACTGGTGAAGGGAATGGCAAACCACTTCAGTATTCTTGCCTTGAGAACCCCATGAACAGTATGAAAAGGCAAAATGACAGGATACTGAAAGAGCAACTCCCCAGGTCAGTAGGTGCCCAATATGCGACTGGAGATCAGTGGAGAAACAACTCCAGAGAGAATGAAGGGATGGAGCCAAAGAAAAACATTACCTGGTTGTTGATGTGACTGGTGATAGAAGCAAGGTTCAATGCTGTAAAGAGCAATATTGCACAGGAACCTGGAATGTCAGGTCCATGAATCAAGGCAAATTGGAAGTGGTCAAACAAGGGATGACAAGAATGAACATCAATATTCTAGGAATCAGTGAACTAAAATGGACTGGAATGGGTGAATTTACCTCAGGTGACCATTATATCTACTACTGTGGGCAGGAATCCCTTAGAAGAAATGGAGTAGCCATCATAATCAATAAAAGAGTCTGAAATGCAGTTCTTGGATGCAATCTCAAAAATGACAGAATGATCTCTGTTTGTCTCCAAGGCAAACCATTCAATATCACAGTAATCCAAGTCTATGCCTCAACCAGTAAAGCTGAAGAAGCTGAAGCTGAACGGTGCTATGAAGACCTACAAGACCTTTTAGAACTAACACTCAAAAAAGTTGTCCTTTTCCTTATAGGGGACTGGAATGCAAAACTAGGAAGTCAAGAAACAAATGGAGTAACAGGAAAATTTGGCCTTGGAATGCAGAATGAAGCAGGGCAAAGGCTAATAGAGTTTTGCCAAGAGAAGGCACTGGTCATAGCAAACACCCTGTTCCAACAACACAAGACTCTACACATGGACATCACCAGATGGTCAACACCGAAATCAGATTGATCATATTTTTTGCAGCCAAAGATGGAAAAGCTCTATACAGTCAGCAAAAACAAGACCGGGAGCTGACTGTGGCTCATATCATAAGCTCCTTATTGCCAAATTCAGATTTAAATTGAAGAAAGTAGGGAAAACTACTTGACCATTCAGGTATGACCTAAATCAAATCCCTTATGATTATACAGTGGAAGTGAGAAGTAGGTTTAAGGGACTTGACCTGGTAGATAGAGTGCCTGATGAACTATGGACTGAGGTTCGTGACATTGTACAGGAGACAAGGATCAAGACCATCCTCATGGAAAAGAAATGTAAAACAGCAAAATGGCTGTCTGGGGAGGCCTTACAAATAGGTGTGAAAAGAAGAGAGGTGAAAAGCAAAGGAAAAAAGGAAAGATATAAGCATCTGAACGCAGAGTTCCAAAGAATAGCAAGAAGAGATAAGAAAACATTTCTCAGCGATCAATGCAAAGAAATAGAGGAAAACAACAGAATGGGAAAGACAGAGATCTCTTCAAGAAAATTAGAGATACCAAGGGAACATTTCATGCAAAGATGGGCTCAATAAAGGACAGAAATGGTCTGAACCTAACAGAAGCAGAAGATATTAAGAACAGATGGCAAGAATACACAGAAGAACTGTACAAAAAAAGAGCTTTACGACCAAGATAATCGTGATGGTGCGATCACTCACCTAGAGCCAGACATCCTGGAATATGAAGTCAAGTGGGCCTTAGGAAGCATCACTATGAACAAAGCTAGTGAAGGTGATGGAGATCCAGCTGAGCTATTTCAAATCCTGAAAGATGATGCTATTAAAGTGCTGCACTCAATATGCCAGCAAATTTGGAAAACTCAGCAGTGGCCACAGAACTGGAAAAGGTCAGTTTTCATTCCAATCCCTAAGAAAGGCAATGCCAAAGAACGCTCAAACTACCACACAATTGCACTCATCTCACACACTAGTAAAGTAATGCTCAAAATTCTCCAAGCCAGACTTCAGCAATATGTGGACCATGAAATTCCAGATGTTCAAGTTGGTTTTAGAAAAAGCAGAGGAACCAGAGATCAAATCGCTAACATCCACTGGATCATTGAAAAAGCAAGTGAGTTCCAGAAAAACATCTATTTCTGCTTTATTGACTTGCCAAAGCCTTTGACTGTGTGGATCACAACAAACTATGGAGAATTCTCAAAGAGATGGGAATATCAGACCACCTGACTCGCCTCTTGAGGAATCTGTATGCAGGTCAGGAAGCAACAGTTAGAACTGGACATGGAACAACAGACTGGTTCCAAATACGAAAAAGAGTACGTCAAGGCTATATATTGTCACCCTGCTTATTTAACTTATATGCAGAGTACATCATGAGAAACCCTGGGCTGGAGGTAGCAGACGCTGGAATCAAGATTTCCGGGAGAAGTATCAATAACCTTAGATATGCAGATGACACCACCCTTATGGCAGAAAGTGAAGAGGAACTAAAAAGCCTCTTGAGGAAAGTGAAAGAGAAGAGTGAAAAAGTTAGCTTAAAGCTCAACATTCAGAAAACAAAGATCATGGCATGCGGTCCCATCACTTCATGGCGAGTAGTTGGAGAAACAGTGGAAACAGTCTCAGACGTTATTTTGGGGGGTTCCAAAATCACTGCAGATGGTGACTGCAGGCATGATATAAAAAGAAGCTTACTCGTTGGAAGAAAAGTTGTGACCAACCTAGACAGCATATTAAAAAGCAGAGACATTATTTTGCCAACAAAGGTCCATCTAGGAAAGGTTGTCGTTTTTCCATTGGTCATGTATGGATGTGAGAGTAGGACTATAAAGAAAGCTGAGTGCTGAAGAATCGATGCTTTTGAACTGTGGTGTTGGAGAAGACTCTTGAGTGTCTCTTGAACAGCAAGGAGATCCAACCAGTCCATCCTAAAGGAGATCAGTCCCGAATGTTCACTGGAAGGACTGATGTTGAAGCTGAAACTCCAATACTTTGGCCACCTGATGGGAAGAACTGACTCATTTGGAAAGACCCTGATGCTGTGAAAGATTGAAGGTGAGAGGAGAAGGGGACGACAGAGGATGAGATGGTTGGACGGCATCACTGACTCCATGACATGAGTTTGAGTGAACTCCGGGATTTGGTGATGGATAGGGAGGCCGGGTGTGCTGAAGCCCATGGGGTCACAAAGAGTCGGATACGACTGAGTGACTAAACTGAACTGAACTGACTTTATTAATTGAAAATTGAATAAGCCAATTGGAGAAAATCATTCATAGGGTTCTGAGGGCCAGCAGTAGCTTTCTAAATTTTGCACCTGATGTCTGAGGCAGAGTGAGCTATGGAATGCATAATCAAAAGAGACCTGTCCCTCCAGGGAGGAGGGATCTGCAATCATATAGTTTTAAAAAGATTTCCTTTAATCTCTCTTGAAAAACTGCAGGATTCTCTTCTGGTTCCTTTTTGGCTCAGGCTCCCATGTGGTTAGCATTGACTCTGGCTGTGAGTATTATGTCCTGTTCTTTCTCAGGTGTGGAGCCCTGGGATAAGATCTGTAAATCCACTCAAGTGAAAGCAAAAGATCTCATCAACCAGAAAAATTCTTTGTGAAAAGTTCCGAATACTCAGGAAACTTCCCAACTTATCCTCTACCAGACTTAAATTGGACATTGAAAAACAAACAAACAACACATTAAACTCTTATTGTTCCATGATTCTCATCAGAAATTTCTCTTGAAGGGGGTTATTTTCAAATATCTTTTGATACTGAATTCTAACATAATTCCACAGTGATGAGAGAACAGATTCTGTATGATTTCAATACCTTTAAAGCATGAAAATGGTGCAACTTGTTTTATGTTCTTGGATATGTCCCAGTTTCTCCTGGTTTATAGTCTATAAGAACTTGAACAGAATTTGCATCTTTTCTAAAATGCATATATATATATAATATATGTATTTTTGCATATGTATGTGTATATATATATTCTATTCTATATATATTCTATTTTGCCTTTTAGAAATGATGCAAATATATATATATATACATATATATGTGTATATATATGTATTCTATTATACAAAAGCTTTTCTACTACACTTGATAAAGGCTTGAAAAAGAACAACAATAAAAAGAAGAGAGATGGAGAAGTTGAAAAACATAAACTAAATGAAATGAAAGAACTGATTATGAAATAGAAAAAGTGAAAAAACAGGCTTGTTCAATGAAAGTGAAAGAGGAGAGTGAAAAAATTGGTTTAAAAGTCAACATTCAGAAAACTAAGATCATGGCATCTGGTCCCATCACTTTATGGCAAATAGAAGAGGAAACAATGGAAACAGTGGAACGCTTTATTTGGGGCGGGGAGGGAGGGGGCTCCAAAATCACCACAGATGGTGACTGCAGCCATGAAATTAAAAGACGCTTGCTCCTTGGAAGGAAAGTTATGGTCAACTTCAGTTCAGTTCAGTTCATTTCAGTCGCCCAGTCATGTCTGACTCTTTGCATCCCATGAGTCGCAGCATGCCAGGCCTCCCTGTCCATCACCAACACCCGGAGTCCATCCAAACTCATGTCCATCAAGTTGGTGATGCCATCCAGCCATCTCATCCTCTGTCTTCCCCTTATCCTCCTGCCCCCAATCCCTCCCAGCATCAGAGTCTTTTCCAATGAGTCAATTCTTTGCATGAGGTGGCCAAAGTATTGGAGTTTCAGCTTTAGCATCAGTCCTTCCAATGAACACCCAGGACTGATCTCCTTTAGGATGGACTGGTTGGATCTCCTTGCAGTCCAAGGGACTCTCAAGAGTCTTCTCCAACACCATAACTCAAAAGCATCAATTCTTCTGTGTTCAGCTTTCTTCACAGTCCAACTCTCGCATCCATACATGACCACTGGAGAAACCATAGACTTGACTAGACAGTCCTTTGTTGGCAAAGTATTGTCTCTGCTTTTCAATATGCTATCTAGATTGGTCATAACTTTCCTTCCAATGAGTAAGCATGTTTCAATTTCATGGCTGCAATCACCATCTGTAGTGATTTTGGAGCCCCCCAAAATAAAATCTGACACTGTTTCCCATGATCAACCTAGACAGCATTTTAAAAACAGAGACATTACTTTGTCAACAAAGTCCATCTAGTTAAAGCTATGGTTTTTCTGGTAGTCATGTATGGATGTAAGAGTTGAACTATAAAGAAAGCTGAGCACTGAAGAATTGATGCTTTTGAACTGTAGTGTTGGAGAAGACTCTTGAGAGTCGCTTGGACTGCAAGGAGATCTAACCAGTCATTCCTGAAGGAAATCTGTCCTGAATACACATTGGAAGGGCTGATGCTGAAGCTGAAATGCCAATGCTTTGGCAGTCTGATGTGAAGAACTGACTCATTTCAAAAGACCCTGATGCTGGGAAAGACAAGGCGAGAGGAGAAGGGGACGACAGAGGATGAGATGGTTGAATGGCATCATTGACTCAACGAACATGAGTTTGGGTAAGTTCCAGGAGTTGGTGATGGACAGAGAAGTCTGATGTGCTGTGGTCCATGGGGTCACAAAGAGTTGGACATGACTGAGCTTAACTGAACTGAACTGAAACCATGCAACAGAAGCATGAGGCATGCATCAAAATGATAAAGCAAAGGTGACATGAGAACTACATCTGGCCAAATGAGCTCAGTAAGTTAATGATTCCTAGGACATGTTCCTATGAGAACTGTTTGACTTTGCAGTTAAGAAAACTTCCATCCTTGAGTGATCATTAACTTACAAGGGTCTCCCACACATTTTTCTTTACTTATAATCCCTTACTGAGATTAACTATTTAAGTATCTACTTTTCCCCTTTACTCTGTCCCTATCAAAACTAATTTGGGGTGTATCAACTAGGTGCTGAGAATGAAGCCTATACAAACCTTTTCTGAGTGAAAGTAGTCAGACTCCCAGCAAAAAGTACAGATTTACAAATAAAAACAAGGCTCTCTGACAAGAGTAGCTGAAGACTTAAACAACAGGTCTGGCAAGCCCAGTTGGTTGAACACTAGCTTACCAGCCACAACCACAGTCCTAGATAAAATGGTTGAGTCTAGTTTTGCAAGTGTGAGGGAAATGTAGGTATATCCATATCTATAAATAGTGCTTACTTATGGCATAACCTTCTTCCTCCTGTTGTTAAGTGGTAATAATGGTCAGAGGAGTTTCATGTTATTTGGGAAACTTGATTATTCTGTTGTCAAATCATATTTGTCCTGAAGCCCTTCCCCAAAGTTGCATTTTCCCGCCCTTCTGCCATCCTTATACAATACCATCTCTCCCTCTCTCTCCATAAACCAGTTTTTTTTTTTTTTTCATTAATGAAGATGACAAATTTTGTATATGTTTAAATGTGTACTGGTCATGGGTTAAGCAAAATGACTTTTTTAAAAAAATTTCAATTTAATGAATATCATTGAGCTGTGCTTTGTCATGTCTGACTCTTTGCGACCCCAAAGGGCAATAGCCCACCAGGTTCCTCTGTCCATGGTATTCTCCAGGCAAGAATACTGGAGTGGGTAGCCTATCCCTTCTCCAGGGGATCTTCCTGACCCAGGGATTGAACCAGTGTCTCCTTCATTGCAAGCGGATTCTTTACCAACTGAGCTACCAGGGAAGCCCAAACATCAGTGTAAGTTTAGCTATCATATAGTAGATAAAACTGAGATTTAGGTAAGGATTTAGCCCCAGAGAATTTCTTTAACTTATTTATATTGCCATTCAGATGCTCCCTGAGACTAAAATGTTTTTTTGAATTTATGAGTTCTACCTATTTCTGCTTTCAACGTTGGTCACTCATGCCCACACAAAGCCCATTTCATGCATAATAATTGCAACAGAAAGCAATATAAGTTCTAAACATTTTACAAATCCAAATTTTACTTTTGCTTCTAGACAAGAAATTTTTAAACTCATAAAAAATTGGATTGCATATTTTCCTGGCCTAACTCGGATTTATTGAAGTGAAAGAGAAGAGAAGGTTGGGATTGTTCTTAGTTATATATCTCTGTCAATATCTCATCCTCAGCACCCCCTCATCAAGAACAGTTAATTTTCTGAAATGTTATGGGATTTAAAAGATAACAAGTTAGCCACAACTCATTAGTAGCTCATTGGTGCTGGTGGAAAGCACAAGATTCCTGGGTCAAAGACAAAGGACTTTATTACTCACGGCATATCAAAGGGCATAAAAATCAGCATATTTGCATTTTTCCTCTTGTTCCAAATCCCAAAGGGAGACATGAATAAGCCCAGAGAGACAGCTGCCCACAAAGTGTTTTGCACTAAAGCAGAAGAATCTTGTAGTTGTTATTGTTTAGTTGCTAAGTCATGTGTGACTCTTTGGACTGTAGCCCAGCAGCTCCTCTGTCCTAGGATTTCTCAGGAAGAATATTAGAGTGGGCTGCCATTTCCTTCTCCAGGAGATCTTCCTGACCCAGGGATCAAACTCCTGCACCCGCAGGTGAATTCTTTACCACTGAACCACCTGGGAAGCCCAGAAGAAACTTAATCTTCTGTAATTGATGGTATGCATGCTTGCCCTTTGCTTAGAGGGACTTTTGTTGTTGTTGTTAGTTGACAATGCGCATTCCTGCTCTTTGTTTTGGAGAAAAACACTTTTCACAGCTGTTTGATATATAAACACTAAAAGGTAGCTCAGAATAAGAGGGCAATTACTGCCTCTGTCATAAGACACATTGGAACTTTGAAAGATACATGGAGGATGGTATCCTAACAGTAGAGATAAAATTTTGTTTTAAAAAAATCAACATTTTACTGGCTTTAGTTAAAACTCTCCTAAATTCTCCAGATAATTAGAATTGGCAGACAATGTCCATGAATGATTAAAAGTAATTATCATGTATTTGACATTTCATTGTTTTCATTGGTGACTCCATGAATAATATATGCCAAGACATTTGTGGATGAAGTAGAACTTCCTCTGGAATGATGATAAAATTTGTTGATGCATTTGGCTTGCTCTTCATCACTCTCACTGTCTTTTCCCCCTTTGTCTTACCTGAGGTGATGCAGCAAAAACACGAAGCACCACACACTCAATAGAGATTGTCAACTACATTCAAACAAGGATGAAAAAAGTGTTGTTCACTTAGTCATTTCCAACTCTTTACGACCCCATGGACTGTAACCCTCTGGAATTCTCTGTCCCTGGAATTCTCCAGGCAAGAATACTGGAGTGGGTTGCCATTTCCTTCTCTAATCCGGAAGGATATGAAGGTAATTTTGAACATCTGCACAAATAACACAACCCCTTCTAACCCCTGAAAGTTTGAAGATTGGTGAATGGGTGCACGCTCAGTCATGTCCAAGTGTTTTGCAATCCAATGGGCTGTAGCCTGCCAGGCTCTTCTATCCACAGAGTTTTCCAAGCAAGAATAATGGAGTGGGTCAGCAGTTCCTTCTCCAGGGCATCTTCTGCATTGGCAGGTGGATTCTTTACCACTACAGCCATGTGGAAAACCCCCTGAAAGTTCCAGTGAACCAGTGAAGTTGCTCAGTTGTGTCTGACTCTTTGCCATCCCGTGGACTGTAGCCTACCAGTCTCCTCCATCCATGGAATTTTCCAGGCAAGAGTACTGGAGTGGGTTGCCATTTCCTTCTCCAGGAGATCTTCCCGACCTGGGGATCAAACCCAGGTCTCATGAAAGTTCCAGAGTTAAGATCAAAAAAGACTACACCAGAGACCCTCACAGAGCGGGTGCTTTAACTTTATCTCCTGTGTTTCTCTATTCTTTCACAGGTGCTGCACACGAGCAAGCTCTCCTCTTTAGCTGCATGCCATGGAGGTTGAGGTCCATATCTTCATTCTGAGATACTGTTGCAGGAAGGGGGATCCCTTCCAGGGCCCAAAACTGAGCTCTTGTCTAACACTCGGAAATGAATTATCTGAGGAGACACATGTACTGACAAAGCAAGAGATTTTATTGGGAAAGGGCATCCAGGTGGAGAGCAGCAGGGAAAGGGAACCCAGGAGGATAGCTCTGTCAAATGGCTTGCAGTCTCAGGTTTTAAGGTGATTGGATTCGTTTCCGGGTTGTGTTTAACCAATCATTCTAACTCAGAGTCCTTCCTGGTGGTGCATGCCTTGTTCAGCCAAGATGGTTGCCAGAGAGAAGGATTCTGGGAGATGGTTGGACATGTGCTGTCTCCTTTTGACCTTTCCCGAACTCTTCAGGTTGGTGGTGGCTTATTAGTTCCATGTTCCTTAGCAGGACCTCCTGTCGTAAAACAACTCATGGAAATGGTTACTATGGTGTCTGGCCAGGGTGGGCGGTTCCAGTGTTCTTCCCCTAACAATATTACACTTTGTATCTCAGATTTTGTTCTCCTTTTCTCCATCTGGTTCTTCTCTTATCCATTTGGCTTGTGATTCCAGAGCCATTGATCCAGCTTGGACTCAGGAGCTGTCCTGTGTGACTGTGTAAACTCTTGCTCCAAAGCCAGGCTGTATTTTTATTTTTTACTATTCTCTCCATGGGCCTTCTGAATAAGTCCTTCTTTCTGAATTTCTTCATAAAGCAATGGCCCAGATTAAGTCATTGATGTGAATCTTCATTTTAATTATTTTATTCACAGAAACATTAAGCTCTTTTCAGAGTTCCGCATGGCTCATTCTTTTTAAAAACATGATACCTTTGGTTATGTAAAAGAGCTATAAATGAAGCATATTAGAAACTGCTTTATCTGCTTTTTCTGACACCAGGATGTTTGGCATGAAGCTGCTTTTTAAAAGGCCTCCTAAGTATGGTAGGCCTGTTTTACTCTGGGTGTTTTCTTCCATTTCCCCATAGACATTTTATGTCATATAAAATTTTTCTCCCTTCACAGAAAATGTATTTAATTCACCAATATTAAGTATGTGTGGTCGGAGGAAGGATGGTGGAGAGGGAGAGGTAGACCAAGATGCAAAAGGGATTCAGAAAAAATATTAAAAATAAAAATAAATTTGCTACATAAGTGGGTTTGGTCTGAGTTCATTACAGAGACATTTTTATTATCACTTTAAAGATTAAATGTGAACCTGAAAGAATCCTAGCTCGCCTTTATTTTATAAATGAGGAAATTAAGGGTCAGGGTCACCAAAGGAGTAAGAGGCAGAGCTTGGAATAGAATAGAATCAGGATCATCAAGTTAGTGTGCTACGCATTGTAACAGAGCAAAAGCACTAGCTGGGTAAGCATGCAGTGTAACACCTAAAAATAGCTTTATCTTGAGAATATAATGATCAGGAATAGCCAAGTCTTGAGCTATTAGCCTCTGTCTTAGCAAACTCTCCCCTGATAGCTCAGTTGGTAAAGAATCCACCTGTAATGCAGGAGACACTGGTTCAATTCCTGGATTAGGAAAATCCATTAGAGAAGGGAAAGGCTACCCACTCCAGATTCCTGGGTTTCTCTTGTGGCTTAGCTGGTAAAGAATCTGCCTGCAATGCGGGAGACCTGCTTTCGATCTCTGGATTGGGAAGATCCCCTGGAGAAGGGAAAGGGCTATCCACTCCAGTATTCTGGCCTAGAGAAGTCCATGGGGTTGCAAAAAGTCAGATATGACTGTGTGACTTTCACTGGAGAACTCTGGAAAAGAAGAACTAATCATGTATGGAAGCAGTTGTGTATATATAAGTGGGGCTTCCCAGGTGGCACTCGTGAAGTATGCCTTCCCAGGTTGCACTAGTGGTAATGCAAGAGACTGCATTACCTGCCTGCAAATGCAAGAGACTTAAGAGATGCAGGTTTTATCCCTGGGTTGGGAAGATCTCCTGGAGGAGGGCCTGGCAACCTACTCAAGTATTCTTTCCTGGAGAATTCGATGGACAGAGGAGCCTGGCAACTCCATAGAGTTGCAAAGAGTTGAACATGGCTGAAGTGACTTAGCATGCATGCATGCATGCATGAGCCCATATCAGACACTGTCAAAGTAAGGCCTTTTGGTGAAAGCTGAGTTGGAGTATGTGACTCAGGCATGGTTGATAAAGTAGGACTCTTATCTTCTTTTGAGAGTAAATCTTGAATATCCCTGAAATAACTGGACCAAAGCAGTATAAAAAAAGGCATGAATTAAAGGAACACAAGTCTTCATGGATACTTAATTATATATTCAGAAGAAAGAGAAAGGGAGAGAGAAACCTGGCTAGGTTTCCCTAGGAGAGCAGCAGAGAGGGTCACATACTACTTTTAAACCATCCACCTGTTGATTTATGAATCTAGCCAATGAAGAAAATATAAAACCTAATTTTAAAAAATTCTTAGGAAAGTAATTTCCTCAAGTAGGCCCAGATATCAATCAGTTTAAATCTATCTTGCCTAGAACAGAAATGTACCAGATTTAAACAAACAGAAAGAGACTGGGGTAAAAGGATCCACCAGTTTAAAATGATGCTAAGACCTCTGGTTCTAATTTTCTAGCTTAGCCTGCTTTTGCTATGCTTCAGAGCCTCTGAAGGTAGAAATAAGAGCACAGGCATGTCTCATTATTTAAATTATCAGCATTAAAATCTGCTATAAATATGCAGAATCTGGTCTGCCCAGAAGAAGAAAAAAAATTGATGATCCACTGGTCACAGTTATGACCTATAGTTTATGAGCTTGTCACTACATTCAAAATAACTCTCCTTCAAAATGATCCTCAGATCCATCTTTGCTACATTTCAAAACAAGACCATCCAAACTAAACAAATGTTAAATTAGTACATTCAGAAACCATGAAATCCCACAGCTACCAGAAGGTTATTGAACACTTTCTGAAATTTCTAAATTCCAGTACAAATATTAAGAAGACATCTGCCAGCCATCATAATGGCACATTCAGAAAAAGTCTTCCACCCATTAATCAGAGCAAGCTGAAATCAAAATCAAATCATTTCTCTTCTTCCCTCCTGCCATTGAACTGAACATAATAGAGACATAAAAGATGGAACCCACCTGACTGAAGAGTGATGTTATAATTTGATGTGAGCCGTCCAGGTAGGTGAACTTTCCAGAACCTGTTCCCCCATGTGTCAGCTGCCACCATAGCTAGGCTTCAGAAAGATGTGCTAGGCCATTGCCCTGAGGTGGAACTGAAAGTTTCACTGACTGAGTATGCTACAAACTAACTTCCGCCAACTTTTTTTCCCACAAAACATAATAACAAAAATTTTCTAAGAAAAATTATTTTTTAATGTCAATTAATTAAAACTAGACTGACTTACTAGGAGACCTATCCTCAGTCTGCAAGGGAGATCTCTCATCTCTAAGGACTGGCCTGAAAAGACAGATTTTCTTTCCCAGATCACTTATAAATCCAAGAACCTCCAGGAATCCTGAGAATCTAAAATCTCTGCTGTGGTATTAATCTCCAGATTGTCCAAATCCAAGTCTAATGTTTACTTCCACTGCCACATGTGTTACCCAACTTCTCTGAAGTTCTACACAGCCTTGTTATAGCCTCTAGAAGACACAGATAAGGCAGTGTTCCTTCCACCATCTGCTTTGGCTGGTGATTTCCTTAGTGTGGTAGTTACAAGGTTCTGAAGCAAGACTGCAAAGTTTGAATTCGGGCTCTTTACTCCATTAGTTATGTGATTTGGGAATCCATGCCTTAGTTTCCTCTTTTGTAGTATTGAAATAATAATTGTATCAATCTCATTTTTTTAAGGAAAAAAGAAGTTACTACACTCAAAAGCACTCAGAATACTGGCAGCTACGAAGTAAGTGCCTAATATATATGAGCTATTATATTTACCCTGATATTTAAGTGGAAAGGCAGGTGGGGCCAGTGTTAGTCTAGAACAGTGGGTCTCAGTTACCTCTGTCTGCCCAGAGTCCTTTCCCCTAAGTGTCCCTTACAGGATTCTTTTCCCACCTCTCATCATCGGCCACTTATCTTAACTATCTTCCACTTTCCTCGTGCTAAAATTCTCAGGATTAGGATTCAGTCTTTCAGAGTGCACAAGACAGATGATAAAATAACCTCTGAGGTTTTGACCCGCATCTGTGAGATTGTTCAGTCGCTCAGTCATGTTTGAGTCTTTGCAAACCGATGGACTGTAGCCCCCAGTCTCCTCTGGCCACGAGATTTTCTGGGCAAGAATACTGAAGTGGGTTGTCATGCACTTCTCCAAGGAGATTTTCCTGACCCAGGGATTGAACATGTGTTTCCTGAGTGTCCTGCATTGGCAGGCAGATTCTTTACTACTGAGCCATCTGGGAAGTACTATGTCATTGGGAGTTGTTGTTCAGTTGCTAAATTGCGTCCAACTATTTGTGACTTAGTGGACTGCAGCATGACAGGTTAATTTGTACTCCATTGTCTTGTGGAGTTTGCTCAAATTTATGTCCATTGAGTCAGTGATACTATCTAACCATCTCATCTTTTGCCCCCCACTTCTCCTTTTGCTTTCAGTCTTTCCCAGCATCAAGATGTTTTCCAATGAATCAACTCTTTTGATCAGGTGGCCGAAGTGTTGGAGCTTCAGCTTCAGCATCATTCCTTCCAGTGAATATTCAGGGCTGATTTCCTTTAGCATTGACTGGTTTGATCTCCTTCAAGTCCAAGGGAAATCAGTCCAGCTGAATTCAGGAAATTAGTCTTGAATATCGATTGGAAGGACTGATTGTTGAAGCTGAAACTCCAACGCTTTGGCTACCTGATGTGAAGAACTGACACCTTAGAAAAGACCCTGATGCTGGGAAAGATTGAAGACAGGAGGAGAAGGGGACAACAGAGGATGAGATGGTTGGATGGCATCATCAACTCAGTGGACATGAGTTAGAGTAAACTCCAGGAGTTGGCGATGGACAGGGAGGACTTATGTACTGCAGTTCATGGGGTCACAAAGAGTCAGACACAACTGCGCAGCTGAACTGAACTGAACTGAACTGAATTCCAAGGAATTCTCAAGAGTCTTCTCCACCACCACAATTCAAAAGCATCAATTTTTCAGCACTCAGCCTTCTTTATGGTCCAACTTTCACATCCATTCATGACTACTGGAAAAACCATATTTTTGACTATAGATTTTGACAATGGACTTTGATAAGCAAAGTGATGTCTTCTTTTGAATGTGTTGTCTGTGAGAAAACAGAGGTTTATTGTTATACCCTTCCCAGATTCTATATTTGCATTTTGTCAACAATCTTCTGAAGATGCAATAGCACGGCTGGTACCTCACACTTCCCACAGTACATGAATCATCTGAGTCCACCCAAATCTGAATCCAAATCCCAAGAGCAAATTTTATTTTAACAACAAATTTATTGAACTCTAGCATACTATACAATTTATCTTTTAAAAGTGTACAATTCAGTGGTTATTTATACATAGAGTTGTGCAATAAACACAATATAATTTCAGAACATTTTTATCACCCTGGAAAGAAACCCCAGACCCACTAGCAGTCACAACACCCTTTCCTCTCCTCCAAGCCCTAAGCAACCACTAATTACTCTTTAGTCTCTACTGATTTATCTAATTCTCAACATTTCAGTAAATGGATACATGCAATATGTGTCCTTTTAGGACCAGGCATCATTCTTTAATGCCTTCAAGTGTCAATCATGTTGCCTCATTTATTAATATTTCATTCTTTTTTATCATTGAACAGTATTCTGTTATATGTATATACCTTTCTAATCCCAAAGAAAGGCAATACCAAAGAATGTTCAAATCACTGTACAGTGAAATCATACACTCATTTCAAATGCTAGCAAGATTATGCTCAAAATCCTTCAATCTAGGCTTTAGTAGTACATGAACTGAGAACTTCTAGATGGACAAGCTAGACCTGCAAAAGGCAGAGGATTCAGAGATCAAACGCCAACATATGCTGGATCATAGAAAAAGTAAGGGAATTTAAAAAATCATGGACTTCTGCTTCACTGACTATGCTAAAGCTTTTAACTGTGTGGATCCCAACAAACTGGAATATTCTTAGAGACTGAAATACCAGACCACGTTATCTGCCTTCTGAGAAGTCTGTATGCAGGACAAGAAGAAACATTTAGAACTGGACATGGAAAAATGGACTGGTTCAAAATTGGGAAAGGATTACATCAAGGCTGTATATTGTCATCTTGCTTATTTAACTTATATCCAGAATACATCATAAAAAATGCTGAGCTGGGTGAATCATAAACTGGAATCGAGATTGTGGGAGAAATATCAACAACCTCAGATATGCATGTGATATCACTCTAATCACAGAAAGTGAAGAGGAACTGAAAAGAGGAGAGTGAAAAAACTGGCTTAAAATTCAACATTCAAAAAAATGAAATCTTGGTATCTGGTTCTAATCCTTCATGGCAAATAGATGGGGGAAAAGTGGAAACAGTGTCAGATTTCATTTTCTTGGACTCCGAAATCACTGCAGATGGTGACTGTAGCCAAGAAACTAAAAGATGCTTGCTCCTTGGAAGAAAAGCTGTGACAAACTTAGCATATTTAAAAGCACAGACATCACTTTGCCTACAACAGTCTGTATAGTCAAAGCTATGGCTTTTTCCAGGAGTCATGTATGGATGTGAGAGTTGGACCATAAAGAAGGCTGAGCCCTGAAGAACTGATACTTACAAACTGTGGTGTTGGAGAAGACTCTTGAGAGTCCCTTGAACAGCAAGGAGATCAAACCCATCAATCCTGAAGGAAATCATCCCTGATTATTCATTGGAGGGACTGACGCTGAAGCTGAAGCTCCAATACTCTGGCCATCTGATGCAAAGAGCCAACTCATTGGAAAAGACCCTTATCCTGGGAAAGATTGTGGGCAAGAGGAGAAGGAGGCAACAGAGGATGAGATGGTTGGATGACATCACTGACTCAATGGACATGAGTTTGAACAAACTCAAGGAGATAGTGAAGGAGAAGGAAACCTGGTGAACTTCAGTTCATTGGGTTGCAAAATGCTGGACACCACTTAGCAACAAAACAATAACAATGTAGATATACCACATTTGTTCATCTGCTCGTCAGGAGACAAATATTTGGGATGGGTTGTTCTTTTTTATCTAGAATCTTGAGATGGAAAATTAAGTCATTGATTTGACATGCTTATTCTTATACGTTGCTTTTTCATTTCCATTAATTTAAAAGTATTTTTTAATTTTCTTCATAATTTCTTCTTTGATTATTTAAGATTATATATATATTTTAATTCATGTAGTTGTAAGTTTTTCAAGTTTCTTTCTGTTAATGATTTCTACTTTTATTTTATTGTGGTTGGAGAACATATCTTAAATGATGGGCCTGATTTTCCAGGAAATATAACACTTACAAATGATACTTTTTAAATGAATAAAATATATCAAAATATTTGGCAAAGGTGAGTAAATATAATGGATTTTCTGGGAAACATTGATGTTAAGTGGAGAAGAGGGCAACAGAGAAGGAGATAATTGGACGGCATCAATGGGCCTGAGTTTGAACAAACTCTGTGAGACAGTGAAGGACAGGGATGCCTGGTGTGCTGCCGTCCATGGGCTCCAAAGAGGCAGACACAACTGAGGAACTAAACAACAAAATTTATGAGGGAGAAGGTTTATGAACATTTTACTGCAACTTGTTACATGGATGACATGCAAAAGAGCAAAACTAGAAATTGTGTTTTCTCTCAAAAGATATGAGGTTTTTTGTACTCAGAGAGCAGAGGTTTGCTTTAATACCAAAATATTTTGTTTTGTTCTGTGCTTTTGACGTATTCTTAAATCATTTTAACAAAATTTCTTTAAAAATCCCACTGCTGGGCATACACACCGAGGAAACCAGAATTGAAAGAGACACGTGTACCCCAATGTTCATCGCAGTACTGTTTATAATAGCCAAGACATGGAAGCAACCTAGATGTCCATCAGGAGATGAATGAATAAGAAAGCTGTGGCACACATACACAATGGAGTATTACTCAGCCATTAAAAAGAATACATTTGAATCAGTTCTAATGAGGTGGATGAAACTGAAGCCAATTATACAGAGTGAAGTAAGCCAGAGAGAAAAACACCAATACAGTATACTAACACATATATATGGAATTTAGAAAGATAGTAATGATAACCTTGTATGCGAGACTGCAAAAGAGACACAGATGTATAGAACAACCTTGTGGACTCTGTGGGAGAGGGAGAGGGTGGGATGATTTGGGAGAATGGCATTGAAACATGTATAATATCATATAAGCAATGAATCACCAGTCTAGGTTCGATGCAGCATGCAGGATGCTTAGGACTGGTACACTGGGATGACCCAGAGAGATGGTATGAGGAGGGTGGTAGGAGAGGGGTTCAGGATTGGGAGCACGTGTACACCTGTGGTGGATTCAGGTTGATGTATGGCAAAACCAATACAGTATTGTAAAGTAAAATAAAGTAAAATAAATAAATAAAATTTATATTGATTATACTAAAAAAATTTTTTTAACTATTAAAAATGTTATTACTATATTTCTTGCCTTCAGATTCTAGGGATGTATGTTCACATCTTGAATGCTCCAAATAATCATTGATTTTGTTATCATCTAATTTATATCCTAATTTAAGTTAAAACAAAAAGCAAAGTTTTTTTTTTTTTTAAATATATGAAGTATCTTTAGTTTTCCTAAATGGCTATTAAAAACACAAAAAATTGCTTCTTCATATTATGGAAGATACATAATAGAAATAATCAGTCTTGCTTAACCTCCAAATATAATTTCTTCAATTTTATTGTGAGACTCTTTTTGTCCACCAAACTTAGGACAAAAAATAATCTGAAAAATTAGAAGAGTAGTTCAGCTTTCCTAGATTAATTACAAGTAAGAAGTGCTAACAAACTATGTTTCAATGATTATGTACATTTTGGATTTAAAAAAATCATATTCATATTCAAAGAATAGTGAAATGTCAGTCTATTAAAAGATTTGCTTTTAGTTAAAAAATTATCATCAGTCAAGGACAATTGTAATATATTAAATATAAAAAAAGAAAGTCCCTGGAGATTCATTCATGTTCTCAGTTTTCACAACATCTTGTTACAGGCAAAAAAAAAATTCAGGACTTTTTTTTTTTTGGTCAAAAATGTACTATTTATTCAGTCTAAGGAGCCCTCAAATATGTACTTATATGTTATCTAATTTTTAAAAATGCAGTTTATTCCAATTTAACTTCACTAGATTGGTAGCAATGCTTTGGAAGTACCTAAATATTCAATGTAGCAATTCTTTTTTCCCATTAATTTTACATCATTTGTTTTATTGAATTTTACTATTATTTTCTTATTATAAATATGCAAATAATTTTGAAACAATGCCTGGAAGAAGTGGTAAATTGCATAAGCTGTAAAAACACTAAAATATAACATAAAAACTACAATATATATATACCTGCATTGGTTGACAAAACAGAGGAAACATTACTTGAAGTCATTACAATTGTATACCTACACAACTATCAAAGAAAAATTATCTTAGTATGAACTATTTAACAGACACTACTGGGACACTTGGAGGACATCCAGCAAAAGAATAAAATGGTGTTGAAAATACTGAATGTAAATGAGAATAAATAGAGAGGCTAGATAGTGTTGCTTGAAATGGGTGTGGGACTGTAGAGGAAATCATTACAAAGACCCACTAAGGTAACAAGTTCCTTGGTTCCAGTCATATTACAGTTTCTACTTCATAGGTACAAAGTTAGTTTTCCTTGCCCCAACAAATATGCCTTTTGGGGCTTCCCTGGTGGCTCAGAGGTAAAGAATCCACTTGCCAAGGCAGGAGACATGGGTTCAATCCCTGGTCTGGGAAGATCCCACATGCCGCGGAGCAGCTGTCTGAGTGCTACAACTGTTGAGTCTGTCCTCTAGAGCCTGGTAGCCACACTACTGAGCCCATGCAGTTTAGAGACTGTGCTCTGCAGTGAGAGAAGCCATCTCAATGAGAAAGAAGCCTGAGCACTGCAACTAGAGAGTAGCCCCCTCTTGCTGAAACTAGAGAAAAGCCCACACAGCAAGAAAGACCCAGCACAGCCAAAAATAAATAAATAATTTTTAAGTGTCCTTTGGTGGATATGTAATCATAATTATATCATTATTATGCCACTCAGTGTCTCTGCTTGACCATGTATGAGTGGAGGTGAGTCATAATGCAACCACTTCAAGTGAGGGGAAATTATGACACAGGCCAGCCTTGCTACTGCCTTACCTGCCTCCAAAACCCTCTGACAAAGACAAATCCTGGGCTTAAATCAGAAGATTCATCATTTACTAATATATTTCCTTGATTGTAAATCAGCTGTCTTCCCCATAACCACTCCTAAGAGAATATAAACTCCTTCAGGGCAAGTATCTTTGTAGATGTGTTCTACTGTTGCATCCCAAGCATCAAGACTAGTGGCTAGCACAGAGTAGGTATGCAAACAATAACTGTGTACTGAAAGAATAGGCCTCCCTCCCCTAGGAGACTGTAAGACACTTGGGAGCAAGAACCATATTGAATTGGGTTTTGCACATCCAGCATCCAGTTCACTGTCTGAGACCTCTTTGCATCAGTGAATATTTGTTGAATTAATTATTTGGAAGTAGAACCAGGAGAAAAAAAAAAATCTTTCCAATCCAGAGATACTGCATTGGAATCTACCTTTGGGCCAAACATAGATGTCTTTTGTTTATCAGGTGTCCTGCAAGCTCTTCTAGTCAGCTGTAGGGTTCAAGGACAAGTTGACAAGGCAATTCATTTTTCTATGAAATTCACATAGAAGCTGATTCAATTCTCAGGACAAAGCATAAACTAAGGTGGCATTTACTGGACCTCAAGCATTTAAATATCACTTTTAAAGTTGCTTCTTCCCCTACATTACAGCTGCACTGATATATTTTTCAATTATTTATTATAAAACAATTTTTGATTTAAAGAAGAGTTGTAAAGATAGTACATTGAGTTCCCATGCACCCTTCACCCAGTTTCCCCTAATGCTGACATCTTATACAACCATGAAACATTTGTCAACATTTGAAATTAACATTGATATTGTACTACTAATTGTATTGTACTTGTATTTTACTAGTTTTCTATTAGCATCATTTTTTGTTCCAGAATTCAACCCAGAATATCATTTTGCATTTATAATGATTCGTTAGTCTCCTTCTAAACTGTTATAATTTCTTGGTCTTTCCTTGTTTCTTCATGATCTTGACTAACAGACACTTGTGAAGATTTTTGGTCAATAATTCTATAGACTGTCTCTTAATTTGAATATGTCTACTGTGTCATGATTAGACAAAGTATATAGATTTGGAGGAAGAAGCTCACAGAGGTGAAGTATCAGTTCACTTCAGTTCAGTTCAGTCACTCAGTTGTGTCTGACTCTTTGTGACCCCATGAATTGCAGCATGCCAGGCCTCCCTGTCCATCACCAACTCCCAGAGTTCACTCAGACTCATGTCCATCGAGTCAGTGATGCTATCCAGCCACCTCATCCTCTGTCGTCCACTTCTTCTCTTGCCCCCAATCTCTCCCAGCATCAGAGTCTTTTCCAATGAGTCAACTCTTCACACGAGGTGGCCAAAATATTGGAGTTTCATCTTTACCATCAGTCCTTCCAAAGAAATCCCAGGGCTGATCTCCTTCAGAATGGACTGGTTGGATCTCCTTCCAGTCCAAGAGACTCTCAAGAGTCTTCTCCAACACCACACCTCAAAAGCATCAATTCTTTGGCACTTGGCCTTCTTCACAGTCCAACTCTCACATCCATACATGACCACAGGAAAAACCATAGCCTTGACTAGACGGACCCTTTGTTGTCAAAGTAATGTCTCTGCTTTACAATGTGCTATCTAGTTTGGTCATAACTTTTCTTCCAAGGAGTAAGCGTCTTTTAATTTCATGGCTCAGTCACCATATGCAGTGATTTTGGAGCCCCAAAAAATAAAGTCAGCCACTGTTTCCACTGTTTCCCCATCTATTCCCCATGAAGTGATGGGTCTGGATGCCATGATCTTCGTTTTCTGAATGTTGAGCTTTAAGCCAACTTTTTCACTCTCCACTTTCACTTTCATCAAGAGGTTTTTTAGTTGCTCTTTACTTTCTGCCATAAGGGTGGTGTCATCTGCATATCTGAGGTTATTGATATTTCTCCTGGCAATCTTGATTCCAGCTTGTACTTCCTCCAGCCCAGCGTTTCTCATGATGTACTCTGCATATAAGTTAAATAAGCAGGGTGACAATATACAGCCTTGATGTACTCCTTTTCCTATTTGGAACCAGTCTGTTGTTCCATGTCCAGTTCTAACTGTTGCTTCCTGACCTGCATATCAGTTTCTCAAGAGGCAGGTTAGGTGGTCTGGTATTCCCATCTCTTTCAGAATTTTCCACAGTTTATTGTGATCCACACAGTCAAAGGCTTTGGCATAGTCAATAAAACAGAAATAGATGTTTTTCTGGAACTCTCTTGCTTTTTTGATGATCCAGCAGATGTTCGCAATTTGATCTCTGGTTCCTCTGCCTTTTCTAAAACCAGCCTGAACATCTGGGAGTTCACAGTTCACATATGGCTGAAGCCGGGCTTGGAGAATTTTGAGCATTACTTTACTAGCATGTGAGATGTGCAATTGTGTGGTAGTTTGAGCATTCTTTGGCATTGCCTTTCTTTGGGATTGGAATGAAAACTGACCTTTTCCAGTCCTGTGGCCACTGCTGAGTTTTCCAAATTTGCTGGCATATTGAGTGCAGCACCTTCACAGCACCATCTTTCAGGATTTGAAATAGCTCAACTGAAATTCCATCACCTCCACTAGCTTTGTTTGTGGTAATGCTTTCTAAGGCCCACTTGACTTCACATTCCAGGATGTCTGACACTAGGTGAGTGATCACACCATCGTGATTATCTTGGTCTTGAAGATCTTTTTTGTACAGTTCTTTTGTATATTCTTGCCACCTCTTCTTAATATCTTCTGCTTCTGTTAGGTCTATATTAGTCCGTTAATTTTTGTATTCCAAATGACGCTGCTGTTTTACAAAACAAAGTGAACATTTTGTATCCATGCAACACCTGTCAAAACTGGTGGGAGTATTGGGTTGTGATAAGCCTAGAAATCCTGGTACATAGTTCTTTTGTTTACCAAAGCAAGGGAATATACACACTAGAGGTACAAAGATATGCTGGATGCCTAGTCCAGCTTGAGGTCAAGCTTGACCTCCAGCTTGACCTTGGACGTCAAGGCCTAAATTAATTGTGAGGGTGAAAACACCTGCCCCTGTTTTGGTCCTTCTAGTGACTAATCTCAGAAGCTTCTGGAGAAAAGAAAATGAGAAAGAGATTATTTGGTGGGCAAACATCCAAGTTTCTTATATTGATGTCATGAGTAATGACAGAGTATAATAAATGGCATATTGTAAATGCAATAAGTATTTGTTGATGAATAAACATAAATGGCCAGACAACAAAACCATGTCATCCGGTATGACTAACAGAATACTGAGCTCTCTGGGCAATGGATCTGACCCAGGACGTCTGGCAATTTTTCTCTTCAGATGTCATAGTAACCTGCAAAATTAGCTTTACAATAGGTAGTTGAAGAGAAACTGCTGGTAATATCACATCAAAGGTTACATTAAGTATAAAAATTAGAAATTAACTCTAACCACACATAATAAGCTTCTTCTTGCTGCCTTTTTGAACCAAAAGGAAGATCCTAGGAAAAAATCTTTTTGTTTCCCTTATTTTAATTAAATCAATATATCTAACAATCCTAAGGCACTTACATTTTTAATAACACTAAAGTGAAGTATATAGCAGACATTGCTGACAAGAGCTTACTTTCTATTACCAAACTTAATGCAGACTATACTATAGGTCGTATTTTATTTTCATTATTTTTAAAAGCTTCACCTGGAGAAATCTGAAAATGCACACATCACCGAAAAGGCAGTTTTCCTATTTCAGAAATAATCACTCCTTAATGAATGTCCCTGGCTTAAAGAAAATTTGGAAAAGGTTTTCTCTTTGAAAAAACTCATATGATTGAAGAGATTTCACCTTCAAAGTGTTTTACTCCAGAAGGAGCCCCCTTTGAGAATTTTAAGCATTGCATGGGAAATGCATTCTTTGAAGATTTTCATGTTAAAAAACAGTTGCATGATTTGGGTATCCTTTGAAGTTTTTTTTAAAACAATATTTGAAGGATTTCCCCCTTTGAATGTTTTCATGTTATTGAATACTGCTTTTCTGAAAAATGTCATTCTCTGTTCGAGTGATTTTCTTTTCTTTTCATTTTCCCCTATTATTAACCTACCTTTAACTATTTTGTTCTAATAAGAGAGATTGAAGATATTAATATACCAGGACTCCTCCTACCTGCTATAAAACTAAGATTGGATTTCTCAGCCTCACCTTGCATCAGATCAGATTCAGAAGTACTATAAAAATTACCATCCCATTTAAGGAACCAACATAGAAATATGACCTAGCATAGGAAGCTCTGTAAGAACTGGCAGTGTCTGGATGAATTACTCAAGAGCAGCATTAAGTGATTACAGATAATAGAGAACACCTTGATAAATTTTATCCTGTCCCTAAATCAGATACAGCTGAAGAGGAGGCAAATCTTTTAGAGTAGACTAGATGAGGCATATAAAGACTAATATCTGCTTTCTTTCATTTGACTAACTTTCTATGAGACTCTAGATTATTGTATCAAATAGGACACAAAATAAATAAAATATTAGCCTTACTCTTGAGAAGTTTACAATCTTACAAGAAGGCATAAAATGGATACATATAGCTATAATGTCAGATTTTGTGTTAACTAAGTGTATCAGTAGTGAAAGCCCTTATCAGTGTAGAAAAAAAAGAAAAGCTAACATAAACATCTTCATATAGAAGGGGACATTTTAGATAACCATTAAGGTAGTGTTTCCAACTGGAGAATATAACATTAACCCATAACTGGGTCAAGAAATCAGTCCAGTGGGATGAGATTAACATTTTCTTTTAGTTCTATGAAATGATAAAGAAAAGAACACAATACAATCAAAAATAAGTTTTCTATGACTCAAAGTAAGGGATAATAGACTTTCAGGAAAATTTTGCTTCTTTATTGTTTTATGTACATATATATGTGCATTAGGTTGCAAATAAGATACCTTTCAGTAGATCTCAGTAAAACAAAGCAAACAAACCAAAAACCATTTTAACTCACTATGTTAAAAATGGAAAAGTTTCAAGGAAAAAAATAAGCTAGGAGAATAAGCATAGTTTTGGCAAAGGTCAAAAGATATATACTGA
Source organism: Oryx dammah (assembly GCF_014754425.2). Classification (NCBI taxonomy): domain Eukaryota; kingdom Metazoa; phylum Chordata; class Mammalia; order Artiodactyla; family Bovidae; genus Oryx; species Oryx dammah. Next base: position 2,272,882 of record NW_024070196.1, read on the forward strand.
AGGATAAAATAATTCAGTGTCTTGAAGATAGAGTTCACCAGAGGAGTGAGAAAAGAATGGAAAAGTAAAATGAAGTGAGGAAAGGAATGAATTTTGGAGAAACTTGAGATCCAAGCCAAAGAATTCATGTATTATTCTAAAATAGAGAGGAACCACTGAAAATCTGGGGGAGGAAGGAACAATATCAGAGTTTGTACTAAGATAATTAATCCATAAGGGATAGGTTGCAGGAAGTAGAAATTATACATGAACAAGAGATTAGTTGTATTACTGGCTGAACAACAGTGGAGTCTGTCATTTTTTAACTAAATATATATATATATATATATACACATCATAAATACAAACTTTAAAATTCTAAAATAAGGTTAGAAGCATAACTTATTCTGTTTTTCTTATAAAGAAATAAGAATTAAAAATTTTCCTTTTAACTGTATTCTTTAAATAAGAATGAAAAAAATTACACAACATTGTGAAAATGCTACAAGTAAACACTGCAAAAACTGGAAATGAATTCATAGATCTTTTCTTGTTTTTCTTTTATTATTGTTAGCTTTATTTTTCCTAATCACTTAAAAATTAAAATTTCAAGAATTTTTGAAGCTATGTCACTGTTATATTTAATATTTAGTTGCCATTGCCTTCTACAATATAAAGATAGAATTCATATTATCAATATGGCTAAGCATCACCATAACTTAAGAAAACTACTCAAACACCAGAATTCTATCTCATAGTCCACATATTTCAGTCTCTAGCATAATATCTGTAAAATAGTAAGTTCATGGACATCACCAGATGGTCAGTACCAAAATCAGATTGATTATATACTTTGTATCCAAAGCTGGAGAAGCTCTTTACAGTCAACAAAAGCAAGACCAAGAACTGACTATGGCTCAGATTATGAAATGCTTATTTCAAAATTCAGACTTAAATTGAAGAAAGTAGGGAAAACCATTGGACCATTCAGGTATGACCTAAATCAAATTCCTTATGATTATACAGTGGAAGTGACAAATAGATTCAAGGGATTAGATCTGATAGAGTGCCTGAGAACTATGGACAGAGGTTCATAGCATTGTACAGAAGGCAGTGATCAAAACCATACCCAAGAGGAAGAAATGCAAAAGGCAAAATGGTTGTGTGAGGATGACTTACAAATAGCTGAGAAAGGAAGAAAAGCAAAAGGCAAAGGAGAAATGGAAAACTATATCCATTTGGATGCAGAGTTCCAAAGAATAGCAAGGAGAGATAAGAAAGTCTTCCTAAGTGATCAATGCAAAGAAATAGAGGAAAACGTTCTGGAGTGCAAAGTCAAGTAGACCTTAGGAAGCATCACTAGAAACAAAGCTAGTGGAAGTGATGGAATTCCAGCTGAGTTATTTAAAATCCTAAAAGATAATGCTGCTTGAGTGCTTCACTCAATATGCCAGCACATTTGGAAAACCCAAGAGTGGCCACAGGACTGGAAAAGGTCAGTCTTTGTTCCAATACCAAAGAAAGACATTGCCAAAGAATGTTCAAACTACTGCACATTGCACTCATCTCACATGCTAGAATTCTACAAGATAGCCTTCAGCAGTACATCAATGGAGAAGTTCCAGATGTTCAAGCTGGATTTAGAAAAGGCAGGGGAACCAGAGATCAAATTGCCAACATCCACTGGATCATAGAAAAAGCAAAAGAGTTCCAGAAAAACATCTACTTCTGCTTCATTGACTATGCTAAAGCCTTTGACTGTGTGAAAGTCACTCAGTCGTGTCCAGCTCTTTGCTACCCCATGGACTATTCAGGCAATGGAATTTTCCAGGCCAGAACACTGAATCCTTCACCAGGGGATCTTACCAAACCAGGGATCAAACCCAGGTCTCCCCCTTTGCAGGTGGATTCTTTACCAGCTGAGCCACCAGGGAAGCCCAAGAATACTGGAGTGGGTAGCTCATCTCTTCTCCAGCAGATCTTCCAGACCAAGGAATTAAACCATGGTCTCCTGCATTGCAGGTGGAGTCTTTACCAGCTGAGCTACTTGGGACTGTGTGGATCACAACAAACCATGGAAAAGTCTTAAAGAGATGGGAATATCAGATTACCTTACTTGACTCCTGGGAAATCTGTGTGCAAGTCAAGAAGAGACAGTTAGAACTGAACACGGAACACCAGACTGGTTCCAAATTGGGAAATAAGTATGCCAAGGCTGTATATTGTCACCTTGCTTATTTAACTTATATGCAGAGTACATCATGAAAAATGCCAGACTGGATGAAGCATAAGCTGGAATCAAAGTTGCAGAGAGAAATATCGATAACCTCAGATATTCAGATGACACCACCCTTATGGCAGAAAGGGAAGAGGAACTAAAGAGCCTCTTGATGAAAGTGAGAGAGGAGACTGAAAAAGCTGGTTTAACACTAAACATTCAGAAAACAAAGATCATGGCATCCGGTCCCATTACTTCATGGCAAATAGGAGGGGAAACAATGGAAACAGTGACAGACTTTATTTTCTGGGCTCCAAAATCACTGCAGACAGTGACTGCAGCCAAGAAATTAAAAGATGCTTGCTCTTTTGAAGGAAAGCTATAACCAACTTAAACAGCATATTAAAAAGCAGGGACATTATTTTACCAGCAAAGGTCCATATAGTTAAAGCCATGGTTTTTCCAGTAGTCATGTCTAGATGTGAGAGTTGGACCATACGGAAAGCTGAGCATTAGAGAACTGATGCTTTTGAACTGTGGTGTTGGAGAAGACTCTTGTGAGTCTTGGACTCCAGGGAGGTGCAACCAGTCCATCCTAAAGGAAATCAGTCCTGACTATTCATTGGAAGGACTGATGTTGAAGCTGAAGCTCCAATATTTTGGCCACCTGATGTAACACCGGAAAAGACCCTGATGCTGGGAAAGATTGAAGGCAGAAGGAGAAGAGGATGATAGAGGATGAGTTGACAGGATGGATGACATCACCGACTGGATGGACATGAGATTGAGGACGCTCTGGGAGTTGGTGATGGACAGGGAAGCCTGGTGCTCTGCAGTCCATGGGGTCACAAAGAGTCAGACATGACTGTGCGACTGAACTGAACTGAATTTTTTGAGGCTTGGCATGTAGAACTACAGGATTCCCAATGAAATTTGAATTTCATATAAACAATGATATTTTTGGTATAAATATGCTCCATTTCAAAAAACAAATACTTTTTAAATATAAGTAGGTCCCATATATTCAAGTTACACATTTACACTAAAAAAATTGATTTTTCTGGCATTCAAATTTCTCTCTCATGTTTTTATTTGGCCAATTCTAATAGTAGATGTTCATTAATATTAAATTTAAAAATGAATGCTTATATATATATGTTTTTTACTGTGACAAAATAGACATAAAATGTATAATTTTAACCACTTTAAGTGCACAATTCAGGGGCATTTAGTACATTCATGTTGTTGTGCTACCATCACCATGATCTGCCTCCAGATTTTTCACCATCCCAGACTGAAACTCTGTACCCATGCATACACTATCCTACATTTTGTCTCTATGAATCTGTCTATTTAAAGTCTCTCATGTATCTGGAGTGGGCTTCCCAGGCGGCTCAGTGGTATAGAATCCGCCTGCAATGTAGGAGACACGGGTTCAATCCCTGGGTCAGGAAGATCCCTTAGAGAAAGAAATGGCAACCCATTGCATTATTCTTGCCTGGGAAATCCTCTAGACAGAGGAGTCTAGAGGGCTACAGTCCACAGGGTCACAAAGGAGTTCAACATAACTTAGTGACTAAACAACAGCATAACTGGAACCCTGAACCCCTGACACATTGTCTGACCATGGATCCCTAACAAAGCCTTCTTCCCAACTGCTACTTTATACTGGCACAATAACCTGTTACAGTATGTTCAGTAAGCAATCATAGCAAATATTTGTTAGTGTAAGTTGTATTCTTTTTTATTATTTTGAAAAATTTACAATCACTGATACATCACTGGCCATTTTCAAATTATGTGTGGTGACTATAAATTTAATTTTTTTAAAAATCTTTGAGATATTTGTATATATATTTTGATATAGCTGAGATTTGTTAGTTTTTCAGCTCTATTAAAGCAATTTTGTGCTATTCTCCATATATATGAAGTGGTTGCTAAGGAACTATTCAATGTAAATATCAAGTAATTCAGGTTTGGGCTTCAAAGGGTAAAGAGCTAAATTTTAGAGATCATCAGAAGATAATAATAGTTTTCTTTTTTTTTTTCTGTCCTCACCTTGAAAATGCAAAGAGATATTCTGAAGTCTCCTTTTGTTTCTGTGCAAGATGGATCAACCATGACGCCCGTGCTTGTCTATCATAACACTCATCCCATCTTACAGTGATCAACACCTTCGTTTGAACTAAGAATTATGCTGTGTGAAAACTGTCCTGTGTACCCTCCTCAATTCCCTGGGTCTAATAAACTGCTATTTATTTTTGCTTTAAGAAATCAATTATGTTTTGAAGAAATTTTTAAAATTAAAAAAAAAAACTGTAAATATACCACATATTCACCTTTTCCAGCATTTTCATTCTTTCAATAGGATTCAGTTCCCTCTCTAGTATAATTTTCCTTTTATCTGTGGGAACTATAGTACCAATATGCTGATAATTTCTCAACTTTGTCTGTCTGGAATAGAATTTCATTTTCCTTAACTTCTGAAATATATTTTCTTTGAATATAGAATTCTAGTTTGAAAGGAAATCTTTTCAACACTTTAAAGATGTCATTGCACATCACCTGGATTACAATTTTTTTCTGGAAAGAGATCTGCAATCATATTTTGTTTCTTTTGACTGATTTTAAGATTTTCTCTTCATCACTGATTTTCAACAGTTTGACTATGATGTGGCATATGTAGGGGGTTTTTGTATGCTTATCATGCTTGATGTTTGTTGAATTCTTGAATCTGTGAGTTAATAGTTTTATCAAATTTGGAAATTTTTCATTCATTAATTTGTCAAGTATTTCCAGTTTTCCCTTCCCTATTCAGAATTTCAATTACCCATGTTTTAGACTATTTACTATTGTACCATGGGACATTGAAATGCTGTTCATTTTTTCAGTCTTTTCTTCCTTTGTATATATCAGTTTGGATAGTTTCTATTGATTTTTATGTCTTCAAGTTCATTGATCTTTTCTTCAGCAGTGTTTAAAAACTCCATTAAACCTATCCACAAAATATTTTAACTATTATCTTTTTCAGCTCTAGAAGTTCCATGTAATTTTTTAAATTTCTTAGTTCTATATGTTATATAAAAATGATTTTATATAAAATAATCTTTTTATATCTTTTATTTCTGTCATATTTATATTTTTCATTATATTTATAAGCATATGTATAATCACTTTTAAAACCTGTTAAACCCATCATCCCTATAATTTCAAGGTATATTTCTATTAATTGACATTTTTCTCACATATGTGTCTCTTTTTCTGCTGGCTTACATGTCTTGTAAATTTGTATTGAGTTCTGGACATAGCAAAGTTTACTTTGTTCTGTGTCTGTGTTTTGTTGTCTTTTAAAGAGAGTTGAATTATTTTGGTAGACATTTAAGTTAGTTTTGGGATTCCCTGACAACTCAGATGGTGATAAAGAATCTGACTGCAATGCAGGAGAGCCTGGTTCAAGCCCTGGATCAGGAAAATCCCCTGGAGAAAGAAATGACAACCCACTTCGGTATTCTTGCCTGGAGAATTCCATGGACAGACGAGCCCAGTGAGGTACAATCCATGGGGTTGCAAAGATCTGGATAAGACTGAGTGACTAATACTGACTTTCAGATCAATTTAGCTACTTTCAAATCAATGTAACTCATTTTGGGGGGGTGGGGGGCTTGGTCAGTGAAGGTGAAGAGTACTCTTAACACCACTACAGGTTGTTTAGCTCCACTCACATTTCTGGGGTCTCCATTGAATACATGAGAAATTCAATGAAGACTCTCTACCATGGTTTGTGTGTGTGCTTAGTCACTCAGTTGTGTCTGACTCTGTGTGACTCCATGGACTGTAGCCCACCAGGCTACTCTGTCCATGGGATTCTCCAGGCAAGAATACTACAGTGGGGTGCTATTTCTTTCTCCAGGGAATCTTCCTGACCCAGGGCTCAAACCTGGTTCTCTTCATTACAGGGAGATTCTTTACTGTCTGAGCCACCAAGGCTGTACCCAGACAAAGATACTGGAGCTCAAATATCTCCTGGCCCTGTGAGAGCAATGATCATTACTCAGCTTACAGATCTTCAGTCATTCTCTGACCAGCCCTACAGAGGTTTATTCTCTGCATGCGTAACTCAGTATTCGCCAGGAGACTCTAGGGTAACTCTTACAGATTTCTGGAGCAATTCCTCTGCTTCCTTCTGTTTCAGTTTCTCATCAGTTCAAATTTCAAGTGATTCAGCCTCTTCTAAATCTGATATCTGTCACCTCAACTTAGTGAGACTGTCATATTGTGCTTTAATTCTCTCCTCACCATATTTCAGAAAGTGCCTTCAGGGACAAGTTGGAGAGATCATAGGGCTAACTTCATTTTTTTCCTTTTTCTTGGTCTTGTGCTGTTTGTTGTCCAGTGTATGAAAACATTTGCTTATATTTTTCAAGTTTTATAGTGTTTCTTATCATCTTAATGGTAGGAGGGCATGTCAGGTCCCAATTACTTTTTATGGCCAAGGATACAAATGAGCCTAGCCCAGATTCTTATCTGTGATTGACTTGTCTTGGCTATTTACAAGTGAAGTTTCCATTTTTCCCTGCTGTATTATCCAAGAACCCTGATTTCATAGCAATCTTAGAAGAAAAAGTATATAGAGTGGCCTACTCCCTGTGGACATAATTTCTGCTTTAGTGCAAGGACCTTTTCCACATTGCAGCTGGGCCAGATGCCCAGATTGGTGAACTTCATTGCTACCAGGGATTCACTCAGGTCTTGGCCACGATTTCTTAACCCAAGTGGTATTAATTCCATTAATATTCTTTGTTTATGAGCACTTGTGTCTTGTATGGATGAAATATTTCACAGTAAAAATTGAGAGTTTCACACTGCAATACAATAAAGGATTTGGTAGATCAAGGTTGAAAAAAAGTGTAGTTTCTACCCTCAAGGACCTATAAGGTATGTGTGGTAGTATAGTTGTAGGGCCCAGACTTATAAAGAGAATTAGAAAATAACAGATAAAAATAGGTGATGGAGAGCCACAGGACATTATTACAGCAAAAATGAAAGAGTTTTAGTGTGATATTTTAAATGACTCCAGTAAAGTAAACAGAAATTAATTAGGCTAAGGAAATGTGTTATTCAGTGTGGCGTACCATGGGAAAGTTGGGAAGGTCATAAACAGGTGTAAACAAAGGCGTTCAGGCAAGAATGGTGTCTTATTTGTCTGGGGCATAAAGTGGGAGACTGGGAGTGTCCAAAAGTGAGATTCAACACCATGAAGAGTTTGCATACCATGTAAATAAGCTTGGACTTTATCTACAGTGAAAAGGAGTCATTAAAAATTTTTGAAAAGGATAATTGCATATTCAGATCTGGTTTTACAGCAGAGTGTAGAGTTAATATGAATAAGAATAGTGGTTAGAAGAGTCAAAAGTTATTATAGTAATTGAGTTAAGAGAAGATGCTTGTCCCTGAACAAAATTAAGTGAGAGTGGGAGTCATTGACAGATTAATGCCTGGATGGTATTATATCCAGGAACTACAAGAGTACCCTTCATCCTCACAATTAGAGGAAAAGAGTAAGTGTGAATAGTTTATCTACATTATCTCATAGGTGAGAGATCTCCAGTTAAGAGAGATTATATATTATGGCCTCAATTTTCTCAGTGGAAGTGGCCTGAAACTGAATGGAGAGTTTGATAAGATTTGTGCCAATTTGGATTTTTGTAGTTGAGGGAGAGGAGGCCAAGTACAACTCAAGAGATTAATAGGAGAAGCTGAGGATCCAACTGAATTTTGAAAATATGAAAATACACACATGAGAGAGGAAGGATATTTTGTTTTGCTTCAATGGAGAGGAGAGTACAAAATCAAGAAGAGAGAAGAAAAAGAAAGTTGTTGTAGAAGTCTGACCTCAGCACAATATATCTTCATTGTCACCTCCAAATATTCAGGATCAATCTCATGGCCACTTGGTGGAAGCTGATTTATTATGTAAACTAAACAAGGGATTGAATTTCACACATATGTTAGTGCAAGGTGTAAGGATGTAGGAAATATATACAGGAGCTGGTGGCAAAGTACATCATGAGAATCTAAGCTCCCAGGAGTGGACACTGGTAATTCACACCAATTTTATCTTTAGTGGCAGGAAAGCCTCCACAATAGCTTCTCAGGGGCAGAATTCAAACCAGTCTCTCCATATCTCCTGACTGCCTGGCATATGCCTTACACATGGGAGCATTCAATAGATAAACTCCATTCTGATTCCTCTGTCTCAAGGATGCATGCTACCTTTTATAAGAAGAACAGGAAAGAAAAGAGTGACTGGATCTGTAACCTTTCACTGCCTTCAAATAAACAATTCAAAGCACAGTTCAACACTGTCATTTTCATATACAAGGGCACAACATTTTCAGACACTGGAGTACTAGAAAAGCACAGGTAAATTTTATAAGAGAGACTGGACTAACAGAAACACACTTGCTTGCATTCAGTATCTACTGTAAATTTATGCAGCTGGGCTGCAGGTAAAGCCATCCTTATAGCAATCTGCACCCAAAGCCATAGGTATCTATTTTGAAAGGTTAAATGCTGGCTCTCTGGCTGGTTCAGGACATTTTCTGCCAAAAACTTGTCATGTTGGCCACTAAAGTGGCTAATACTGGGTTAACCAATAATCAAGCTAAATACATGCTTAGGATTCTAGCAAGATAGGAGCGTCAATTTTTTTTTTTCCCCCAATGAAAGGCTTCCAAATAGGAGGAAAATGTACTGGGCAAGGTTTAGGGGTTTTTTCCTGCCCTAAATTTAGGATTAAATTGTAAGCTGCAGAGATTTGAGGGGGAGTTTTCTTAGGCCCCTTTAAAGTCCCTGGATGGGTCTGATAATCAAATTGACAAAGATTAACAAGAGAAAAACATACAAATTTTATTGAATTTTTACATGTATGGGGAGCCTTCTCAAGAGAATAAAGACCTGAAGAAGTGACTAGAACAGGAAGCTGTTATCTTATTCTTCTTAGAAAAAGAAGTAATGTTTGCGAAGAATTGGCCAAAGCAGTTTGGGGTATGAGTGGTGAAGAAATAACCAGGAAGGTAAGAGTGAGTTTAACAAGGTTTGTTCCTGCAGATTTCCCCATCTCTGGTAATAAGAATGTTGTCTTTCATTCTGTTACAGGGAGAGAATCTTTCACATATTTTTCTTCTTCTTCAGAGAAGAAGGGTGTGGGGGTGATGGGAGGTCAGAGTGACCTTCCTGCTTCTGCCCTTTTCAAAAAAGTAAGATAATAGCTGTACTAAGATTACCTATTTTAGTGAGTCCATACCCCATAAGATGAAAACCTTAATTTTGCAACTAATTATGTCTTCAAAAAGCCACTCTGTGGTCTTTTGGGGGGATATTTTCAGCAGACATATCCAACTTGGTGGCTTAGATGGTAAAGAATCTGCCTGCAATACAGAAGACCCAGTTTCTATCCCTAGGTCAGGAAGATTCCCTGTAGAAGGGAGTGGATACCCACTCCAGTATTCTTGCCTGGAGAATTCCATGGACAGAGAAGCCTGGCAGGCTACAGTCCTTGGGGTTGCAAGAGTCAATCACGACTGAGTGACAAACACTTTCACATTTCAACAGACATAATGGTCATGGGTCCTAAGCAAAATGGTACCAAACAAAATGGGATAGTCACTGAAGAAAAGGGAAATAAATGCCCAAGTTCACTTGACAAAGATGAAAGGCAACAACTGTTTCACCATTTCGTCTTCTTCATTTGCTGTCAAGTCTTAAGTAACTCAAACTCTTCAGCTAACAATATGTTGACTAATAGAAATCTTTACAGGACTGATTGAACAAATGATAAGAATTATTAATAAATTAACCATAATTATCATATCAATTGTATGTAAATTATTTCTGAAGTACTTGAGGGTGTTGAAGTTGCTTAGAAATAGTTTATAGTTAATGTTATTTTAAACATTCTGCTTACACTTAGACAATTAAGTTGTGTTATTTGTAAGTAAGGAATTCTTTTGGGAAGTTGAACTTTATATAAGTGTGACTCAATCTCTGAAGTTCTAAAAGCCACAAAAATCTGAATATTGTGGAGTTTTTCTTTTAAAAGTTTTTTTGTAGCTTCTAAATCTTCTCTTTTTTTTTTTCTTCTTTTTTTTTCAGAAATTTTGGGAAGGAGATCCAAAAGATATGCCTACACTTGACAAGTATTAAAAAAGGTCCAAAGATATATTTCATAAATTATTAAAACCTTGGCTTAAAAAGTAGCCAGGCTGCCATTTTCTATTTAACTATATTCATGTGTCTGATGGAATGTAGGGAAAGAATAAGTCATGGATTAATAACAAATTAATTGTATACTATATCTCAGCAATAGTTGAGTAATAAGTGGTGTGATCCCTCCAGGAGCCAGACATCCCGGAGTCTGAACTCAAGTGGGCCTTAGAAAGCATCACTATGAACAAAGCTAGTGGAGGTGATGGAGTTTCAGGTAAGCCATTTCAAAGCCTAAAAGATGATGCTGTGAAAGTGCTGCACTCAATAAGCCAGCAAATTTGGAAAACTCAGCAGTGGCCACAGGACTGGAAAAGGTCACTTTTCATTCCAATCCCAAAGAAGGGCCATGCTAAATAATGTTTACACTACCACACAATTGCACTCATCTCACACCCTAGCAAAGTAAAGCTCAAAATTTTCCAAGCAAGGCTTCAACAGTACATGAACCATGAAATTCCAAATGTTCAAGCTGGATTTAGAGAAGGTAGAGAAACCAGAGATCAAATTGCCAACATATGTTGGATCATCAAAAAAGCAAGAAAATTCCAGGAAAAAAAATCTGTTGCTTTATTGATTATGCCAAAGCCTTTGACTGTGTAGATCACAACAAACTATGGAAAATTCTTCAAGAGATGGCCAGACCACCTTACCTGCCTCCCAAGAAATCTGTATGCAGGTCAAGAAGCAGCAGTTAGAACCGAACATGGAACAACAGCCTGGTTCCAAATCAGGAAACAAGTACATCAAGGCTGTATGTTGTCACCCTGCTTATTTAACTTATATACAGAGAACATCATGTGAAATCCTGAGCTGGATGAAGCACAAGCTGGAATCAAGACTGCTGGGAGAAACATCAATAACTTCAGATATGCAGATGACACCACCCTTATGTCAGAAAGTGAAGAAGAACTAAAAAGCCTCTTGATGATAGTAAAAGAAGAGAGTAAAAAGGCTGGCTTAATATTCAATGTCCAAAAATCTGAGATCATGGTATCTGGTCCCATCACTTCATGGCAAAGAGATGAGGAAACAATAGAAACAGTGACCAACTTTGTTATCTTGGGCTCCAAAATCACTGCAGTCATGAAATAAAAGACTCTTGTTCCTTGAAAGAAAGCTATGTCCAACCTAGACAGCATATTAAAAACAGAGACATTGCTTTGCCAACAAAGGTCCTTCTAATCAAAGCTATGGTTTTTCCAGTAGTCATGAATGGATGTGAGAGTTGGATTATAAAGAAAGCTGAGCACCAAAGAATTGATGCTTTTGAAGTGTGGTGTTGGAGAAGACTCTTGAGAGTCCCTTGGACTGCAAGGAAATAAACCCTGAATATTCATTGGAGGAACTAATTTTGAAGCCAAAACTCCAATACTTTGACTACCTGATTGTGGATAACTGACTCATTGGAAAAGACCTTGATGCTGGCAAAGATTGAAGGCATGAGGAGAAGGGGATGACAGAGGATAAGATGGTTGAATAGCATCACCAACTCAACGGACATGAGTTTATGCAAGCTCCAGGAGTTGGTGATAGACAGGGAAGCATGACATGCTGCAATCCCTGGGGGTCACAAAGTCACACACGACTGAAGATTTCATCTCTTGCACTTCCATAATTAATATTGGCATGATAAATTAGCCATGTATATCCATGTTACCCGCACAAGCAGACATCATACTCCTCAGTAATTATTCTTTCTTTAAGAGTCTTTTTTTTCCTGGCCTCATGCTGAATGCTTGTGAAAAATGTTCTCTGTCTAAAGATTTAATATGTTGCCTATGTACATGTCTGGAATCCTTTCCTCATAGCTTGCTCCTCTGCAGTACTCTGCTCTGAAAATTCTAGCCACTTCAAAGTCCTTGGAGTCCTACTTCTGTCTCTTCAACTCAGCAAGATTACTGGTTCCCCTCTTTGACCTACTAGTAGTCTAATAGCTAATAGTCTAGTAGTCGAATAGCTTCTTCCATGAAGAAATTTAGGGCAATAAAATGATAGGATTCATTTTTTTCCCTTTTCTCAGAAGTTTTATTTTTCTGGTGTCTGAAAAAGTTGCTGCATATAATACCCAGATTTTCTAGTTGTTTTTTTTTTTTTTTTTTAAGTTGTTTTTCTTTTTCGGTGGGAAGGTAAGTACAAATGCTTATACATTATCATAACTGGAAGTGGAATTTCAAATAACTTCCAAAAACAGATTTACACAGCCATGAATATATTTCAAAATCCTAGATATTTTCCTGATCTCAAGGAAGATAATAATAAAATATTTACTGAGTCATCATATCAGTAATGACTTAATATTTACCTCAGCATGTGATACTATAAATTTATATCTAAAGACCATATGTGTTAATTCTATGACAGTGTACTAAACAACAACAAAAAAAATCTCTTTTTACTTCCCCTTACTTCCACCGTGAAATCTTGGCCCAGCTGTTTTACATGCCACTGCTCATTCCTTTCAAGTATTTTAATACCAAATCAAAAAGAGCAGTAGGAGTGATTTTTCTCCACACATATCAATTTTAAAGCATTAGGTTCCATGTAATTTTAGAGAAGCTAAGATCTCTGAAGAAGTCTTTTATTTCACTGCAGGCAACATCTATTACATTTTATGTGATTTTTCTTTGCTATTTGAAAAATCGAAAATGGGCTGCCATCAAATCAATACAGCAAAGCATCCAAGAGCCAAGATGGTTGCAAAGTAATACAACCTTTTTACATTTAGTACAGCTGCTGAAAAATACTGAATGAGCTGGCATTTCATCATCTGCGAATCTAACTTATGTTGCCTTTTGTACCCCTCCATCCTATCAGCCTGACTTGGACTTTACTATTCTCTAGAATTTGACTTCTCTTCACTAGGGAAATAAATAAGATATCTGAAAAATGCAGAGTTGTCAGGGAGTCTACTGGGTGTACCTTCAGAAAGTAAACATCCAGTGTGAAGATCTTGAATGGAATCTTCAAGGTAAGAAATAATTCCAAAAAGAAAGAAAAAGAAATGGCACTACTACTAAGAGCAACATTTTAAAAAAGTAAGGATCTCATAAGCAAATAAATAAAAGACCAAATGGAGAACATGGAAGATATATATTTATAGCATATTAATGGATTAGAAGACTCATATTCAGTTCAGTTCAGTTCAGTCGCTCAGTCATGTCCGACTCTTTGCGACCCCATGAATCGCAGCACGCCAGGCCTCCCTGTCCATCACCAACTCCCTGAGTTCACTCAGACTCATATTAAAAGTTGTCAATTTTGGGCTTCTGATTCAAGATAGTGGAGTAGAGGATGTGCACTCATCTCCTGTGACAGCACCAAAATTGTAACTAGCTGTTAAACAACCATTGACAGGAGGATGCTGGAACCCATTAAAAAAAAAAAAAAAAAAAAAGAGTTACCCCATGTCCAAAGAAAAGAAAAAGCTGCAATGAGATGGTAAGAGGGACACAATTATGATAAAATTAAATCCTCTACCTACAGGGTGAGTGACCCACAAACCGGAGAACAACAATACCAAAAGAAGTTCTACCACTTTTGTGAAGGTTCTGAGCCCCATGTCAGGCTTCCCAGCCTGGGGATCTGACAAAAGGACTGGGAATCCCCAAGGAATCTGACCTTGATGGCCAGTGGGATTTGATTATAGGACTTCCACAGGGACCAGGGGAAACAGAGACTGCAGTCTTGGAGGGCACAAAATATTGCATGCACCAACACCCAGGTGAAAGAAGTGTGACCACACAGGAGACAGAGCCAAAACGACATGCTAGTGTTGGAGGGTCTCCTGTGAAGGTGTGCGTCAGCAAGAGCTCACCACAGGGATGAAGGCACTGCCAGCAGCAGCCCTGAAACGTGTCTCTTTGGCTTGAGTCCTCTTAGAGGTCACCATTAGCCCTATATAGAGCCTATAAACTCCAGGGCCGGGTCACCTCAGGCCAAACAACTAGCAGGGTGGGAGTACAACCCCACCCATCAGCAGATAATTAGATTAAAGCCTTACTGACTAAGGCCTTGCTCACTAGAGCAAGACCCAGTTTTTCCCACCTTGTCCCTCCCATCAGGAAGTATACAGAATCCTCTTAACCTCATCCACCAGAGAGCAGACAGAAGAAGTAAGAAGAGCCACAGTCCCACAGGGGCTAGAACAAAAATCACATTACAGAAATTTAATCAGGATGAAAAAGCAGAGAGTTATGTCCCAGATAAAGTGAAGGGACGTCGTTCAGTCATGTCCGACTGTTTGCGATCCCACGGACTCTAGTCTACCAGGCTTCTCTATCCATGGGATTTTCCAGGCAAGGGTATTGGAGTGGGTTGCCACTTCCTTCTCCAGGGGATCTTCCTGACCCAGGGATTGAACCCAGGTCTCCTGCATTGCAAACAGATGCTTTACCCTCTGAGCCACCAGGGAAGTACCAAGATAAAGAGCCAATATAAAACCCCAGAAAAGCAACTAAATGAAGTGGAGATGGGCAAACTTTCTGAAAAACAATTCAGAATAATGACAGTGAAGATGATCCAGGATCTCAGAAAAAGAATGGAGAAGATGCAAGAAATATTTACCAAAGAGCTAGAAGAACTAAGGAACAAACAAACAAACAGAGATGAAGATACGCTAGAAGGAACCAATAGCAGAACAGCTGAGGCAGAAGACCAGATAAGTGACCTGGAAGACAGAATGGTGCAAATCATTGCCACAGAACAGAATATAGAAAAAAGAATGAAAAAAATTAAGACAGCCTAAGAGACCTCTGGAACAACATTAAACACACCAACATTTGCATTATAGGAGTCCCAGAAGGAAAAGAGTAAGAGTAAGGACCCCGGAAAAAAACTTGAAGACATAATAGCTGAAAATTTCCCTAACATGTGAAAGGAAATGGTCAACTAAGTCCAGGAAGTGCAGAGAGTCCAAGACAGGATAAATTGAAGGAGGAGCACACCAAAACATGTAGTAATCAAGCTGACAAAAATTAAAGACAAAGATAAAATATTAAAAGCAACAGAGGAAAAACAACAAACAACATACAAGGACACTCCCATCAGGTTATCAGCTGATTTCTCAACAGAAGCACTACAAACCAGAAGGGAATGGCACAGTATATTTAAGTGATGAAGGGAAAGAAACTACAACCAAGAATCCTCTACTCAGCAAGACTCTTTTGCAGATTTCATGGAAAAATCAAAAGCTTTCCAGATAAGGAAATTTAAGAGAATTCAGCACCACGAAACAAGTTTTACAACAAATGCTAAAGGAACTTATCTAGGCAGGAAACATAAGAGAAGGAAAAAAACTACAGAGAATAAACCCAAAGCTATTAAGAACATGGTAATAGAATTGATAAATACCTTAGTTGGAAATGGATTAAATTCTTCAACCCAAAGACTAATAATGCAATTATTACCTGGACAGATGAAAACATGTGTATGTATGTCCACTTATCATATCACTCTGCTTGACCCTCAAATTGTATGTAATTATTTTACATTTTTAGGTTAATCATGTTCCCATTGTGGCTCAAAATTTTAAGTATCTTTTATTTTTTGTCTGACTATTGATTGTGAAAACTGATAAATATCTTTTATTATCATGACTATGTAACTATTACTCATTTAATAACATTGTATCATGATTGGTCAACAGTAAAATATAGAATTCTATATCACCAAAACTGCCATATAATAGAAAAAACTGTAATCATTTTTTAAAAATCCAGATTCATATCAGAATTATCTTGGAAAGTTAAAAAAAAATACAAATGCCCATGTAAGGCTATTTTTCTTCCAAAAATCTAGATATGCTTCTTATGAGCATCACTGTTAGAAACAATTAGACTATATGCTAATCTTTTATATAGTTTGTTTCATTTTTCTATTTCAGATTAGAGCTCTCATTTCATTTAATTTATATTTTGCAATTTCTTCATCTATTCTTCTTTTTATGTTCTTTCTCAAGCTTTTATCAAGCATAGTGAAAAGATATATTATACACACACACACACATTGGAGAAGGGAATGGCAAACCACTTCAGTATTCTTTCCTTGAGAGTCCCATGAACAGTATGTAAAAGCAAAAAGTTATGACACTGAAAGATGAACTTTCCAGGTCAGTAGGTGCTCAATATGCTACTGGAGAAGAGTGGATAAATAACTACAGAAAGAATGAAGAGACAGAACCAAAGTGAAAACAACACCAATTTTGGATGTGACTGGTGATGGAAGTAAAGTCGGATGCTCTAAAGAACAATATTGCATAGGAACCTGGAATGTTAGATCCATTAATTAGGTAAATTTGAAGTGGTCAAACAGGAGCTGGTAAGAGTGAACATCAAAATTTTAGGAATCAGTGAACTAAAATGGACTGGAAAGGGTGAATTTAATTCACATGACCATTATATCTACTACTATGGGCAAGAATCCCTTAGAAGAAATGGAGTAGCCATCATGGTCAGCAAAAGAGTCCAAAATGCAGTACTTGGATGCAATCTCAAAAACGACAGAATGATTTCTATTTGTTTCCAAGGCAAACCATTCAGTGTCACAGTAATCCAAGTCTATACCCCAACCACTAATGCTGAAGAAACTGAAGTTGAATGGTTCTGTGAAGACCTACAAGATCTTCTAGAACTAACACCAAAAAAAGATGACCTTTTCATTATAGGGGACTGGAATCCAAAAGTAGGAAACCAAGAGATACTGGGGTAACAGGCAGGTTTGGCCTTGGAGTACAAAATAAAGCAGGGCAAAGACTAATAGAGTTCTTCCAAGAGAATGCACTGGTCATAGCAAACACCCTCTTCCAACAAGACAAGAGAAGACTCTACACATGGACATCACCAGATGGTCAACACCAAAATCAGATTGATTATATTCTTTGCAGCCGAAGATGGAGAAGCTCTATACAGTCAACAAAAACAAGACCAGGAGCTGACTGTGGCTCAGATCATGAACCCCTTATTGGCAAATTCAGACTGAAATTGAAGAAAGTGAGGAAAACCACTAGACAATTCAGGTATGACCTAAATCAAATCCCTTACAATTATATGGTGGAAGTGACAAATAGATTCAAGTGACAAAAGATTCAACTGATCTTATAGTGTGCCCAAAGAACTATGAATGGAAGTTCATGACATAGTAGAGGAGGCAGTGATCAAGACCATCCCAGGGTAAAAAAAAAATGCAAAAAGAAAAAATGGTTGTCTGAGAAGATCTTACAAATAGCTGAGAAAACAAGAGAAGCTAAAAGCAACAGAGGAAAGGAAAGATATACCATTTTGAATGCAGAGTTCCAAAAAATAGCCAGGAGAGATAAGAAAGCCTTCCACAGTGATCAATGCAAAAACACAGAGTAAATCACTAGGATGAGAAAGACTAGAGATCTCTTCAAGAAAAGTAGAGATTTCAAGGGAATATTTCATGCAAAGATGGGCACGATAAAGAACAAGAACAGTATGAACCTAAAAGAAGCAGAAGATGTTAAGAAGAGATAGCAAGAATACACAGAAGATCAATACAAAAAAGATCCTAATGATCCAGATAACCGTGATAGTGTGAATACTCACTTAGAGCCAGACATCCTGGAGTCTGAAGCCAAGTGAGCCTTAGGAAGGATCACTATGAACAAACCTAGTGAAAGTGATGGAATTCCAGCTAAGCTATTTCATCCTCAAAGATGGTGCTCTTAAAGTACTGCTATCAATATGCCAGTAAATTTGGAAAACTCAGCAGTGGCCACAGAACTAGAAAAGGTCAGTTTTCATTCCAATCCCAAAGAAAGGCAATGCCAATTAATGTTCAAACTACTGCACAAGTGAACTCATTTCACACACTAGCAAAGTAATGTTCAAAATTCTCCAAGTGAAGATAGTATGTGAACTGAGAACGTCCAGATGTTCAAGCTGGATTTAGAAAAGGCAGAGGAACCAGAGATCAAATTGCCAACATCCATTGGATCATAGAAAAAGCAAGAGAGTTCCAGAAAAACATCTATTTCTGCTTTATTGACTATGCCAAAGCTATTTACTGTGTGGATCACAACAAACTGAGGAAAATTCTGAAAGAGATGGGAATTCCATACCACCTCACCTGCCTCCTGAGAAATCTGTATGCAGGTCAAGAAGCAACAGTTAGAATCAGACATGGAACAATGAACTGGTTCCAAATTGGGAAAGGAGTACATCAAGGCTGTTAATTGTCACCCTGTTTGTTTAACTTATACGCAGAGAACATCATGTGCAATGCTTGGTTGGATGAAGCACAAGCTAGAATCAGGATTGCCAAGAGAAATATCAATAACCTCAGATATGCAGATGACACCACCCTTATGGCAGAAAGCAGAGAAGAATTGAAGATCTTCTTGAAGAAAGGGAAAGAGGAGAGTGAAAAATTTGGCTTAAAGCTTCACATTAAAAAACAAAGATCATGACATTCAGTCCCATCACTTCATGGCAAATAGATGAGGAAACAATGGAAACAGTGATCTACTTTATTTTCTTGGGCTCCCAAATCACTGCAGATTGTGACTGCAGACATGAAATTAAAAGCCGTTTGCTCTTGGAAGAAAAGCTAGGCCCAACCTAGACAGCATATTAAAAAGCAGAGACATTACTTTGCCAATAAGGTCTTTCTAGTCAAAGCTTTGGTTTTTTGGTTTTTCTAGTAGTCATGTAAGAATGTGATAGTTGGACCATAAAGAAAGCTGAGTGCCAAAGAATTTTTGAACTGTGGTGTTGGAGAAGACTCTTGACAGTCCCTTGGACTGGAAGGAAATCAAACCTGTTAATCCTAAATGAAATCAGTCCTGAATATTCATTGTAAGGACTGATGCTGAATTATTTGGCCACCTGATGAGAAGAACTGACTCATTGGAAAAGACCCTGATGCTGGGAAAGATTGAAGGGAGGGGCATAAGTGTATGACAGGGCATGAGATGTTGGGTAGCATCACTGACTCAATGGATATAAGTTTGAACATGCTCTAGGAGTTGGTGATGGACAGGGTGGCTTGGCATGCTGCCATCTGTGGGGTGCAATTGAAGTGAAGAGATATATGTACATATATATATCAATATATATGATATATATATCATGTAATTATATATATTAGAAAAACATTTATAAAGTCAAGTTACCATAACAATTTGGTATAAATTCCATTCATTTGTAATTTAAATCCAAACAACATTTTTATGAAGTTGAAATCAGGAGTTTAAAATTCAAATAGCATAATTGTAGTATAAGAACAGCTAAGATAATTCTAAAATTTATGAACAAAAAGAGGTGATGTGCCCTGACAGATAATATTTATTATAAATATATAGTATTAGTAATTAAAACAACAACAATACAGGAGTAAACAAATAGATCAGTAAACACAGAAAGACAGGGGAAAAGATTGTATATAACAACTTGATATATAATAGTACTGGCATCACACATCAACTGGCCTTTCCATAACTTTGGAGCATTAAAATTTCTGTATGGAATAAAATAAGATTAGATCCTTTTAACACACCACACAGAAATAAGGGTTAAAGTAAGATCTTGTTGTGGCTCAATTTCCCCAGGAAACAGCTCTCAGATTTATATGCAGGAGATTTATTGAGGAGTTCTCACAGGAGTGAGAAAACCAGAATTGGACAAATGCAGAAATTAACTGTGATTCAATTGCAACAGTTTTCAGATAATCTCAAAGGAAACTTTGAGGGTTCTTCAGAGACATCAACAGACTGCCCTCAGGAAGGGGAGGAATTGACTGAGGATAATTTCTATGGAGGGATCCAGCTATGAAACTTAATCAGGCAAAACTCCCAGAAGCATGTGTCTTATAGTTTAAGGAAGATCTGGGAAGTATATTGTAGTATTCACTCCAGTCTGTCCCTCACACTTCTCAGATCTAATTGCTTTGGATACGTTTACCCTGTTAGGAAGAACTCCAGGGTTCTTGTTGATCTCTTCTCTAGGGGACACTAATAAAGATGCCTTCCACTGCCACGCTGGTGTCTAGTGGTCACAAAAAAGCTCGTCATCTTCTCCCTCTACTGTTCATTTTTTTAATTAAATTTATTACTTTTTAATGGAAGGATTATTGCTTTACAGTATTGTGTTGGTTTCTGCCAAACGTCACTAAGACTCTACTTTCAGGGATCATTTCTGTAGTTTGTACTGCTCCTTCATTCCTTCCACTCTGAGCTAATACTATCCAGTGGAGTAACTTAGATCTTCATTTCTAAGTGCTCTGAGCCACTGGTGACCATGCTCTCCTTATTGACCTTTATTTTTATGATTAAAATTGTCACGGGGTACCAAGTGATTTTCCAGTGAATTACGTGGGTGCCAAATAGAGTCTTCCCCACTCCTACTACATAACAGCACCCCTGGCTTCTCCTAAAGGTAAGTGTCAAACATCGCTGCCAAAATAAAAATTCTTTTTTCAGCCATATCTTAAAGTTTAATGCACTCTTGCTGTTTCCCGTGGTAGAAGTATTCTCTCTTTGTGAAATAGGTTCTTTAGCCTGAAGAGCCTAGAGATCCAGGAACAAAAGCCCAAATATGTAAGTGACCTGGTAGAGGAAAGGCAAGGAGCTATTCATACTCTGAAGCCTTAATTTCTAGAGCATGTATTTTCTCTATTAAGGACAATAAGTATTCAATTCATGGATTTAGTTAATATACCATTGTGGCTGAAACTCGGTCTCTGTTCACAGGTGCTGAATGGCAACTTGGAGACAGAGTTTGGAGTAAAGTAGAAAAGAATAGCTTTATTGCTTTGTCAGACAAAGGGGGCTACAGCAGGTTAATGCCTTCAAGACTGTGTGCTGCACCCTGACAGGGGTAGTAAAGAATCACAGTGTTCAAGGAGCAGGAAGGCTTTAGCCCGTGGACATTTTTCTGATTGATTGGTGGTGAGTTAATGGTTCCAAATGACGAAAGGGCAGGTGGAGGACATGGGTGTGGGTCTATTTTGGGAAGGCCTTATAGGCTTCTGCTTGATTATACCACATCTTGGAGCATAATGCCCCATTCTTAAGGGTATTGTCTCTAAGTTGGCACTTTCTAAAAGCTGTCCCATCACTCTAGCTGGAAGGTGCCCAGTGGTATAGTATGTAATAGGACCCGCAGATCTTGTGGTCACATGTCTCTTATTTCATTTCCTTTGCTTTTAAGTTAGTCCCTCTGTTTGACACAGTTATATACAGAATCCCTGCCAATTGTTGAAACAATCTTTATAATGGTGCTGAGTAAAGTCCTGCACTCTAGAAAGGCAAAACAACACAAATCCCTTCAAGACAAATTACTGCTCCTGCAGGGTGGAAGAAGTTCAAAATAATCAACCCATTACCAAAAGCCTGGTGGTTTCCCTAGAAAGATGATGCCATGTTGAGAGCCATAAGACAGTAGCTCATTTCCATTATTAACAGGTGGGAAACTTAACAACAGCAATAGTTAAAATCATTATTGGTGATGAGAGTCCATATTACTGGCCTACCCATATTACCTATCTCTGTTGCAGAGATTATTCTATTTTTGTACTCACTGTGCTAGTACTAAAATGGTCCCTAACAGAAGATGGTTGATGTCAACTGGCTAAATCATTCCGTCTGCTTAGATGTTTAGTGACTGCTTCACAAGTGATGTTCCCTAGTAAGTATAAGCGTGTAACACAAACATTGTAACATTCTCATCCATTACAATTGCTCCCATTTTGCTTCTGATTCTTGAGCACTCCCACTTGACCTCTAATTATTCAGGGATCATACAATCTCCTTTGCAATGAAGGAGCTTGGTCCTACCACCAGACTTGGTCTAGAGAGGACAGCCACCACTGTTTCTCAACATTATATCTCAAGGTTATTTTGGCCCCTCTTACAAGTGCATTATTTTTCTGGATGGTGGTGTCCAGCCTTGTGTGATATTTTTCTGCAGTATGTTCAGACTCCTGCCTAGCATGTTCACGTATTTTGCTCCTGTCTTCCACCACCTGCAATGATGCTGGCATTTCATTTTCTTCAAGATTTTAGGAACCATCGGAATTGTGTGCTAGCACTGACTCCTGGGTCCTCATCAGGGTGTTAAAGCTTTGATCACAAACCGTTATTCCCATATCACTGAAGTCCCCCTTATTTAATTTTATACTCCATCTTCTTTAATCTAGAGCCCTCAGCATTAGTACAAAACAAACTTTCCCGTCTCCTGTTGTTACATGCTGTAACTCTCATGTGTGGTCCTATCCTTCCCTCAGCAGGCTCAGTCCTTCCCTGGCCAGATCCTGTTATGATTTAACCCTAGTAACTGATGTGATAGTCAAAGAATGAGGAGCCAGGGAGATCTTAAGGAAGGAAACTGTTGTCTTTGGATGGAAGGCCTCCACATAATCTTAATGTAAACAAGAAAGTGAAAAGTGAAGTGAAGTCACTCAGTCATGTCCAGCTTTTTGTGACCCCATGAACTGTAGCCTTCCAGGCTTCTCCATCCATGGGATTCTCCAGGCAAGAATGCTGGAGTGGGTTGTCATCTCCTTCTCCAGGGGATCTTCCCAACCCAGGGATTGAACCCGGGTCTCCCGCATTGTAAGCAAACACTTTACCGTCTGAGCCACCAGGGAAGTAGCAAGGAATAGGTGGCTTATTCAAACCTACATTGTTCAGAAGAATCTAAGGATTCAAAATTTTTGAGTGCATCAACCCAATTTTTAGAGTCTTATCTTCCCAAACACTGCCCTGAATTTGGTGTAGCAGACTTGCAGGGCTAAGAATTCAACTTTCTTTGGAGCTTCACTATTTTTATGTTGAAACTGTGGGTTTTCTCTCAAAAAAAGCTGAGAATATCTTTATATATTGCCAAGGACATCCTCTGGCTACCACAAAGCCTTAAATTGGTGATTAATTGTCTTCAACTTTTCTTGACTTTTTCTAATACATCAAAAGCCCTCAGCAACAGCTATCTGTTATAATTTTAATAAATTAACATTTGTTAAGTAGAGCACAGGACTATATGGAATGGTGAGCCAGAGTTCAAAAAGACTGCAAGGAAAAGTGAAATGGAGAAGCTTACTATTTGCTAAGTCCTGGAGGAGGAACACAGTATGAAGGAGGCCAAGGCAGGGCCCAGGCAGAGGAAGAGTGCCAGCAGTCGCACATGTTTTTATTCGGGTCTGTTGAGAGAGTGTTTCAGGGTGCTCAGGCTAAAGCTGGCGAGGTCAATTCAAGCCAAAAACAGCTGGGATTTTGGCAAGCTTCCTGAGAGTATTATCTAAGGTGGGTACAAGGGGAAGGCCCTGGGCATAAAGAGAGAATGCTTATCACAAAGGCCATTAGAAGAGTCATATCAGGAACTTTCTTTCACTTGTTACTCTGTGGGCTATGATTTAGGGCATGGGAGGCTGAGCTAGTGCCAGGTCAAGTTGAAGGCCCCTACAGGCCTTCTGACCACACAAAATGAATGCTGAGGCAATGATATTATGGACTAGTTAAGCTAAATTCTCAACACCATCCAATTTCAAACTCCTTCCTTATAAATCTTTGCTACCTCTGATCCTCTCAATCACTTCACATACTATACCCACCAGTGCATTTTCTTCTAGCGATATGCCATCTCAGTTTCCCCCAGTGAGAGTTTTAAAAGTCACTAGGCTGCCGAAATTTGTTTTTGCTTCCTCTATGATATATATCATCATTACCAGCCAGGTATTAGGTGATACAGCTCCAAAAATTCATTTTGAATTCTGTTTACTAGGACTACTTCTACAAATTGTCACAGATCAGGTTCTCTGGAAAACAGATTCTGAAGTGGAGACTAGCAATGAGAAATGGAATATTTCCTGCCATATCAGTAAATAAGGATGTCATAGTCATCAGTCATTGCAGCCCTCCAATGTGAGCCTGGGAGTCCTCTTGAACAGCTGAGAGATGCTAGATCAATAAGAATATCTTGGTGACATTAAAAAACATTAAAGAACTTCTTAAGACATTTAAAGTTTCAACTATAAAACAAAAGATTAGTGGATTGACTATATAAAAATTACAATCTGAATGTAACTAAGGGCAAAATAAAAAAAGATAACAAGGAACAGCCTTGGAGACTTCATTAAAAGTATACTGAAAGACTTCATATCCAGAATAGATAAGAAAATGATGTAAATCTTTCAGAAGGCAAACAATATGAGAGTAATAAAAATCAAAATATATGAAAGGTGACTTATATAACAGTTAGTGTAATGGCCAATAAATAAGAAAAAACTGAATAACTTCATTAGTATTGAGAGAAGCCAAATTAAAGCAACAAACCCCTATTTTGTACCCTTTAGGAGTTCAAAAATTAAAATGTGTGACAAAGTCTAGTGATGGTAAGGCTGTAGGGAAACTATGGCCTGTGCTTGTATATGCTGGGAGAATGTGAACAAGCACCTCAGGGAAGGATTTAGCAATGTAGATCAAACTGAAAGCAATCATGACAAAAATACCAGCCACTGCACTTCTAAGCCCAGGGAACATCTTGCACATAGTAAGAGGAAAGGTGAACATAAATTTTCAGAGCAGCGCTGCAGCAGAAACAAAGAGATGAAAGGGGCAGAATGGCCATCCATTAAGAAATAAATAAAATGTAGTTTATCTGTAAGATGGAACGCTGTGAACAAGGTTCATACATATCAACAGATATGTCTTAAAAACGCGTTCACTCTTGAGAACCCCATGAACAGTATGAAAAGGCAAAATGATGGGATACCAAAAGAGGAACTCCCCAGGTCATTAGGTGCCCAATATGCTACTGGAGAGCAGTGGAGAAATAACTCCAGAAAGAATGAAGGGATGGAGCCAAAGCAAAAACAATACCCAGTTGTGGATGTGACTGGTGATAGAAGCAAGATTTGATGCTGTAAACAGCAATATTGCATAGGAACCTGGAATGTCAGGTCCATGAATCAAGGCAAATTGGAAGTGGTCAAACAAGAGATGGCAAGGGTGAACGTCGACATTCTAGGAATCAGCAAACTAAAAAGGGCTGGAATGGGTGAATTTAAATCAGATGACCATTATATCTACTACTGTGGGCAGGAATCCCTCAGAAGAAATGGAGTAGCCATCATGGTCAACAAAAGAGTCTGAAATGCAGTTCTTGGATTCAATCTCAAAAACAACAGAATGATCTCTGTTCGTCTCCAAGGCAAACCATTCAATATCATAGTTATCCAAGTCTATGCCCCAACCAGTAACGCTGAAGAAGCTGAAGTTGAATGGTTCTATGAAGACCTACAAGATCTTTTAGAACTAACACCTAAAAAAAAATGTCCTTTTCACAATAGGGGACTGGAATGCAAAAGTAGGAAGTCAAGAAACACTTGAAGTAACAGGCAAATTTGGCCTTGGAATATGGAATGAAGCAGGGCAAAGACTAAGAGTTTTGCCAAGAAAATGTACTGGTCATAGCAAACACACTCTTCCAACAACACAAGAGAAGACTCTACACATGGACATCACCAGATGGTCAACACCGAAATCAGATTGATTATATTCTATGCAGCCAAAGATGGAGTAGCTCTATACAGTCTACAAAAACAAGACCAGGAGCTGACTGTGGCTCAGATCATGAACTCCTTATTGCCAAATTCATACTTAACTGAAGAAAGTAGGGAAAACCGCTAGACCATTCAGGCATGACCTAAATCAAATCCCTTATGATTATAGAGTGGAAGTGAGAAATAGATTTAAGGGCCTAGATCTGATAGATAGAGTGCCTGATGAACTATGGAATGAGGTTCGTGACATTGTACAGGAGACAGGGATCAAGACCATCCCCATGGAAAAGAAATGCAAAACACAAAATGGCTGTCTGGGGAGGCCTTACAAATAGCTGTGAAAAGAAGAGAGGCAAAAAAACAAAGAAAAATAAAAGAAGAGAGATGAAAAGCAAAGGAGAAAAGGAAAGATATAAGCATCTGAAGGCAGAGTTCCAAAGAATAGCAAGAAGAGATAAGAAAGCCTTCTTCAGCGATCAATGCAAAGAAATAGAGGAAAACAACAGAATGGGAAAGACTAGAGATCTCTTCAAGAAAATTAGAGATACCAAGGGAACATTTCATGCAAAGATGGGCTCGATAAAGGACAGAAATGGTCTGGACCTAAGAGAAGCAGAAGATATCAAGAAGAGGTGGCAAGAATACACAGAAGAACTGTACAAAAAAGATCTTCAGGACCCAGATAATCACAATGGTGTGATCACTCATCTAGAGCCAGACATCCTGGAAAGTGAAGTCAAGTGGGCCTTAGAAAGCATCACTATGAACAAAGCTAGTGGAGGTGACAGAATTCCAGTTGAGCTGTTTCAAATCCTGAAAGATGATGCTGTGAAAGTGCTGCACTCAATATGCCAGCAAATTTGGAAAACTCAGCAGTGGCCACAGAACTGGAAAAGGTCAGTTTTCATTCCAATCCCAAAGAAAGGCAATGCCAAAGAATGCTCAAACTACCACACAATTGCACTCATCTCACATGCTAGTAAAGTAACGCTCAAAATTCTCCAAGCCAGGCTTCAGCAATATGTGAACTGTGAACTCCCTGATGTTCAAGCTGGTTTTAGAAAAGGCAAAGGAACCAGAGATCAAATTGCCAACATCCGCTGGATCATGGAAAAAGCAAGAGAGTTCCAGAAAAACATCTACTTCTGCTTTATTGACTATGCCAAAGCCTTTGACTGTGTGGATCACAAAAAACTGTGGAAAAATTCTGAAAGAGATGGGAATACCAGACCAGCTCACCTGCCTCTTGAGAAATCTGTATGCAGGTCAGGAAGCAACAGTTAGAACTGGACATGGAACAACAGACTGGTTCCAAATGGGAAAAGGAGTGCGTCAAGACTGTATATTGTCACCCTGCCTATTTAACTTCTATGCAGAGTACATCATGAGAAACGCTGGACTGGAAGAAACACAAGCTGGAATCAAGATTGCCCAGAGAAATATCAATAACCCCAGATATGCAGATGACACCACCCTATGGCAGAAAGTGAAGAGGAACTAAAAAGCCTCTTGTTGAAAGTGAAAGAGGAGAGCGAAAAAGTTGGCTTAAAGCTCAACATTCAGAAAACAAAGATCATGGCATCCGGTCCCATCACTTCACTGGGAATAGATGGGGAAACAGTGGAAACAGTGTCAGACTTTATTTTGGGGGGCTCCAAAATCACTGCAGATGGTGACTGCAGCCATGAAATTAAAAGACGCTTACTCCTTGGAAGAAAAGTTACGACCAACCTAGATAGTATATTCACAAGCAGAGACATTACTTTGCCGACTAAGGTCCGTCTAGTCAAGGCTATGGTTTTTCCTGTGGTCGTGTATGGATGTGAGAGTTGGACTGTGAAGAAGGCTGAGCGCTGAAGAATTGATGCTTTTGAACAGTGGTGTTGGAGAAGACTGTTGAGAGTCCCTTGGACTGCAAGGAGATCCAACCAGTCCATTCTGAAGGAAATCAACCCTGGGATTTCTTTGGAGGGAATGATGCTAAAGCTGAAATTCCAGTACTTTGGCCACCTCATGAGAAGAGTTGACTCATTGGAAAAGACTCTGATGCTGGGAGGGATTGGGGGCAGGAGGAGAAGGGGACGACCCAGGATGAGATGGCTGGATGGTATCACGGACTCGATGGACATGAGTCTGAGTGAACTCCGGGAGTTGGTGACCGACAGGGAAGCCTGGCGTGCTGCAATTCATGCGGTCGCAAAGAGTTGGATACGACTGAGCGACTGAACTGAACTGAACTCAACTTCATGCATTGGAGAAGGAAATGTCAATCCACTCCAGTGTTCTTGCCTGGAGAATCCCAGGGGTGGCGGAGCCTGATGGGCTGCCGTCTATGGGGTCGCACAGCGTCGGACACGACTGAAGCGCCTTGGCAGCAGCAGGTCCTGGTTAAGTCAGGAGGAGGAGTCAGAACCACAGGCTCTCTGGGTGAGTCTCCTTCCCTGTGTTTCACTTCCAGGCAGCGTGCAGCCTGGCGGCTCCTGTCACCCCTGACATGCGCAGAGATCATCTCACGTGCCCAGACTCCTAACCCCAACGCTCTGCATTCCTTTTTTCCTATTCTTTCTGTAATATCACCATCTGACATAATACATATTTTACTACTTTATTTGTTTTACTCTTTCCAATTAAAATATAAACTCCATAAGGACAGGTTAGTAGTTATTCATCTCTAACCTTATCACCTATAATACTGCATAGAACATTGTGGACACAAATGACATATTTGTTGGATGAACAAATAATGCAGAGTGTAAAAAGCAAATTCAAAGATAGAATGAATAATATGGTACAACTCAAGTAAAATTTTAAATGCATTCTAAACAATACTACATACAAGTATTTAAAGTACTTTAAATTGGAGTGGAAAAACACATTATAAATTTCTGATAGTAATTAACTCAGAGAACAAAAATGATCATAACGGGGAATTTGAAGAAGTAAAACAGGATTTCAACTTTATCTTTAATGTATAATTTCTTACTGTTTAAAACTATTGAAGCAAATATGGTAAAACCTTTATTTTGAAATCTTGTTTTTTTACTTCGCATTAAATTAAAGCAAAAGGAACCTTATTAACATGTGAAATAAGTGCAATTGTATGGTAGTTTGAACATTCTTTTCATTGTCTTTCTTTGGGATTGGAAACTGACTTTTACCAGCCCTGTGGCCATTGCGGAGTTTCCCAATTTGCTGGCATATTGAGTGTAGCACTATCGAGAACTTTCAGATGTACAAGCTGGGCTTAGAAAAGGAAGAAGGAACCAGAGATCAAATTGCCAACATCTGTTGTATCATAGAAAAAACAAGGGAATTAAAAAATATATATATCTAATTTGGATTCACTGACTATGCTAATGACTTTGACTGTGTGGATCACAATAAACTGGAAAATTCTGAAAGACATGGGAATACCAGACCACCTGACCTGTCTCCTGAGAAACCTGTATGCAGGACAGGAAGCAACAGTTAGAACCAGGCATGGAATAACACACTGGTTCTAAATTGGGAAAGGTGTATGTCAAGGCTGTATATTGTCACTCTGTGTATTTAACTTCTATGTAAAGTACATCATGACAAAATGCTAGGCTGAATGACTCACAAGCTGGAATCAAAACTGCTGTGAGAAATATCAACAACCTCAGATATGCAGATGATAACATCCTAATGGCAGAAAGTGAAGAAGACCTAAAGAACTTCTTGATGAAGGTCAAAGAGGAGAGTGAAAAAGCTGACCTGAAACTTAACATTTGAAAAACGAAGATCATGGCATCTGGTTCCACCACTTCATGCAAATAGAAGGGGAAAAGTAGAAACAGTGACAGACATTATTTTCTTGAGCTTCAAAATCACTGCAGACAGTGGGAAATAGTTCTTGAATCCTTTATCCTCGACATCTGCTTTAGTGGTGAATGATATGAATTGTTCCTGAGACCTAGTCAGTCCAAAGGACCATAGAGTCCAGGGCAAGTTGATTTTATAGAGGGCTAGCTGGCTTTTGGCCTCTTCTGTGCAGAGAAAGCAAACCTGAGCAACACCACCATCACACCTGTACCCTAAATAGGCTGAGGAGCAAGGTTCAGTGGGAAACTTCTGGAGGCCTTTCAGAGAGTGTTGTATTTCCAGGGTAACTTCCCCTCTAAGCCTTCCCTACCTCCCTGAGCTCCTGGGGGCACTGCAGGCCTCCCCTAGCCAAGGAGCCCTTTAAATAATTTTCTCTAAATGGACCTTATATCTCCAGGTGAGGCTAAAATCAAATCTGGAAGTTTAAGTAAACTACCCTTTATTTCACTTACTTCTTCCCAATGTTGAATTTTTAAAGTCACAGAATCCAATTGTTCCTTTGCTTCTTAGTTCATTACAGCTTCACAAATGAAGCTATCTTCAAGCGGACTGAAAAAGTTTACGTACCATGCTTCGTATATTGAAAGAGTTGCCTAACTCTAGGGAGGATATGGAGTGATAAGTATTATCAGGGGTCATATCAACCCAGTGTTTTGTTCTTCTGGGTGCACCGAATTACCCTCACAGATAAGCCAGCATTATGACTTCCCTGTACACGGGTATGCTCTGGAGATACAAACCAAAACAATAATGAGAGGTCAAAACGTCAAGCTGCTTTGAACCACATAGAAACACATTTAATAAAGGCTGTCAGAAGATGCTCATGAATAATAGCTTCAGCTTTTCCATGTCTGCTTCTCTCTGACAACTGATGCCTCTTTATCTGTAAAATTGTTCCACTGAAATAACTTCTAAAACTATTTCATAGAAAACCCAAGTGTTTTACTCTGACTTGATAATCAACCTACTATCAACATCAGGGATTGCCTGTCACAAACTATGTGAACAATCCTGCCAGAAGCTCTGATACCTCAAAGAAAGAGAGCAAGGGCATATTTATATAGTCAGCAAATGAAAATCAGACAAGCTTGAAGAATCAGACAAGCTAAGTGTTTATCTGCCTCATTATATAGATAGCTAAAATGTAGTGTTTGTTTTTTTTTTTTTTAATGGCAAGGACCTAGTTAACAATCTCCAGCAATATAATTAATCAAGATGAAATATATAAGAATTGACAGTCTTTTTCACTAGATTCAAAAATAATACTATTTCAAGTAGGCTGAAGGCTCAGGATCGTTTCTTCTTGCTCATAGCCTAGAAAAGAGACTAAGCAGCTTGTTCCCTTATGAAATTTGTAATGCTGGAAAAGATTGAATTTCAAAGAAATGAGATTGACCAAGATAATACAGTGATTTTCTGATAATAGTATACTTAGTATACTCAGTCTGAATCATGTTGTAGTCATGGTTGTAAATTTTCATGGATCCACAGATGCATTTTCACTCTTCTGCAATTTTGAACAGAGTTTTATGCTTGCAGTATGACCAAATAAGGCAGAAGATGGAAAACATGATACAGAACTTTTGGATCATCATGGGATGATATGCAAATGTGAGATTAAGATCAGAGGAAGTGATTACAAGTATATGGAACTCAGTGGGAAGTTTATGGAAAAGCCAACAGATTTCAGTCTATCCAAATACAGTTTAGTTTCTGTAAATTTGCAAGAAATAATTAAAATCTATTTATTTGCATAGCAATTCATTTAGTTCAAGTTCATATATCATCCTCCACAGCAAATGTCACCTAGGGGCTAGCAGAAAGAGGATCAACCCTATGCTATGCAAGTCACAATTTGAAAGATAGTAGCAATTAATGAGTTATATAACCAATCTTACTTGTTGTATTATGCAGATGTGATCATGCCCTCAAAGCATTTACTGTCAATTCTTTTAAGCAAATAGACATTAACTAAATGATAACACAATATATATTGAAAACTGTGATATGAACTATACAGAAAATGTGCATAGCGCTCTGAGAACTTTAGCTAGATGATCTGACTTAGCAATATCAGAGAACCCCACCTTAGGAACTGACTTTTGATCTGAGATCAAAGAGCTTTCTTGGAACTAAGGGGGAAACAGGGAGGTTGAAAACTTTATGTACAAAGGCCCTGAGGTAACATAGCATATTTGAGGGTATAGGGAAAGACCCTTAGTTCAGTTTTGAATATTCAAAATAGAGATGCCTTTAAGATAGGAAAGCAGTTGAATTCAGGTTTGGATCATGACCCTATAGCCTTATTTTTGCCTAATCCCCCTGGAATGCCTCGATAACAGAAAGTGAAAATACAGAGAGCCAGAAGAGAGGGAGAAACATCTTGTAGACTTCATTCTCGTGATCACTTTTTTTGTGTGCATGAACTGTTCTCTAATGGGTACCCAGGATTCTGATTTTACAGACTTCTCTCTCCTTTCTCTTCATAGGATCCCAGATCCACTCTGGAAAGACAGTAGGTGTTCAATGTTTGAAGCATCCATCTAGGAAATAAGATGAACAGAGCTGGAGCTCCCTTATGGTGGGAGATTTAAGAGGATGTTTCAGAGTAGAATATCTGTAAGACAAACAAAAATCTATGCCCAATACTGACTAGTTCTCATAGTAGGACTTCAACATATGTGAGCTAACAAAATCCCTAAGTAAATAAAACTTAACATGAAGACACTGTAAATTTTATTTCTACTAAACCACTATTGAGGAACTGCTGAAGATTTTCCTTCTTCTGATGGAAAAGAGGTGGTGAAATTTTGAACTTACATTGTATTTATTCCTAATGAATTAACATGACAAATGCATTTTTAAAAATGTTTTTTAATATTCATTTATTTTTAATTAATTGATGTTTGCTTTATGATATTAGTTTTATTTCTGTCATACACCAACATGAATTAACCACAGATATACATATGTCCCTTCCCCTCTTGAATCTCTCTCCCACCTCCTGCCCATTCTCACCCCTCTAGGTTATTGCAGAGCCCCAGTTTGAGTTCCCTGAGTCATACAGAAAATTCCCATTGGCTCTCTACTTAAATCTGTTAGTGTGTATGCTTCCATGCTACTCTGTCCATTCATATTATCTTCTCCCGCTTCTCCCCCACCCTTGTCCAAAAGTCTGTTCTCTATGTCTGCATCTCCATCACTGCTCTGCAAACAAGTTCATCAGTACCATCCTTCTAGATTCTATATATATGTGCTACAATATGGTACAGCAAACACCCTTTTGCTGTTCAGTCTCTGAGTCGTGTCTGACTCTGCAGTCCTGTGGACTGCAACACGTCAAACTTTCCTGTCTTTCCCCATCTCCTGGAGTTTGCTCAGATGCATGTCCACTCAGTCAGTGATGTCATCCAACCATCTCATCCTCTGTCGTCCCCTTCTCCCCCTGCCCTCAATCCTTCCCAGCATCAGAGTCTTTTCCAATGAGTCAGTCCTTTGCATCAGGTGGCCAAAATATTGGAGCTTCAGCTTTAGCATCAGTCCTTCCAATGAATATTCAGGGTTGATTTCCTTTACAACTGACTGGTTTGATCTTGCTGTCAAAGGCACTTTCAAAAGTCTTCTCTAGCACACGTACAAAAGCGTCATTTCTTCAGCACTTGGCCTTCTTTATAGTCCAACTCTCACATCGCTACATTTCTTCCAGTCCAGCTACAGGTTAAACTCTTCTGCTGGGCTTTACTGAGGTGGCATTAAAGGTGGTCCTTTTCAGAACCTGAATATGTGCCAAGGCCAGGCTTGTGCAAATGCTTACAGAAGGGGTCTTAGAAGGGAGAGCTTTAGATGTGTTACATGCTTAATAAGAAGAAAGGGGGAAATCCCTGAACTGGACTGAGATCAATACTCTTTAATTTCTGGTACTCATGTGTGATGATCCATCTGAACTATACAAAACCATGAAGATCCTCATGGTGACAGTGTGTGACCTTGCTACACAACTAACATTCCTCCACCAAGAAGCAGCTGTCCTGAGGAAAGGAAGATTGGAATCTCCCTGGTCTGGAAGAGGAACAGAGTTGAGCATACCAAGGCCTAAAGTTTTCTCAGAAAAGCCCAGAATGTGGTTAGGTCTGGAAAGTTAGGGTCTGGAAAAAGGAGGACAATTCAACATAGTTGGGGGAGAGTCAATTCCTAGGCAGACTGACAAGAAGTCTTGGTTCCCTGAGGAGAAGAAAGGGGTCCGGGGCTCTCAAGGAGGAGATAGGGGTCTGGAATTCTCAAGGAGGAGGAAAGGACAAACATCTTGTTTTTCTTTACATTCTTTAGTCTTAGTCACATAAAAAGTTTTTCCCCTTAAGCTTGATGATTACAACAAAAAACTCAGTTTAAACTCTCTACTAGGGATAATATAACAACAGTGTGTATTCTGTACTGCTTGAGACCAGTTTCTCCTTCCTGAAAACCTCCTGACTAATCCTGATATCTTAGAATGTATATTGTGGGAGTGGGTCTGGTAAAATTTTTACAACCTTGAGACATTCTTTTGATTTATTGTAATCAGTTCAGTTCAGTCGCTCAGTCGTGTCTGACTCTTTGCGACCCCATGAACCACAGCAGACCAAGCCTC
Organism: Oryx dammah; assembly: GCF_014754425.2. Taxonomy (NCBI): domain Eukaryota; kingdom Metazoa; phylum Chordata; class Mammalia; order Artiodactyla; family Bovidae; genus Oryx; species Oryx dammah. Next base: position 2,307,330 of record NW_024070196.1, read on the forward strand.
CCTGTCCATCACTAACTCCTGGAGTTTACCCAAACTCATCTCCATCGAGTCAGTGATGCCATCCAATCATCTCATCCTCTGTCGTCCCCTTCTCCTCCTGCCCTCAATCTTTCCCAGCATCAGGGTCTTTTCAAGTGAGTCAGCTCGTCGCATCAGGTGAACAAAGTATTGGAGTTTCAGCTTCAACATTAGTCCTTTCAATGAACACCCAGGACTGATCTCCTGTAGGATGGACTGGGTGGATCTCTTTGCAGTCCAAGGGACTCTCAAGAGTCTTCTCCAACACCACAGTTCAAAAGCATCAATTCTTCAGTGCTCAGCATTCTTTACAATCCAACTCTCACATCCATACATAACCACAGGAAAAACCATAGCCTTGACTAGACGGAACTTTGTTGGCAAAGTAATGTCTCTGCTTTTTAATATGCTGCCTATGTTGGTCATAACTTTCCTTCTAAGGAATAAACGGCTTTTAATTTCATGGCTGCAATCACCATCTGCAGAGATTTTGGAGCCCAGAAAAAATAAAGTCTGTCACTGTTTCCACTGTTTCCCCATCTATTTCCCATCAAGTGATGGGACCAGATGCCATGAACTTAGTTTTCTGAATGTTGAGCTTTAAGCCAACTTTTTCACTCTCCTCTTTCACTTTCATCAAGAGGTTCTTTTAGCTTCTCTTCACTTTCTGCCATAAGGGTGGTGTCATCCGCATATCTGAGGTTATTGATATTTCTCCCAGCAATCCTGCTTCCAGCTTGTGCTTCATCCAACCAAGTTTCTCATGATGTACTCTGCATAGAAGGTAAATAAGCAGGGTGACAATATACAGCCTTGATGTACTCCTTTTCCTATTTGGAACCAGTCCATTTTTTCATGTCCAGTTCTAACTGTTGCTTCCTGACCTGCATACAGATTTCTCAAGAGGCAGGTCAGGTGGTCTGGTATTTCCATCTCTTTCAGAATTTTCCACAGTTTATTGTGATCCACACAGTCAAAGGCTTTGGCATAGTCAATAAAGCAGAAATAGATGTTTTTTGGAACTCTCTTGCTTCTTTGATGATCCAGCAGAAGTTGGAAGTTTGATCTCTGGTTCTTCTGCATTTTCTAATGCCAGCTTGAACATCTGGAAGCTCACAGTTCACATACTGCTGAAGCTTGGCTTTGAGAATTTTGAGCATTACTTTAACTAGTGTGTGAGATGAGTGCAATTGTGCGGTAGTTTGAGCATTTTTGGCATTGCCTTTCTTTGGGATTGGAATGAAAACTGATCTTTTCCAGTTCTGTGGCCACTGCTGTGTTTTCCAAATTTGCTAGCATATTGAGTGCAGCACTTTCACAGCATCATCTTTTAGGATTTGAAATAGCTCAACTGGAATTCCATCACCTCCACTAGCTTTGTTCATAGTGATATTTCCTAAGGCCCACTTGACTTCATATTCCAGAATGTCTGGCTCTAGGTGAGTGATCACACCATCATGATTATCTGGGTCGTGAAGATCTTTTTGGTACAGTTCTTCTGTGTATTCTTGCCACCTCTTCTTAATATCTTCTGCTTCTGTTAGGTCCATACCATTTCTGTCCTTTATTGAAGGCTCTTGTAATAGCTAATTAAAAGTATATAACCCCTTTCTAACACTAGCAAGGGGGGCACTCTCCAGCCCCTTCTTGTTATTTATGTCAGAAGCTTTCTCTGTCCCTTTTTATACTTTAATAAAACCCTGCTATACAAAAGCTCTTGCAAGATCAAGCCTGATTCCTGGTCCTGAAGTTAAATCTTCTTCAGAAATCACAAATTCAACACTGTTCACCATAAGCTATCATCTTGGGGGTTCTCCAAGATCTTCAGGACAAGGTAAGAATGCTCAGAGCTCTAGCTTCTCTGCTTTCTCAGTATGCACATTTTCTGCTTTGCTTTACTAACTCTACGGTGTGCTTGTGTGAACAAATGACATGCCCTGCATGAAGCAAGTGATGAGTCCTACTGTGTGGTTTCATGGTGCCCCCAAAGGACAGCCTTTTTAGGGCTTTATACAGACCTGCCAATACCAAGAGACATCCAATGTCCCTGTGAGAGGAGCGGCCAGAGATGGGCAAAGAATGTGAACCAAACTTTCCTTTCTTGGTCACCTTTTCCTGATCTCTTTGACCATTTTGTAATTGCATGGGGAAATAAAACTACTAACATAATCTCATTTCTCCAAAGAAGACATACAGATGGCTAACAAACACATGAAAAGATGCTCAACATCACTCATTATCAGAGAAATGCAAATCAAAACCACAATGAGGTACCATTTCACACCAGTCAGAATAGCTGTGATCCAAAAGTCTACAAGCAATAAATGCTGGAGAGGGTGTGGAGAAAAGGGAACCCTCTTACACTGTTGGTGGGAATGCAAACTAGTACAGCCACTATGGAGAACAGTGTGGAGATTCCTTAAAAAACTGCAAATAAAACTGCCTTATGACCCAGCAATCCCACTGCTGGGCATACACACCGAGGAAACCAGAACTGAAAGAGACACGTGTACCCCAATGTTCATCGCAGCACTGTTTATAATAGCCAGGACGTGGAAGCAACCTAGATGTCCATCAGCAGATGAATGGATAAGAAAACTGTGGTACATATACACAATGGAGTATTACTCAGCCATTAAAAAGAATACATTTTAATCCGTTCTAATGAGGTGGATGAAACTGAAGCTGATTACACAGAGTGAAGTAAGCCAGAAAGAAAAACACCAATACAGTATACTAACACATATATATGGAATTTAGAAAGATGGTAATGATAACCCTGTATGCGAGACAGCAAAAGAGACACAGATGTATAGAACAGTCCTTTGGACTCTGTGCGAGAGGGAGAGGGTGGGATGATTTGGGAGAATGGCATTGAAACATGTATAATATCATATAAGAAATGAATCGCTAGTCTAGGTTCGATGCAGGATACAGGATGCTTGGGGCTGGTGCACTGGGATGACCCAGAGAGATGGTATGGGGAGGGAGGTGGGAAGGGGGTTCAGGATTAGGAACACATGTACACCCGTGGTGGATTCATGTTGATGTATGGCAAAACCATTACAGTATTGTAAAATAAAATAAAGTAAAATTTTAAAATTTTTTAAAAATTAAAAAAAATAATAAAACTGCTAACATAATCTATCAGATCATAGACTTTAAAGTGACTTGTGATCTATGCTCTTATTGTGTTTTGCTTATACTTTTCCTTAGATCCCATGTATGGAAGCGCTTAACCTTGCTAGACTAGGCAAGCCTTGCTGGAAAGTCACTAGGAGCACGAATGCAGCAAGGTGGAGCTCCAGCTGCAGCAAAAGGTTTAAGAACCAGGCGGAGTTCTAGCTCCAGGAGCGTCTCTCAGGCTTGGGGTTGCTCTCTTGCCTGCCTGCCTCAGGGGCCGGTGACCTGAAAGTGAGTCTTTGTCATGGCTGTGCCTCCTATCTATATGGATAGAAGCAGTGCTGGTGACCATGAGGTTTTTGAAGACACAGATGGGGAATTGCAGGATCTGGTTAGGTAAGAAAATCAATGGGCTTCTTCCTTTGGTAGAGGTAGCTCTTAGTGGACCAGAGGAGGCTGTCTAGTGGCTTTTGTCTCAACTCCTTAGATATTCCTTTTGTGGAATCTGTGGAAATGAACTGGAAGGATTGGCCCTAGTAGCTTGAGAATAAAAATCACTTTTTCCTCACTGGCCTACCCTTTTGCTATTATACTGGTATGGCAACTTTCAGAGAAGAGACATCTTGTGTTTTTCATTTATCTCTTTATGACTCACCATTTCTGCTGCAGTCAGGACTATACTCAGGAATGTGCACAGGCACATGTAACATGGTTGCTTCCCCTAGCAGTCCTAGCTTTGGAAGCATTCTAAAAAGCTACTCTGTGCCACCCCAGGTGGCATCAGAGGAAAAGGGCAAATCAAACGGAGGTCTTGGTGGCATGGAACTAAGTCAATTTGGGATGCCATCAAGTCTACCCCTGGTGCATCTCCACCACACCTTGATGGTAGAACCAGGAGGGACGAATAAGGTGCCTTTGTTGGTAAGGGACAGAGGAAGTCTGACCAGGGAAGGAAAGCTTTGCTGGAAAGTCTGGCTACACCCCGATCTAGAGCAGGGGTGACATGTCTGGTGGAAGGAAGCCAAGGGCGTGTATGCCACTTTTTCTCTCTCTCACAGATGGGAGCTAACAGTTCCAGAATCACTCCTTTAAATTTTTTTTTTTTTTTTAATTGGGACAGGTTTGATCCCCAGAGCTTAAAAAGACATGCTTGGTCTTCTGTAATACTGAATGGCCACGGCATCCTTTGAAGGATGGGGAATGCTGGAAGACAGGGAATGTTGAAGGGTCTCTTAATTACTATATTGTTTTATAACTAGACCAGTTCTGTAGAAAACAAGAGAAATGGGTAGAAATGCCATATGTGTTGCTCTTTGTCTCTCTTCGAGACATTCCAGACTTATGTCCTAAGGGTACAGATTTGGGTGTGAAGTCTTCTGCTCCCTCTTGTCCTCTTACTTTGCCCCTGTATCTGGGGCTCCCAACTGAACAGGCTGAGAGTCAGGGCACCCTTCCAGGAGGGGTTGCCTCAGTCTCGGTAGAAATTCAAACAGTACCAGTTGCAGTCAAGACAGTCAAGAGGATCCAAAAAGTACATAGAAGCCTTTACAGGACTAACTTTACTTTATGACTTTACTTGGAGAGATGTAATACATGTCTTGGGACAGATGCTAACTCTTGACTCAAGAGCTTGAGTTTTGGGGGAAGCTATTACTTTTGGAGATGAATGGCTTAAACGTGAGACAAGGGGAAAGAGGGAGCACAAAATAGCCCTCCTCCCTACTAGGAGCCAAGAAGTTCCTATAACAGAGCCACTTTGTCAAACGTATTCTTGTAGGGCTCAAGTGAGCACATGCTAAGATTTTATGCTAAGTTGGCTGACATAGAACAGAAAGAGAAGGAAACTCTTGGTAAATTCCTAGATAATTATGGGAGGCTCTCTACAAGTTTACTGATATTGATCCTGAAAGTTCAGAGGGAGAAATGATCTTAAAAGATAGATTTCTCACTCAGCTGGCTCCAGGTATCTGCTGTTAAGTTACAAAAACAGGCGTTTGGACCAAATGAGTCTTTAGAAAAACTGCTGCAGCTGGCTCAGACAGTATATTATGGTAGAGAATGTGATGAGGCAAATGGAGGAAAAAATAACAAAAAGCGGCATCCAAAAGACTGAAGCCCCAGTCTGTTAGATATGTTTTGAAATTGCCTGAGGAAAAATGCTCAGAGGGACCCAGGTGAAAAGGGATGGACTTGTTATTACTGTGGCAAGGAGGGTCATCTCAAGCGGGATTGCTCTTAAGTTTTTAAGCTGCCCCCGGCTCCATATCCTGTCTGCAAGGACCACACTGGAGAAGAGACTGCCCTCCGAGGCACAGGCCCCAGGGGTTGGACTCTCAAGGCAATTGGGACTGAAGGTGCCTGGGGGTCCCCACACAAGTCCCTGTCCTAATAACACCTGAGGAACCCCAGGTATTAATAAATGCGGAGGACCAATAAATTTATTTTGGACGTTGGGGAAACTTTCTCTGTGCTCACTACCATAATGGGGCTGTCTGGATGAGCCCAATGCTATTATTTCAGTCATCCTTTAAGCTGCAACTGGCACCCTACTATTTTCTCGTGAGTTTCTGATTGTGCCAGAGTTTTCCTCACCCCTTCTGGGGAGGGATATACTGAGCAAGGTCCAGGCCTCTGTTTTCATGAATATGGAACCTGTTCTTTTTAATTGAACAAGATGTAAATTCTAGAGTGTGGGTTGATGGAAAAACTGTGTGTCAAGCAGGAAATGCTGTCCCTGTCATTATCAGGCTCAATGACCCTCACCTATTTTAACATCGAAAGCCCGTATGCACTAAAGCCCAAGGTTAATGAATGGACAAAATCTTACTGTACTGATTTCTCATGATGTAAGTGAGATCTTAAACTCTAAAGTTCAGGCTGACAACAGCACCATCTTTAAAGCTGCTGTAACTCAAGAAGTATCAAAAGCTCTAGGAATAGAATATCACTTATACTGTTCCTGGAGACCCCAATCTTCAGGAAAAAGTTGAAAAGGCTAATGACGTTGTTAAAAGACACCCATGTAAGCTAACTCAGGAAAAAAAGAGAGTAGGTTTAGAGTTTTACCCATAGCTTTAATGAGGGCTCAAAGTGCCCCTATGAAGAAGGGACTGTCTCTGTGACAGACTGTTTTTGTGCACAGATATTGTCACAGATTCTGAAGTCTTACAATTAACTGTGTGACTCAGCTTTTAGCTTTTCAACAGATATTACTGGGACATTAACTCCTGATCCAGCCTTTCAGTTAAACAAACTGCTGTTTGAGCCAGGAAATGAGACAGGCCTGAGCCAGGAAATGAGACAGGCCTGAGAATCTAGGTGGGCTTGCTTCTGCTGACTCCAAAAGTCCTGAGTCTGCCGTTTGACCCTAAAGACAACACTTTCCTGTCCTGAACTCATTCCTGTGCTGCATTCCACAATCGGTCTCATCGCTGAGTCTGTGGAGCACTCCCCGCGTCATCAATTGAAGACTCCCCAGGGTGGGCTTTTCTGCTTCAAGGAAAGGACTTTCTTCAACTCTGTGATGACATCTAACAATCCTAAGATGGACTGATGTAACTATGGGCATAATGTGACTTTTAATTTTGATTATGTTTTAACTGCGTTTAATGACTGTTTTGCCTTACATCTGTAACTGTAAAATGGGGTTTGTTTCTAATGGTCTGAAAGCTTTTAAGTTACAAATGGTTGTCCAGGCTCCTACAAGTGCCACAACCTCCTCCAACTATTACTTGGGGCTCCTGGATTAAAGATGGTCAACATGAGGGTTAGGAGAATATGTTGTCTTGACAGTTTAGGCACCATGCCCTCAACAGCAGAAAGTAGTTATGGAATGAAAACGACGATCCTTTCCCTTAGCAACATAATTCTCCTAAAAGAAAAGTGGAAGTGGGGTGAGAGAGTCAATTCCTAGGCACGTTGATAAGAAATCCGGGGTCCCTGAGGAGGAGAAATGGGTCTGGGGCTCTCAAGGAGGAGGAAAGGACAAACATCTTGTTTTTCTCTACATTCCTTAGTCTTAGCCACATAAAAGGTTTTTTTACCTTAAGCCCAGAACTGGTGATTACACAACAAAAAACTCAATTTAAACTCTGTACAAGGGATTATATAACAACAATGTATATTCTGTACTGCTTGAGGACAGTTTCTCCTTCCTGAAAACCTTATGACTAATCCTGATATCTTAGAATGTATATTATCAGTTCAGTTCAGTCGCTCAGTCATGTCCGACTCTTTGCAACCCCATGAATCGCAGCATGCCAGGCCTCCCTGTTCATCACCATCTCCCGGAGTCCAGTCAGACCCACGTCCATCGAGTCCGTGATGCCATCCAGCCATCTCATCCTCTGTCATCCCCTTCTCCTCCTGCCCCCAATCCCTCCCAGCATCACAGTCTTTTCCAATGAGTCAACTCTTTGCATGAGGTGGCCAAAGTACTGGAGTTTCAGCTTTAGCATCATTCCTTCCAAAGAAATCCCAGGGCTGATTTCCTTCAGAATGGACTGGTTGGATCTCCTTCAGTCCAGGGACTCTCAAGAGTCTTCTCCAACACCACAGTTCAAACGCATCAATTCTTTGGCACTCAGCCTTCTTCACAGTCCAACTCTCACATCCATACATGACCACAGGAAAAACCATAGCCTTGACTAGACGGACCTTAGTTGGCATGTATATTATGGTAGTGGGTTTTTCTGTGCTAAAACCTTGGAGTTTCTCAGAACCCCTCTAAAACACCACATTGGAGTTTCACTTTTATATTATATATATATACACATGCATATATAATATATTATATATATTTATATATCTCCTAATGATTCTGCTTCTATGCAGAACCTTGATTAATACACTATCTTTAAGACCCACTTCACTCATGAAGCATCTCTAGGTACATGTTTCACATGGATCTCTTCTGACTTTTACTTCCTTTCCCTTTTCCTGGCCCTTCACTTTCTGTTCTCTCTCTTTTTTAATTGTTCTCTAATTATAAGTGCAAGAAAAATGACAAACATTTAGCCCAGTATGTGGCATATAATAAGTGCTTAATAAGTGAATATCTGAATCAACTGCCTCAAATTTACTCCGTATTTACTCTCTCAATATCAAGAAGTGTTCAGTTCCTTCAGCAGGTATTCAGCTGGCTGCAGCAGACAAGAATCTGACCCGGTTCGCACATTGTACCAGTTGCTTGGAACAACTCATATGTTTGTGCCCTCTCAGATAAATACTCTGTTTTCCTTTATACCAGAATTGTATTGCAGGGTGGTTTTTTCCCTCTACCATTCCCAGCGGATTTAGGAGGGTCTTATTTCAGCAAGCAGATGAACTGCTACACTTCCAAAGAAGCCAGAGGCCCCCAGCAGTAGCCATTTTTATTCCAAAGTATTTTTCTTCTTGTGATGATCATAGGATTAACAGAACATATAGAAAAGATTATCTTTTTATTAAAATCCCATTTTGTTTCTGATGAGACTACCACATAGTTTGAGAAATGGCAATGGAAACTGTGGAATACTGGCTCTGTAGGAGAGTCTTTCTACTGAAAAGACATTGTGGGAATTTGACAACAGCGGCAGCTCAGTGACAGCTGCTGGTTTCCCCCAAATGGGAGTGAACAAGAGCAGGAAGGCAGCCATCCTGACAAGCAACATTTGTCATCTTTTTACTATTATTACTCAGTTTATTTTATGCTTGCAAAAATTTCTACAATTCAGATAAAAAATGACTGCCAAATATTTATTTCATGTATAAGATACAAATGAAAATAAATGCTGATAAGATAACTAAAGATACATCTTAAATGTTGAAGGATAAACTAAACAATGATTTTACAGCACAGTGAGCGTGTGTGGGGTGGCCAAGAGGGCACAGGGAAGCTGCATCTGAGCTGAGCTGAGTCGGAAATGACTCCAATGGCCGTGTTGCTGTGTTAATTCTGTATTTGCCCTCTAATGCATTGACTGTGGAGAAGGCAATGGCACCCCACTCCAGTACTCTTGCCTGAAAAATCCCATGGACCAAGGAGCCTGGTGGGCTACAGTCCATGGTGTCGCTAAGAGTCGGACTTGACTGAGTGACTTCCCTTTCACTTTTCACTTTCCTGCACTGGAGAAGGAAATGGCAACCCACTCCAGTGTTCTTGCCTGGAGAATCCCAGGATGGGGGAGCCTGGTGGGCTGCTGTCTATGGGGTCACACAGAGTCGGACACAACTGAAGCGACTTAGCAGCAGCAGCAGCGTTGACTGTAATGCAGAAAGCTAAAGCCTTCTTCCTCTGCTTTCTGCCCAAGGTGAACTAGGGCAGCCAAGGCCATCTGGCACAGGAGGCTCTGAGTCTGAGAACCTGAGGCTCTGAGTCTGGGGCAGTGGTGGTCGGAGAGAGGGCAGAAGCCACGTTACTGTGCTCCCAGGCTGGAATTGAAGAGGTCCTTGATCCCTCAAAAGCTATTTAGCTCTCTGTTGGGAGTAACTGTCTGAGATATGGGGCCTTTAGACATGAGATACACTTGTGGAGTCCCTGGAATATTCACAGAGAACATCCCTCTACAAAACCCCTTCTTCCCATTGATAGCTTATGGTGAACAGTGTCAGATTTTTGATCTCTGAAGAAGAAGGTTTAACTTCAGGACAAGGGACCAGGCTTGATCACTCAAGAGTGTTTGTATAACAGAGTTTTATTAAAGTATAAAAAGGGACAAAAAGCATCAATTCTTTAGCGCTCAGCTTTCTTTATACTCAAACTCTCACATCCATACATGATGGTTGGATGGCATAAACAACTCTGGACATAAGTTTGAGTGAACTCCAGGAGCTCGTGTTGGACAGGGAGGCCTGGTGTGCTGCAGTCCATGGTGTTGCAAAGAGTCAGACATGACTGAGCAAATGAACTGAACTGAACTCTTTCTTCAGTCTTTTCCAGCATCAAGGTCTTTTCAAATGAGTCAGCTCTTCACTTCAGGTGGCCAAAATATTGGAGTTTCAGTTTCAGCATCAGTCCTTCCAATGAATATTCAGGACTGATTTCCTTTAGGGTGGACTGGTTGGATCTCCTGCAGTCCAAGGGACTCTCAAGAGTTTTCTTCAACACCACAGTTCAAAAGCATCAATTCTTTGGCACTCAGCTTTCTTTATAGTCAAACTCTCACATCCATACATGACTACTGGAAAAACTATAGCCTTGACTAGACGGACCTTAGACAGCAAAGTAATGTCTCTGCTTTTTAATATGCTGTCTAGGTTGGTCACAACTTTTCTTCCAAGGAAGAAATGTCTTTTTATATCTTGGCTACAGTCACCATCAGCAGTGATTTTGGAGACAAAAAAAAAAATCTGCCACTGTTTCCACTGTTTCTCCATTTATCTGCCATGAAGTGGTGGGACCAGATGCCATGATCTTAGTTTTCTGAATGTTGAGATTTAAGCCAACTTTTTCACTCTCCTTTTTCACTTTCATCAAAAGGCTCTTTAGTTCTTCTTCACTTTCTGCCATAAGGGTGGTGTCATCTGCATATCTGAGGTTATTGATATTTCTCCCACAATCTTGATTCCAGCTTTTGCTTCATCCAACCCAGCATTTCTCATGATGTACTCTGCATATAAGTTAAATAAGCAGGGTGACAACATACAGCCTTGATGTACTCCTTTCCCTATTTGGAACCAGTCCATTGTTCCATGCACAATTTTAACTGTTGCTTCTTGACCTGCATACAGATTTCTCAAGAAGTGGGTCATGTCATCCAGTATTCCCATCACTTTAAGAATTTTCCACAGTTTATTGTGATCCACACGGTCAAAGGCTTTGGCATAGTCAATAAAGCAGAAATAGATGTCTTTCTGGAACTCTCTTGCTTTTTCAATGATCTGGTGGATGTTGGCAATTTGATCTCTGGTTCCTCTGCCTTTTCTAAAACCAACTTGAACATCTGGAAGTTCATGGTTCATGTATTGTTGAAGCCTAGCTTGAAGAATTTTGAGCATTACTTTGCTAGTGTGTGAGATGAGTTCAATTGTGTGGTAGTTTGAACATTCTTTGGCATTGCCTTTCTCTGGGGTTGAAATAAAAGCTGACCTTTTCCAGTCCTGTGGCCACTGCTGAGTTTTCCAAATTTGCTGGCATACTGAGTGCAGCACTTTCACAGCATCATCTTTTAAGGATTTGAAATAGCTCAACTGGAATTCCATCACCTTCACTAGCTTTGTTTGTAGTGATGCTTCCTAAGGTCCACTTGACTTCACATTCGAGGATGTCTGGCTCTAGGTCAATGATCATATCATCATGCTTATCTGGGTTATGAAGATCTTTTTCATATAGTTCTTCTGTGTATTGTGGCCACCTCTTCTTAATATCTTCTGCTTCTGTTAAGTCTGTACCATTTCTGTCCTTTATCGAGCCTATCTTTGCATGAAGTTTTCCCTTGGTATCTCTAATTTTCTTGAAGAGATCTCTAGTCTTTACCGTTCTATTGTTTTCCTCTATTTCTTTGCACTGACCATTGAGGAAGGCTTTCTTATCTCTCTTTGCTATTCTTTAGAACTCTGCATTCAAATGGGTCTATCTTTCATTTTCCCCTTTGCTTTTCACTTCTCTTCTTTTCACAGCTATTTGTAAGGCCTCCTCAGAGAGCCATTTTGCCTTTTTGCACTTCTTTTTCTTGGGGGTTACCTACTCCCTGTCTCCTGCACAATGTCACGAACCTCTATCCATAGTTCATCGGGCACTCTGTCTGTCACATCTAGTCCTTTAAATCTATTTCTCACTTCCACTGTATAATCATTAGGGATTTGATTTAGGTCATACCTGAATGGTCTAGTGGTTTTCCCTGCTTTCTTCAATTTCAGTCTGAATTTGGCAATAAGGAGTTCATGATCTGAGCCACAGTCAGCTCGTGGTCTTGTTTTTGCTGACTGTATAGAGCTTCTCCATCTTTGGCTGCAGAGAATATAATCAATCTGATTTCGGTGTTGGCCATCTGGTGATGTCCAGAGTCTTCTCTTGTGTTGTTGGAAGAGGGTGTTTGCTATGATCAGTGCATTCTCTTGGCATAACTCTATTAGCCTTTGCCCTGCTTCATTCTGTACTCCAAGGCCAACACAATACTATAAAGTAATTATCCTTCAATTAAAAATAAATAAAATATATAGCAGAGTGTGTCCAAAACAGCAATAATAGAAAAGTTGTATGGGACACTTGGAAACAGACAAAAAACACACCTCAGAACATCAAATTACTCCCTCCCTGGTAACCATGTCCCACGGTGATCTCTCCAGGAAGGAAGAGATGCAAGCTGACCCTGAGACAGAAAAGGTACACATTATTTTGGAACCGTAGCTGAGACTAGCAGGCATTTCAAGATCAGGAACCTATTTTAGCTTAAATGCAGGCCTTATAATTTGTTCCAGATATAAAATTGCCTTGTTTTGCTTTAAAATTTTAGCCACCAGTAACTACTTTATAAATTGAGAGTGATAAATTTGAAGGACACATTTGAAAATATTACTTATTAAAGCTGGGGTTTTTTTTGCCTGCTGTAAATCCTCTTTCCATTTAAATGGAAGCAAAAGCAGAGAAATCGCTTTCATGATACTCTTCTTATTTGCGTTTCTATGGAAACAGATTCTTGATTAGGAAATGGAAAACTGAAAAAAAAAAAAAAGAACAACCTTATAAGCAGGCAGAGCATAACTGAGGGTGTTTTGTTGGCCAGATTTCATCCAATCCAACGTAACATAATGTTAAAGTAGCCCAGACTTACAGAAATGGGCCCTTATATTGCCAGTCTACCCAGTCTACCTATTTGATCTCTCATATTTTCCTGACTACACCCTAACCAAAGTCTGGCAATCACAAGAACCCCACAGCCTTGCCTAACAGACCCTTACTACTTGGTACAGCAGGTTTCACTGGATCTTGGTTTTTAATATTTCTCTTAATTAATTCCCAAAACATGATGCTTTCCCTAAGGTATATGTTTAAGAGCAAAGGAAACTTTTGGGAAATCATCGAAAGAATTCAGACTAAAAAGAAAAAATAAAACGAGAACCTGAATTTCAAAGAGTAAACAATATTTGGTATCATTTTGGCTTTTACACCACAACCATTTCTTAATAGCTCACATTTGAATTAAAGGTGTCAAATCTATACTGTCCCTATTCTGTGAAGAAGTGTCATACAAAATGTACTAAAAACTTCCATTACACAAACCATGATTTTGGCACACAATTACAATTAATTACACAATTATTATTTTCAAAACCTCAGTGCTGTGGAAAGTGCTGATATATATGTTTGCAGAACAAGACTAGAAAAATCTTAGTTTAAAATAAGTCCATGTAATTGTATAAAATGTTAAAAACAATTCAACCAAAACAGAATAGCTTACATCAAAACTTATTATAAAACTTGAGATGGCAATGTTGATGTCATTCTCTTAGCTGTTTGGCATGAAAGATATGTGGTGTATCATATATAAACTCATTACCTCTAAACTTCTGGATCAGCATAAGAATGAATTTGTATACTAGTATACCCTGAAAGAGGGGAAAAGAGAAAAAGAGAGAAAGAAAGTATAAGAAAGAGAAGAAAGGCATTAAATAAGCTTAGAGAGGGGAATAAAGATAGGAAGGAAGGAAGAAATTTGGATATCACTGAGTCAATAATTGTTTTGAGATGGAGAAAAAGATGAATATAACCAAAAGCGAACACTAATCAATTCTCCTTTCATGCATCAACCATAGAAATAGTGTTGTTTAACATTACTAAAGAGCCAGATGCAAATAAGTGAGAAGAAACACATAAGAATAGACTGAGAGACAGAGAGAGAAGAGAAATCCCAATAATATATCAGTGTCTCTGCAACATACCTTGGTCACTTCTGTTTCTGCTGATGGGAAACAAATGACATATATACCAGGCCTGGTGCAATAAGGTCTCTTTGGATGCTGGACATACTCATAGAGAATGAGATGAGTGCAATGGGTAAAATATAAGAGAAGAAAAGCCAATATAGTTACACAATAAATGCCATAAAAACATAACCATATTAGCGTTTAAACCATTATCTGGTTGTATATTTCAGATCATCTGTTAAAATAAAACAATGACACCCATTCATTTTGTGTCTCAGCTATTGGGGAATAAGAATACTCACAGAGTAAAAGATATTAACTTGAAAAGCTCTTTTGAAATTCATTATACAGCTTTTCTGAAGGGACAACACTTCCTTTAGTTCAGTTCAGTCGCCCAGTCCTGTCCAAATCTTTGTGACCCCATGGACTGCAGCACACCAGGCCTCCCTGTCCATTGCCAACTATTGGAGTTTACTCGAACTCATGTCCACTGAGTTGGTGATGCCATAAAATTAAATTAAATATTTTTTAAAGCCTTGTAAAACATTTAAAAAAAAAAAACTCAATGGTTTGATCAAGAGATTATGTTTAAACCAGACTGAAGAATTAGTTGATCTGACATGACAAATGGGGTGAGGGAAGACATCAATAAGATCAGAACATACATAGACACAAGGAAATAGCATTGGTCTTTTGCAAACACGATTGTAATAAATGTAAGATATGACGCATATAGACACCATTTAAAACAAAATGTAAAACAAAACACTCACTAGCAGAGCTTTGAGCTTTTGCTTTCCTTGTATCAACCCCAGCATCTGCTGCCTGTCCTCAGGCTCTTCACTGAGGAGTGCTGTAAGTATGGAACTCAAGGCAGTCCAAACAGGCAAGGGTTGGTTAAATTCCAGAAGAACAGGAATCAGCAGAGGAATATCATTTTGAATTTTGTAAGATTGCTGTTGACAGTGCTTGGAGTGGTGGGATTCTCCAGGCAAGAGTACTAGAGTGGGTTGCCATTTCCTTCTCCAGGAGATCTTCCCCACCCAGGGATCGAACCCAGGTCTCCCACATTGCAGGCAGACGCTTTACCATCTGAGACACCAGGGAAGCTCATCCAAGTGAGAGTTGGACTATAAAGAAAGATGAGCACCAAAGAATTGATGCTTTTGAACTGTGGTGTTGGAGAAGACTCTTGAGAGTGCCTTGGACTGCAAGGAGATCCAACCAGTCCATCCTAAAGGAAATCAGTCCTGAATATTCATTGGAAGGACTGATGCTGAAGCTGAAACTCCAATACTTTGGCCACCTGAAGCGAAGAACTGACTCATTTGAAAAGACGCCAGTGCTGGGAAAGATTGAAGGCAGGAGGAGAAGGGGACAACAGATGATGAAATGGTTGGTATGACTACTGGAAAAACCATAGCTTTGACTAGATGGACCTTTGTCAGCAAAGTAATGTCTCTACTTTTTTAATACTTCCTTAATCCTTCTTATTATTTGCATTCTATTTCTTCATGTAAGAAAGATGACATAATCATTACAAATTGCTGACCAGAAGTGCCAGGTAAATAAATGACTTGATGCCAAAAAACAAAAACACACACCTGAACTTTGCAAGAGTAATAGATCATTGAAAGCTATGCAGAAAATCACATTGTAGGAAACGAGAGAGTACTTTCCATTTGGAGACGTGTAATACAACTGATGTAATACAAAGAATGCTCAAACTACTGCACAATTGCATTCATCTCACACGCTAGTGAAGTAATGCTCAAAATTCTCCAAGATAGGTTTCAGCAATACGTGAAATGTGAACTTCCAGATGTTCAAGCTAGTTTTAGAAAAGGCAGAGCAACCAGAGATCAAACTGCCAACATCTGCTGGATCATCGAAAAATCAAGAGTTCCAGAAAAACATCTATTTATGCTTTATTGACTATGCCAAAGCCTTTGACTGTGTGGATCACAATAGTTTAGTCTCACAGTCGTGTTCGACACTTTGTGACCCCATGAATCGCAGCACTCCAGGCCTCCCTGTCCATCAGCAACTCCTGGAGTTTACTCAGACTCACATCCATTGAGTCAGTGATGCCATCCAGCCATCTCATCCTCTGTTGTCCCCTTTTCCTCCTGCCCCCAATCCCTCCCAGCATCAGAGTCTTTTCCAATGAGTCAACTCTTTGCATAAGGTGGCCAAAGTACTGGAGTTACAGCTTTACCATCATTCCCTCCAAAGAAATCCCAGGGCTGATCTCCTTCAGAATGGACTGGTTGGATTTCCTTGCAGTCCAAGGGACTCTCAAGAGTCTTCTCCAACACCACAGTTCAAAGCATCAATTCTTCAGTGCTCAGCTTTCTTCACAGTCCAACTCTCACATCCGTACATGACCACTGGGAAAACTACAGCCTTAACTAAATGGACCTTTGTTGGCAAAGTAATGTCTCTGCTTTTGAATATGCTATCTAGGTTGGTCATAGCTTTCCTTACAAGGAGTAAGCATCTTCTAATTTCATGGCTGCAATCACCATCTACAGTGATTTTGGAGCCCAAAAAAATAAAGTCTGACACTGTTTCCCCATCTATTTCCCATGAAGTGATGGGACCAGATGTCATGATCTTAGTTTTCTGAATGTTGAGCTTTAAGCCAACTTTTTTACTCTCCACTTTCACTTTCATCAAGAGGCTTTTTAGTTCCTCTTTTCTTTCTGCCATAAGGGTGGTGTCATCTGCATATCTCAGGTTATTGATATTTCTCCCACAATCTTGATTCCAGCTTGTGTTTCTTCTAGTCCAGCGTTTCTCATGATGTACTCTGCATAGAAGGTAAATAAGCAGGGTGACAATATACAGCCTTGATGTACTCCTTTTCCTATTTGGAACCAGTCTGTTGTTCCATGTCCAGTTCTAACTGTTGCTTCCTGACCTGCATAGAGGTTTCTCAAGAGGCAGGTTAGGTGGTCTCGTATTCCCATCTCTTTCAGAATTTTCCACAATTTTTTGTGATCCACACAGTCAAAGGTTTGGCATAGTCAATAAAGCAAAAATTGATGTTTTTCTGAAACTCTCTTGCTTTTTCGATGATCCAGCAGATGTTGGCAATTTGATCTCTGGTTCCTCTGCCTTTTCTAAAACCAGCTTGAGCATCAGGAATTTCACAGTTCATGTATTGCTGAAGCCTGGCTTGAAGAATTTTGAGCATTACTTTACTAGCATGTGAGATTGATTAGCCCTTGTAATTACTATATTCATTGATTAGCCCTAGTGAAATTAGAATTTAGAGTTTTCTATGTAGAGAATCATGTTATCTGCAAACAAACAAGAGACCTACCTGAAACCTAGGGACACATAAAGACTGAAAGTGAGGGCCTGGATAGAAATATTCCATGCAAATGGAGACCAAAAGAAAGCAGGAATAGCAATACTCATATGAGATAAAATAGACTTAAAAATAAATACTCTTATGAGAGACAAAGAAGACACTGCATAATGATCAAGGGATCAATCCAAGAAAAAGGCATAACAACTATTAATATATATGCATCCAACATAGGAGCACCTCAATACATAAAGCAAATGCTAACAACTATAAAAGAAGAAATAGAAGCAACATAATAATAGTGGGAGAATTTAATACCTCACTTATACCAATGGACAGATCATTCAGACAAGGAATAAAGAAATGCAAACTTTAAATAATACATTGCACCAGTTGGACTTAATTGATGTCTGTAGTCACTTTTCTCTCAAGCGCACATGGAACATTCTCCAGGATAGATCACATCTTGGGCCTGAAATCTAGCCTTGGTAAATTTTAAAATATTGAAATCATTTAAATCATCTTTTCTGATCACAGTGCTATAAAATCTTATCAGCTACAGGAAAAAAAAAAAAAAAACTATGAAAAACACAAACACATGGAGGCTAAGCAACATGCTTCTGAATAACCAACAGAGAGTTGGACATGACTGAACCGAACTGAACATTGAATGAATCAAAAAGGATATCAAAACATACCTAGATGTAAATGACAATGAAAACATGGCAACCCAAAACCTATGCTGCTGCTGCTAAGTCGCTTCAGTCGTGTCCGACTCTGTGCAACCCCACAGACGGCAGCCTACCAGGGTCCCCCGTCCCTGGGATTCTCCAGGCAAGAACACTGGAGTGGGTTGCCATTTCCTTCTCCAGTGCATGAAAGTGAAAAGTGAAAGTGAAGTCACTCAGTCGTGTCCGACTCTTCCGACCCCATGGACTGCAGCCCACCAGGTCCCTCCATCCATGGGACTTTCCAGGCAAGAGTACTGGAGTGGGTGCCATCGCCCAAAACCTATGGGATGCAGTAAAAGCAGGGCTAAGAGGGGAGTTCATAGCAATACAAAGCCTACCTCAAGAAACAAGGGAGACATCAAATAAAGAGCCTAAATATAAACCTAAAGCAACTAGAAAAAGAACAAAAAACCTCCTAAGTATCAGAGCAGAAATAAATGAAAAAGAAATGGAGACTAGAGCAAAGATCAATAAAACTAAAAGCTGGTTCTTTGAGAAGATAAACAAAATTGACAAACTGTTAGAATCATCAAGGGAAAAAAAAGGAAGACTTAAATCAATAAGATTCGAAATGAAAAAAGAGAAGTTACAACAGGCAACACAGAAATACAAAGGATCATAAAAGACAACTATGAGCAACTATATGCCAATAAAATGGACAACTTAGAAGAAATGGACAAACATTTAGAAAAGTATACCCTTCCTAAAATGACCAGGAAGAAATAGAAAATATGAACAGATCAATCACAAGCAAACAGATCGAAACTGTAATCAAAAATCTTCCAACAAATAAAAGCCCAGAATCAGATTGCTTCACAGGTTAATTCTCCCAAAAATTTAGAGAAGAGCTAAAACATATCCTGCCCAAACTCTTCCAGAAAATTGCAGAGGAAGGAAAACTCCCAAACTCGTTCTACAAGAATACCATCACCCTGATACGAAAATCATACAAAGATGCCATACAAAAAAAGAAAAAATTACAGGCTAATACCACTGATGGACATAGATGCAAAATCTTCAACAAAATTCTAGCAAACAGAATCCAAGAACACATTTAAAAGATCGTATATCATGATCAAATGGGCTTTATTCCAGGAATGCAAAAATTCTTCAATATATGTAAATCAATCAATATGATAAACTATATTAACAAATTGAAAGATTAAAAACCATATGATCATTTCAATAGATGCAGAAAAAGGCTTTTGCAAAATTCAACACCCATTTATAATAAAAACTCTCCAGAAAGTAGGCATAGAAAGAACATACCACAACATAATAATGGCCTTACACAACAAACCCACAGCAAAAGTTATCCTCAACTGCAAAAAACAGAAAGCATTTCCTCTGAAACCAGGAACAAGTGTGCCCACTCTCACCAATATTATTCAACATAGTTTGGGGAGCTCTAGCCACAGCAATCAGAGAAGAAAAATAAATAATAGAAATACAAATTGGAAAAGAAATAAAACCCTCACTGTTTGCAGATGGGATTCTATGTATACTATTTAATTGAATCAAATTCAAGCAAATTCCTGTCAGGAACAATGGAAATACAACTACATTTCCCTGAGGTGAGAATTTCTCTCTTACAAGATACAAACACACTTTACAAATATATTTTAATTCAAGTTACTAATTTTCCCTAACTTTCCAGTGTTTCTGGCTGTGAAATCATATGCTTTCTAACAGAAATAGCAACAGAAATGACCTGCACTCAAGGTACTTACTAGAGAAGATAACCCTAAATTCAGTCACTGAATATTTCTCAGAAGCTTAGTTGGGAGAAATAATATTTATGGGGAGTTTCCTATTTATATAATAGAGTGCAATCCATTCCTTATTAATTATATTTTCCTCAAAAGGTAAGATCTTATTGTCTTGTATTACATTATGCCATATTTTTATATGAATAAATAATTTTATTTTGTTTGCCTAATAAAATAAAAGCTCCTACCCAGGTTACCTGACAAATTCTAGAGGGATTTACATAGTCCACCAAAGCTACTCTTGTTTTGAGCCTGAATTACCAAACTTTCATAAAAACAAATAAAAGCCCATTCATGGGGATAAAAAAAAATTCAAATCTGCCAACAACATCATCACTCAGTTTTGTATGTATCACAGTGAACTAAATAAATATAAAGAATTTCTTTAAATCTTTTTTTTTAATTTGTAAATAGGAGAATTGAAATCTCATTCTGTGAAGCATTATGTGTCAAATTATTTCCCGTTACTCCAGTTGTTTGTCTCCTATGCTAGAAAGATGTGACTGCAGCAAACAGTTATAACAAGAAATCGATCCTCTTCTAATATTATCTAGAAAATGTTTTATGTTGCTAAAAAAACAATTGAAAAGAGCATCTATAGGAGTATTCAAAACACTTCATTTTAAGAGTTGACTGATTTTAAAAGAAGTGTTCACTTGTCACTGTATACACAAATATTTAATGACACCTGCAGCATTGGAGAAGGAAATGGCAACCCACTCCAGTATTCTTGCCTGGAGAATCCCAGGGATGGGGAAGCCTGGTGGGCTGCCGTCTATGGAGTCGCATAGAGTCGGACACGACTGAAGCGACTCAGCAGCAGCAGCAGCAGCAGTATGCCAAACACCATGACATCTAATTCCTGCAAAGACTTTTGCTTTTAGTGGATCTCCAGTGCCTTCTAATATACTGTATTCTTCTTTGTTTTTGTATTGCAGCCTTTCATCCTGTTGACTCATTTTTTATTTAAAAGCTTGCTTCTTACTTTCTGTCATTTTTAACTTGACAGATTTTATTTACCTGGACTCCAAAGTCACTGTGGATGGTGACTGCAGTCATGAAATTAAAAGACTCTTGCTCCTTGGAAGAAAAGCTGTGACAAAACTAGACAGCATTTTAAAAAGTGGAGACATCACTTTGCTGACAAAGGTCTATGTAGTCAAAGCTATGGTTTTTCCAGTAGTTATGTACAGACGTGAGAGTTGGACAATAAAGAAGGCTGAGTGCTGAAGAATTGATGCTTTCGAATTGTGGTGCTGGAGAAGACTCTTGAGAATCCCTTGGATAACCAGAAGATCAAACCAGTCAATCCTAAAGGATCAACCCTGAATATTCATTGGAAGTACTGATACTGAAGCTGAAGTTCCAATTCTTTATCTGATGTGAAGAGCCAACTCATTGGAAAAGACCCTGATGCTGGGAAAGATTGAGGGCAGGAGGAGAAGGGGTGAGATGGTTGGATGGCATCTTCAACTAAACGAACATGAATCTGAGCAAACTCCAGGAAACAGCGAAGGACAGGGAAGCCTGGTATACTGCAATTCATGTGATTGCAAAGAGACAGACACAATTTAGTATCTCAACAACAACATAATACACACAGAAGTATGTACAACTCACAAAAGTACATATTTATGAATTTTCTAAAAATGGACCCATCCATCATGCCGGTACTCAAACCAAGAAATAGAGTCTTACCAACAGCCTTGAAGCTCACTTCATGCTCCTCCTCTCACCACCCTTCCCTCCAAGAATAATCATTTATCCTTACCACTACCAATATGTCAGTTTGACATTTTTTTGTGTTTTACATAAGTGCAATCATATTCCCTTGCTTTATTTGCTCGACATTCTTCTTGAGAAATTCACCCAGTGGTGTGATGGTAGAGTTTTAACAAGTGACAGATTTCAAGCTATCATCTTGAGTCGTTGATCAAAGATTTGGGAAGTTTGTTGGCATCAAGCAGCTTCTTACACAACACGGAATTCATCTATGTTGTTGCAATTTCATTCTCATGATTACAATGCCCCAAATTTTATCATATTTAATTTTATGTACCAATGTATATTGTCTCAGAAAAGCTCAGATCTCACAAATTCATATGGGAGTTGATTAGCTAGCTGTTGTTTTTTCTTGTTGCATTTTTCTATCTGTCTTACACATAAATGAAGGCAGATCTGGAACATTTTCTGAAACATTTGGGGAAGTTTATTTTCCACGATTTTATAAACGAAATTCAGATGTTCCATAATCACAGCTCCCACTTCTCACTGGGTCTTACAAATGCATTCTCACATTAAACAATTAATTTAAAGTTCAATTTTTTAAAGTGTGCCTAAAGAAGAACAATCTGAATTTTAAGTTCTGATTCTCACCAGTGTCTTTATACTGTAAGCTTTGTATACTCAGATTAATCTTTGCTAGGTTTAGAATTAAGTCTATTCCATTTTTGAAGGGAAACACTTTATTTCATACAAATTAGAGGATTATTAAAGATAAGCATGAATAAATAACTTTACTTCTGCAACTTTGTTTTTTATCCATTTGTGATACTGTACACTGTTCTTTGTATAAAGATCTATTGGAGAAATTTCTTTCTGGATGGTACTAATTGTATCTCTCCCATTTTGCACTGACTGCCAAAATCTTTGGGACAAATCAGTGGCCCACTTCATATTAATAAACAGGAACTTGCAGCATACAGTTTGTATTCAAACTTCACTGCTGTCTCCATTATGTCTTCTTTATTCTGATTTTCCTCTGTGCCTCCCTTTTCCTTCATGCAGTTATTTATTTTTTGATCATGTATTGTCAAGTAAGTTAAGCAGCCTATATTAATTATCTGCTGCTATGTGGTAAATCACCCCAAAACTTCGTAGCTCAGAGCAAGTAAACTATTTTTTTAATATATTTTCTGTGGCTCAAGAATCTGGGACATGCTGATGGTTCTGACCCAGTGTCCACATGTCAACTAAGATTGCAAACAGGACTGGAGGTTCCACATCCAAGAGGAGGCCTCAGTGTCTCACCACATGGGCTTCTTCATGGGCTGCTTATAACATGGCAGTTAGACTTCCCCAGAGGAAGAGAGAGTGAGGGGGAACAAAAACCTAAAATAGAAGCTCCAGTCTTTTTAAATTTTGTTTTAGAAATGACATATGATCTTTCATGTGTGCTGTCCAAGATCAATGTGAGAAAGAGATATAGAGAGACATGAGTATCAGGAAGTGGGCTCCTTGGTCTTGGAGCCTGATGGCCCTGCCTCCAAATATTCACTGAAACAATGTACCTATATGGAAGTATCAAATATGGAGGTGGGAGGAGAGAGAAACTTTGTATAACTTTCTTTTAAATGCAATTTTATGTCCATTCATGACTTATCTTATGGACTAAAGGTTTTTTAAGACAACACAGACACCATATTTAGGTGAGGTGGGAGAGGGGAGTAATGAAAAAAAGAAAGACTGACATTTGGAATTTTAACTGGTTTTAGCAAACTGAAGTTGTTAAAAACAAAAAGAATACCATTGAAGGTAATTTTTGTTATTTTATCCAGAAAAATTGCACTGTAAGTGTGTATTAACTTGGATAATTTTGGTTTCAAGTACCAGAAAATCCAACACAAATTATCTTAAGGAAAAAAAGTAGACATATATACTGACCCATGTAACTGAACAGTTTTGGTGAGTGGCAAGGCATAATGCTGGCTTCAAGTAGAGCTGGATACAGGTTTAATTTCTCTCTTTCTCTTGGAGATTTCCACACCTTAGCTGCAAGGAAACCTGGTATTTTCATCTTCAGTAGTGGAGACACACCTGCCTTGTAACCGGAGAGATCCTTCAGCAGAAAGGATAAGTAACCATAAGCTGCTGTATGGGGGCTACCAGAAATAATGAATTTGGAACACTTCCATTTTGAAGCACTGTTGGTTGGGTGACCAAACACCCATTCCAACTGTTTTCTCCTGAGTTTCTCTCTACAACTGAGATGCTGGAAAAAATCATCTCTTTCCTGGTTTCTCATGTAGGAAAGTGTGGGCAATGAACCATAGCTTCAGGAAAGAGATAAAGGAGGAGAGAGAGCTTCTGACCTTCAGCTCTCCCTCCACCTTATGCACACCCATCACTGACATTCCATCTGGAGCAGGAGATCCCATTTCAGCACCAGGAGAAGGAAAATGTGTGACTTAAGGGCAGCAAACAGAAGAAAGGCAAATCTGTGTCCTTGGTGATGCTGACAAGCAGTTGAACCAACACTATCAACCAAAAACCACCTTTAGACTGTTATGAGAGGTGAACAAAGTCCTATTCAGCTAAGCCATCTTTAAGGCAGAGTTAAGGTAACTTACAGCCAAATATGTACAACAACTAAAACAAGTAGTATCCCCAAACAGAGACTAAAAAACCATAAAACTGAGCCAAAGCAGCAGCATAGGGGTGACGCCCTTAGAGGTGGTTAGCCCTGAGTTGTGAGCTAGTCTACCGCCTCCATCTCACCCTTTAGCTCAAATTTGCTGTCCAAAGAACAAAAGCCCTTGTGACTCAGAACAAAAAGGAGGAGATCCTCAACCAGCAATCCTGGGAGCTGTGTCAGTGCTGGAAGTGCAGTGACTGAAAGCAATAGCGTGAGATGTAAAGAGCTACGAGATAGAGAGCTTGCAAAATGCCTTGGCAGTCACTCTGGGCTTATCTGGAAGGGATGAGTTGATTAAGGACAAGTGATTAGGATGAGCCTGTGAAACATCCTTTCATCATCTCGTTACCAAACATATGCTCAGGCAAGTGTATCCTGGGGAGTACTTATTACAGGAAAGGAATAAAGGAATCTGAAATGCTGGTGCCTTCAAGCAGGGCTGGATCTCTAGATGCCATGAAGTAAAGCCGATCATATCTTAGCAGAAAAGTACCTTTATAAAATTATGAAACTAAATTTCTGCAAAGTATAAGTGGTTACCAAAATGGTATTTAAAACCCTGTTATGACCTTGCAACCAAATAGAGCCTTCACAGAGCACTGAGCAGCGGGTCTAATTTATAGAAAGATATGAGGGTTTGGAGGCAGACACAAGAAAAACAATAAAGATGACCGGGTTTGTAGAATATCTATTTTTTTTAAAGGGAGAAAGAGTTGTGCCTAGAGAAAAAAAGAAGGCCATGATATGATTTTTAATAATCATCTCTAAGCTTATGATGTACTATTGTAATAAAATCAGAATGATATTCAATTCCATATCTTTTCCTTGGGAATCAGGACTTCAAAACAACATAATGTGTTGATTTGCTTCCTCAGAAAATCTATTCTCTCATTCATTGGGGAAAAAATAACTCACCAAGATGTAATGAAAGCTTCTCATCTCTAGAGAGTTTCTAAGAAACTGGTCCTGTGTTTCTAAGTACTCTGACTTTACTACAGAAGAAAGGGTCATCATGTTTTGAGCATTTTGCTTGCTTGAGGATAGAAATCTGAAGTGTGAAAACAGAAAGTGGCTGGAATGGAAACTAGGAGATGGGAGCGTACCTGATACCATTCCCAACTCATCTCACAGCAGACCCGAGGGCTGGAATTCATGAACCTGAAAGGGACACCTCAGAAAGGCCCAAAAGCCCCACAGAGTTAACTCCAGCACTGAGGTGACCTGGTGACAGTTCAGCAGAACCCCACTGGCCTGGAACTGACTCCCTGCCCAAACCTCAGAACCCCTCCTGGTGGTCTGCTAGCCACGCACTGAGTGGGACAGGTCGCCCTCGGGTTTGAGTCCACACACACCAAGCACTTAGCCTCCCCTTAAGGTCTTGTGCCTACCACGTCCAGGGAGATGGCTCAGAGGGACTTACCAGATGGGGTTGGGGTGTTTCCCATATGTGACTTTGTAGCTGGACTAGGACACTGAGAGCTGGAAACAAGGGGAAGAGAACACCCTTGAGACAGAGTGAAAGAGGAACTCCTGTTTAAAGGTAACTTGTGAACTTGGGTTAAACATAAACAAATTTCTAACACTGAGCACACACACTGGAGTGACTCACAAAGATGCAAGTTACTGTTTTCAGAAACTCTTTAAAACAGATTGCAGGCAGTTCAGTGGGTAAAGAATCCACCTGCAATGCAGGAGACATGGGATACATGGGTTCAATCCCTGGGTTGGGAAGGCTCCCTGGAGGAGAGTGAGGCAATCCACTCCAGTATTCTTGCTTAGAGAATTCCAAGGACAGAGGAGCCTGGCAGGCTACAATCCATGGGCTTGCAAAAGAACCAGACATGACTGAAGCAACTGAGAATACCCTACTTGGCAGATAAATATCCTAGATGGTTTCTCCCAAGTTTTTTCCCTCGTAGTTTCTTATTTAAGCCAAAATAAAAAGTATTGTATATTTATATTTCACTTCCTTCTAAAGAAGATTTCTGGTGACTCATAGGAATATGTATAACATTATAAAGCATAAGAATACAAAGAATCTACAGTGAAAGAAATAGTCAAGCAGCATGATAAGAAAAAGTTATCATAAAACAATAAAAAAGTAAGGAAATAAACAGATTGGCTTTTGCTCTGCTGGGAGAGTAAATCATGCCAACACAGATGCAGGTCAGTTTGTAATGGTGCGTTCATTGCAGTGGAGCGTCCTTGAGAAATTAGTCAACTTTCACAAACCATCTGCAGTACTCTTGAAAGCAATTCCTCACTCCCCACCTGTCACGTATTAAATACTCAGAACTACAGGTCTCCAAAAAAATGTGACTAATAGAGATGCCCAGACACAACTGTCCTTTTTGATCTAATAATAATAAGTAAACCCAGACATTCCCAGGGCATGATACTTTCCAACACAGTCAGCCCAGGCCACAGGAAGCCATCCAGTGTGGTTACAGTACCCACTGCTGGTTTTATTGCTTCACCAATCTCCTCTCTGCTTGATCTTTTAGAGAGAGGATGTGATTGACAGCCTGCCTTAAAACACCAGGCAAATTGAGCAAGGAATATTCTAGAATCCCCCCTTTTTTTAATTAATAAAGGGAATGAGTGAACAATGAACCAGTAAGAAGAGAATGAATTCTAGACTTGTTACTTTCTGAATAAACCCATCATAAAGGGTAGGAGAGGACCAGAAACTGGGCTTGCCTGGGCTGGTGTTCAAATAATAGTGAGCTGCCTCAGAACCTTCTAACCCTCCTTGTCCTTCTCTACACCCCTGCTCATAGCCTCCAGCAGTGAGCTAATCACCAGATGTTTCCTTTAGCTTGTCCTGGGGAACCCTAGTCACAACAGTCCTCCTGTTTGAAATGCTTCTCTCCTCCTTTCTAGTCATCTCACTCCTGTACCCTTCTTTAAGACTTATTTCTTTGAAAAATGGAGTATTTCCTGCCGTGTCAGTGAACAAGGATGTAACAGTAATCAGTGATTGCAGCCTTTGAATGTGAGCCCTAAGGATACTCAGGAAGGAGAAGAATCCCTGCAATCAGCAACCATTAGGCTATAGCCACTTCCTGTGGTGAGCTCTGAGGAACTCAGGATAAGAAAAACACAGGATACTCTTCCCAGATAGCTGAGGTGCATATGAAAGGAATGGTAATGATTTCAACGAGCCCAGACTCTTGCATCTTCCCATATACAGAAGAGCACTAAATTCCTTAATTTGGGATATCTAGTTTTCTTTAATTAACAGTAATATTTTGATGCTCAAACTACCTCACCTTTGTTGCAAAACTTCTGTGTAACTTGGCCCCTCCCCTCCCCTTTTCAGACCAGTTTTCTCAGGGTCACTTGAGATGCTGTCTCTTGGGCTTGAAGTCCTAAAAATTCCCAGTGAATAAACATAAATCAACTTTTAGGTTGTGACTATTTATTATGTTGACACCTTTCATAAAATCTACTTCGTTTAGTCCTTTTACTGGTTTCTTAAAGCATTTGGCTTCCCTGGTGGCTCAGAGGTTAAAGCATCTGCCTCCAATGCGTAAGACCCGGGTTCAATTCCTGGGTCGGGAAGATCCCCTGGAGAAGGAAATGGCAATCCACTCCAGTATTCTTGCCTGGAGAATCCTATGGACGGAGAAGCCTAGTAGGTTACAGTCCACGGGGTCGCAAAGAGTCGGACACGACTGAGTGACTTCACCTTCACCTTAAAGCATTTAGTCAGTTCCTTACAACTTAATACTTATTCAGCTATGGCCTTCAACTTTTCTTTAGTTCCTTCATTAGTTAAGTCTTTTCCCAAAGAGTCATAGACTCAACAGGGTTAAATACACACAGCCAGACAATCCTGAGTGCTTTGACCAGGCCCAGCAGACCCAGCACTTTTGTTAACTCAATAAGAAAATGACTGATAATCTTTTCAGAGGAAGTATGCTTTGGAAATGCAGGCTGAAATGTGAAGTATTTGTCCTTCTCTCCACCCCCCACCCTCCCCTTCTCCTCGCTGTTTATATTAAATGCCTACTTCTTTTAATGCTAATGCTAAGTATCCCAAATGGTAGCAAATCCATCATCAGTGGTGAAATGCTGCTCCACTGGGCGGCCCTGTACGTGCTGGGAATGAGGATGGCAGCCAGGGCTTTCACGCTGTTATTTTCCAAGGGCATCATTGGTCTTGCCTGTGAGCCTTCTGCCTCTGGGTCCTGCATCATGGAGAAAAACACTTCCCTCCAGATGATTCATCTCCTTTGGTCAATGTCCCAGTCCTTCTGCTGTGTGTTTCTAACAATTTCTTAGTAGTATCCCTTTTATATCTCAGTCTTAAGCATGAGAAGTTCATTAGTTATTTTTCAGTATTCCCAGAGTGGGTGGCTTTTAAAAATTTTTAATAAGAGGGTATGAAAAGTAGTGAACTTGAGAAAACTCTGGGAGATAATGGAAGACAGGGAAGCCTGATGTGCTGCAATCCACAGGGTCACAAAGAGTCAGACACAACTTAGCATTGAACAACAACATGAAAGATTGAGCCTTTTTTCAATGAGTATTAGCGCTGATTTAAAATAAAATCTTCTGGTAATTTTTACTAGGTGTATCGTTTTGTCCTCTTTACAAAATGGATGTTTATGATCCTTAAAATCTCAAAGTGTTATATATTATGAAGCTTTTCAACTTTGTTTTTTATTCTCCCTTTGAGTTTTGGTATACCTAAAAGTTTGTATTAGCCCTACCCCTTTCACAAGAAACACAAACTTCTAAGGAATAATTTAGAAAGAAGAACTGTTAATAATGTTTTTGCTCAAAAAGTCCTATGAATATAAACTGTGCATGTTTCACAGTTTCCGAAGACTGTGACACAGATGTATCATAGTTTCCAAAGAGACATGATGCCCCTGAGTCCTTACTGACTTTCAATCATAAGACGGGAACTTCTTCAACTTCCCACAACTGTGGCTGCAAATAAGTCTATATCTATAGCCAACCTTTCCTTTTCCTTCCTCTAACAATTAAAAAAAAAAAAAAAAAAAAAAAAAACTTAGTCAACCAAAAGCCATTCCTTCTCACATATTCTAAATCTGATTTCTTCTTCCTTCCCAGAGATCTAACTTGGCCACTATATCTTCAACCTCTCACTCATACCAGTTGCTCCCCATCAACATGCTGACATAATGAACTTGCTCTATTTCAAATAAAAACAACAGTGAAAGAAGCCACCTTCCCCTTTCATGCTCTTACTTGTTTCTCAAGACAGTCTCATCCACAAAGTTGAAATACCTACAACTTCCAAGATTATAGCTCCAGTCCAGCTTCTGTTTCCAACTTGGCTATCCAACGGTCAGCTCTTCTTGCATATCCCACAAAGTATCTCAAGCTTGCCAAAACTGTACTTGTAATCTTTGTCCCACTAGCATCCCGCCCACGTTCACTATCTTAGAAAGTGATGCCATTTGTTCATTCAAGACAGAAACCTGAAAGTATTTTTGAGGCTGTCTTCTCTTATACCCTTACACCCTCAAACACTCATACACTGTTGCCATTCTACCTTCTGAACAGAGCTCCAATCAGTTCACTCTATCCATCTCTAGTGCTAAAAAAGGAGCCCAAGCCACTGATACTAATCAGTATTTTTTTTAACAATCTCTGTAACAGATGTGTGGAACTTCTCAATGGCCTTGTCATTGGCAGCTAGGCCCCAAACATGGGGACTTCAATATGTAAAACACTCCTGATAGTAGAAACAGTTACAAATAATTGGGCCAGAGACCCCTTCAGTTATTAAGTGAAATATAAACTGATTCTGCTACACCTAAACATCATCCTTATCTTTGTAAGGAAAGCCTAGGTAAGAAGGAAATAAAAGAATTATTCAATAGATGGTGAATCTCTAAGGAAGCAGCTTGGCTTATCCCCTCTCTCTCTACCAGAGAAGAGAAGAGGACTACTTTTCCCCATGCTCCAAAGTAAAGCAATGATGGGTCCAGAAAAATCACAAACACTGTGGAAGTCTGCAAGAAGAAGAGTGTTTAAGTCTTAGTTCAATAGCCAGAAAAATAGAAGACAATTTAGTTATTAACGGTATAATGAGGAAGAGTAGTTATAGTGCAATAGAGTTTATAGAATCATTGTTAGGACTAATGGATAGACTTCTAGGGGAAGTCCAAGAAGTTACACAACAGAGCTAGACTGCCAATATGCTGCTGTCCCTACAATGAGCAAGAAGCTATAGGTCATAAGCCATGAAACAGTAGCCAATTCCATTAAAGCATTACCTCCATCATGACCCTTTTAAACGAAAATAAGGTCGTAGACTCTCTTTCCCATGAGAATCCATTCCCAAATTAGTTGAGTAGTACACAGAGTATGAACATATCTATATTTTTGCTTATATATTGTTGCTTTTCAGTACCTAAGTCTTGGCAACCCCCATCGACTGCAGCATGTCAGGCTCCCCTGACTCTTACTACCTCTCAGAGTTTACTCAGATCCATGTCTATTGAGTCAGTGATGCTATCTAGCCATCTCACCTTCTGTCACCCCCTTCTCCTTCTGCTTTCATTCTTTCCCAACACTGGGATCTTTTCCAATGAATCCGTTTCTTCATATCAGGTGGCCAAAGTATTGGAGATTCAGCATCAGCATCAGTCCTTACAATGAATATTCAGGGCTAATTTCCTTTAGAATTGACTGGTTTGATCTCCCTGTTATAAAAGGGACCCTCAAGACTCTTCTCCAATACCACAATTCAAAAGCATCAATTCTTTAGCCCTCGGTCTTCTTTATGGTCTAGTTCTCACATCCCTATGTGACTACTCAAAACACCAAAACTGCTTTGCCTATTTGGATCTTTGTGGGCAAACTAATACCTCTGCTTTTTAATACACTGTCTAGGTTTGTTATAGCTTTTCTTCCAAGAAACAAGTGTCATTTAATTTCATGGCTGCAAGTATCATCCATAATGATTTTGAAGCCCAAGAAGAGAAAATTTGCCCCTGCTTCCACTTTTTCCTCTTCTATTTGTCGTTAAGTAATGGGAACAGATGCTATGATCTTAGTTTTTTAATGTTGAACTTTAAGCCAGAATTTTCACTTTCCTCTTTCACCCTCATCAAGAGGCTCTTTAGTTTTTCTTCACTATCTGCCATTAGAGTGCTATCATCTTTATATTTGAGATTGTTGATATTTCTCCCAATAATCTTATTTCCAGCTTATGATTCATCCAGCCTAGCATTTTGCATGATGTATTCTGCATAGAAGTTAAATAAGCAAGACAAAAATATATAGCCTTGTTATACTCCTTTGCCAATTTTAAACCTATCTGTTGTTCCATGTCCTACTCTAACTGTTAGTTCTTGACCTGCATACAGTTTCTCAGAAGACAGGTAGCATGGTCTGTTATTTCCATCTCTTGAAGAATTTTCCACAGTTTATTGTGATCCACACAAAGGCTTTAGTTTAGTCAATGAAGCAGAAGTAAATTTTTTCTGGAAATCCCTTGCTTTCTCTATGAGCCAGTGGATGTTGGCTATTTGATCTCTAGTTCCTCTGCCTTTTCTAAACCCATCTTGTACATTTGGATGTTCTCAGTTAACATACTGCTGAAGCCTAGCTTGAAAGATTTTGAACATTACCTTACTGGAATGTGAAATGAGTGTACAGTAGTTTGAACATTCCTTTGGCCTTGCCTTCTTTGAGACTGGAATGAAAGCTGACCTTTTCTAGCCCTGTGGCCACTGCTGAGTTTTCCAAATTTGCTGGCGTATTGAGTGCAGCACTTTAACAGCAACATCTTTTAGG
This sequence comes from Oryx dammah, assembly GCF_014754425.2. Classification (NCBI taxonomy): domain Eukaryota; kingdom Metazoa; phylum Chordata; class Mammalia; order Artiodactyla; family Bovidae; genus Oryx; species Oryx dammah. Next base: position 2,339,328 of record NW_024070196.1, read on the forward strand.
TAAATAGCTCAGCTGAAATTCCTTCACTTTCACTAGCTTTGTTCATAGTAATACTTCCTAAGGCCCACTAGTCTTCACATACCAGGATGTCTGGCTCAAAGTGAGCAACAACACCATTGTGGTTACCTGGTTATCATTAAGACCTTTTTTGTATAGTTCTTCTGCTTCTGTTAGGTCCTTGCAATTTCTGTCCTTTATTGTGCCCATCGTTGCATGAAATGTTTCCTTGATATCTCTAATTTTATTAAAGAGATCTCTACTTTTTCCCCCTTTATTGTTTTCCTCTACTTCTTTGCATTTCATTTAAGAAGGCTTTATCTCTCTTTGCTATTCTCTGAAAATCTGCATTGACTTAGATATATCTTTCCCTTTCTCCCTTGCTTTTCACATCTCTTGTTTTTTCAGTTATTTTTAAAGCTGCCTCAGACAATCATTTTGCCTTCTTCCATTTCTTTTTCTTGGGGATGGTTTTGGTCACTGCCTCCTGTACAGTGTTATGAACCTCTGTCCATAACAGAGGTTCTTCAGGCACTCCATCTATCAGATATAATCCCTTGATTCTATTTGTCACCTCCACCTTATAATCACAAGGGATTTGATTTAGGTCATACCTGAATGACATAGTGGTTTTCCCTACTTTCTTCAATTTAAGCCTGAATTTTATACAATAAGGAGCTATTGATCAGAGCCACAATCAGCTCTTTGTCTTGTTTTTGCTGATTATACAGAGCTTCTCCATCGTTGTCTGCAAAGAATATAATCAGTTTGATTTCAGTATTGACCATTTGGTGATGTCCATGTGTAGAGTCATCTCTTGTGTTGTTGGAAAATGGTGTTTGCTATGACTAATGTGTTCTCTTAACAAAACTCTTCTTAGCCCTTTCCCTGCTTCATTTTGTAATCCAAGGTCAGACTTGCCTGTTATTTCTCGAATCTCTTGACTTCCTACTTTTGAATTCCAATCCCCTATAATGAAAATGACATTTTTTTTTTTTGGTGAGAGGGGGTGATTAGTTCTAGAAGGTCTTATAGGTCCTCATAAAACTGGTCAACTGCAGCTACTTCACCATCAGTGAATGGTTGGGGCATAGACTTGGATTACTGAGATGTTGAATGTTTTGCCTTGGAAATGAACTGAGATCATTCTATCATTTTTGAGATTGCACTCAAGTTTGCACATATACACACATTCATGCAATATATGTACATACACACATACATCAGGATATACACAGAAACACATATATGGAAAAATTTATGAAAAATTATTCAGCCATCTTGGTTTTCACAGGGGACTGATTTGAGAACCTCCCATAAACAACAAAATCCATGGATGCTGAAGTTCCTTATATAAAATGCATAATATTTCCATATAACCTAAACACATTTTCCTGTAACTTTAAATCATCTCTAGATAACTTATAAGACCTAGCACAATGTGAATGTTTTATAAATAGTTGCAAATACTGTGTAAATGCTATATATATGTATATAGTTGTGAGCATACAGCAAATTCAAGTTTGATTTCTTGAACTTTCTGGAATTTTAAAAAATATTTTTGATCTATAGTTGGTTGAATCTGCAGATGTGGACATGTAGATTTGAAAGGCTGAATGCACTTAAAGATGGTACACTTGAGACTAATGTCAACAAGATGACAAAATGATGCCACAGTGATCATTCAGCAGATACTCACAGGAAAAGTGTACTTATGGGAATTTGGGAATACAACCAGGAGGCTACAAAATCCCAGTGGAGTCCAAGACCAGGGAGAGCCAATTTGAGAAGGCAAGTCCCTGCCCAGCTGGTAGGCTTGCCAATCATGGTCCCCAAAACAGACCCTCATGTAGTCCCATCTTCTTGTGAACTTGGCAATGATCCTGTTTGACCTTCATCCCACCACCAGCACCATCTTCTAAGTGACCCAGGAAGAGTTACATCCACTCATGTTCTAGGTAACAGGCCTGCCAAGCTCAGTCCAACTGCAGATCTTGAAACATCTGTGTAGCTTGTATCCAGGAGCTGTCCTGCCCACTCAGAAACATGGCAGTTGGCAAAACCAATACAGAATTGTAAAGTAAAATAAAAAATAAATTAATTAATTAATTTTAAAAAAAAGAGAAACATGGCAGGAGACACTCCTGTCCATGAGCCCAGAGGCAGCACTGCAGACCTCAGTCCTGGCCAAGAACCTGGACAGTCCTGTGACTCAGTTTCAGTCCGTCTCAGCTACCACTTGAGGTTAATGTTGTCCACCAAGAAGCTCACCCTGTGGCCTGCTGGGTGTCCTCCCAGGGACCTGGCTGGAATTACAGTCACCTGTGTAGCTGGTAACAGGCCTGCCATGTATGGATCCAACTATGGACCCTGAAGCAGACCCCTGTGCCAGCACCAGCCCTACCAACAAAGGCACCTGGTATCAGGCCCTCATCCATGAATGAACAGATAAAGAAGACATAATGCATAAATATCACTTAGCATAACAGAGAAACCCTGTCATTTGTGACAGCAGTATTAAATCTGGAGAATGTTTTGTTAAGTGATATAAGCCAGATGCAGAAAAACAGATGCTGTGTGATCTCACTTACGTATGGAATCTAAAATGTGAATTCATAGAAGTAGACAGTAGAATGGTGATTCCCAGGGACTGCAGGATTAGGGAAATGGGAGATGCTTGTCAAAGAATCCAAACTTTCAGTTATGATTAAGTTCTAGGGATCTAATGTACATCATGATGACTACAAATAATAACACTGTACTACATATGTGAAATTTGCTAAGAGTATAGATCTTAAGCTTTCTCATCACACACACACACACACATATGCACAAACATACACACAAAGGTAACTATGTGAGGTGATGGATGTGTTAATTATCTTGATTATGGTAATCAATTCACTATATATATAGTATGCATATATATATATTCATCACATTGCACACATTAAGTATATACAATTTTAAAAATTAATTTATTTTTTATTGAAGGATAATTGCTATACAGAATTTTGCTGTTTTCTGTCAAACTTCAACATGAATCATCTATTTGTTAACTATATTTCAATAAAGCTGGAAAAGTAAATAAATCTAAAATATACTTTAAAAAGAGATTATATACTATAAAATATTTCTGAAGAAAAACTATGGCCCAGAATACACAAATATGAAACTGATTTTATTTGCAAGTAGTCATAAGTGATTTTTAAACATTTTTTCTTTTTAAAAAAAAGAAATCTTTTTTGAAATTTAAGAAATCTTTCCATAGTTTTACTGATTTTTAAAAAATTATTGATGAAATAAAAGTTATTCTTATTAAAAATACAGGTGCATTGCTAAGGGAGAATATATATTATTTGTAGGGAAATCTTTAATAACTTAAAATCTTTATAAAATGGCTCATGGGGTGGCCTTAGGCCCTGACTCTCAGCACATCTTCTCCGGTCCTGTGTTTCCTGCCACTGGGAGATGTAGTTTTTAGATTCCTTCTCCACTGAAGAAGAATTGACCTGGAGCCTGAAACACTTTCTTAATGAGAGACAAAGCCCTTGCAGCCTATATCTTTCCATTCTGCAGACTCAACATTTCCCCTTTGTTCTGATTAAGCCTATGTGTCAGTGGCTCTTGTGCACACCCCAGATTTCTGCATCTCAAATCCCACAGAGGAGAGGTCGGGTCTCTCTATTGCAGCATGAAGGGGGTGAGAGCAGTGCACTTGCCTACCTGGGCACTACTTCACCTGTGTCGGCTCCAGAGTAGATCCTTTGCCTGTGGGGTGGACCTTGTACACTCCCTTTCTCCTGTGGCTGCAAGTAAATGCTGTGCCGTTTATCCTGGTGTACATGTCTGTTCTCAATGGTCTTCAGTCCTTCTGGAATGCCTACACGTGCCACATGCTGTGCTGGAAGATAGAGATGTGGGTAGTCAACAAGACAGTCCCTTCCTTTGTGGCACTTTCCTGTTAGAAAGGGAAGTCTTATCCTGTATCCCATGTGTTATCATGGGAATACAAAAGAAGGGGACCTACCCAGAGCTGGGGTGGGATGGGATGTGCAGCAGAGATTCCTAGAGAGGATGACATCTATGCCAAGGATGCAAGGACCAGTGTCAGCTGACCAAGTAAACAGAGGAAAGGAAAAGGAAGGTCCAAGGATGTTCTGGACTTATGCAAAGGCCCATGGCAGGAGTAGCCATTACTGCTTGAAAAAGAGGAGTAGCTTGAAAATAAGAATGCAGGTAGTGGCTGAAAGTCAGATCAGGAAAACCACACCTCTGATGGATAGGTGGGTCATGAAAGTGTTTAAGGTATTTGAACTTGAATCAGAGAGTAAGAAGGATTCCTTGCAAGTCTTCAAACAATTAAAGAAAACTCACTCAAGATTTGGAAAAAGCCACTGCTCTGTAGAACAGAGAAGGCAAGATAAAGACAGAGACATAAAGAAGAGTCAACAAATTTGAGAGGTGTGAAGGGCTGAGAATTACAGGACTTGCTGATTAATTGGGCTTCCCTGGTGGCTCAATTGATAAAGAATCCGCCTGCAATGCGGGAGACCTGGATTCTATCCCTGGGTTGGGAAGATCCCCTGGAGGAGGGCATGGCAACTCACTCCAGTATTCTTGCCTAGAGAATCCCCGTGGATAGCGGAGCCTGGTAGGCTACAGTCCACGGGGTTCCAAAGAGTCAGAAATGACTAAGCACAGCACAGGTGACTGAGTTTACTGCAAAAGGACAAAAGACTGAAGAATGCCGTGTAGATTCTCCTTACGTGCCTATCGTAATTGACAGAGTCGCCAAAATCTGAGCTGGGCTGAACACTCTGCCTTCTCTGCTTTCAACCACAAAAGAGTTATTCTTACAGTCCAACAATTTTCTTCTATTTTAAAAATTCTTGTATTGAGTACCTTTGGAAACTGATTGAACCTCAATTGTACAATGTTCTTAATTGCTACAAAGGAATAAAGTTGATTAGCCTGGAATGAATTTTATTTATTTTTATATTTTCATTTATCATAAATTAAATATTTGTAAAGCAATACTTTTAGTTATTATATCTTTCCAGGTAATCCAAAGCTTAGAAGACATTGTGTCCCTGGCTTAATTAACAGTCTATTTTTCCTAGAGTTTACATTGTTTTAGAATCAAAAACATTTTACTCCTAGCTCTAAGTCTAAATCTTGTTTTTGTTCTTGTTCAGTTGCTCAGTTGTGTCTGACTCTGCAACCCCACAGACTCCACCACACCAGGCTTCCCTGTCCATCACCAGCTCACAAAGCTTTCTCAAACTCATGTCATTGAGTCAATGATGCCATCCAACCATTTCATCCTCTGTCTCCCCCTTCTCCTCCTGCCTTCACTCTTTCCCAGCATCAGGGTGTTTTCCAATGAGTCAGCTTTTTTCATCAGGTGGCCAGAGTCTTGGAGCTTCAGCTTCAGCATCAGTCCTTCCAATGAATATTCAGGGTTGATTTCCTTTAGAAATGACCGGTCTAATTGCCTTGCTGTCCAAAGGACTCTCAAGAGTCTTCTCCAGCACTGCAGTTCAAAAGCAGCAATTCTTCCATGCTCAGCCTTCTTTATTGTTCAGCCCTCATCCATACATGACTACCAGAAAAAAAACATAGTTTTGACTATATGGACCTTTGTCGATAAAATGATGTCTCTGCTCTTTAATATATATACTCTCTAGGTTTCTCATAACTTTTCTTCCAAGGAGCAAGCATCTTTTAATTTCATGGCTGCAGTCACAATTCATAGTGATTATGGAGCCCAAGAAAATAAAGTCTGTCATTGTTTCCAGTTTTTCCCTATCTATGTATCATGAAGTATTGGGACTAGATGCCATGATCTTCATTTTTTTTGAATGAGTTTAAGCCAGCTTTTTCACTCTCCTCTTTTACTTTCATCAAGAGGCTCTTTAGTTCCTCTTTACTTTCTGCCATTAGAGTGATATCATCTGCATATCTGAGATTACTGATATTTCTCCTGGCAATTTTATTCCAGCTTGAACTTCATCCAGCCTGGCATTTTGCATGATGTATTCTGCATGTAAGTTAAATAAGCAGAGTAACAATATACAGCCTTAACGTACTCCTTTCCCAATTTTGAACCAGTCCATTGTTTCATGTCCAGTTTTAACTGTTGCTTCTGGACCTGCGTACAGATTTCTCAGGAGGCAGGTTAGTTGGTCTGTTATTCCCAACACTTGAAGAATTTTCCACAGTTTGTTGTGATCCATGAAATCAAAGGCTTTAGCTAAGTCAATAGACCAGAAATAGATGTTTTTTTCTGGAATTCCCTTGCTTTTTTTTTTTTTTTGATCCAGCATATGTTGGCAGTTTGATCTCTGGTTCCTCTGCCTTTTCTAAAGCCAGCTTATTCATCTGGAAGTTCTTGGTTTACCTACAGTTGAAGCCTAGCTTGAAGGATTTTGAACATGGCCTTGGTAGCATGTGAAACGAGTGAAACTGTACAGTAGTTTGAACAATCTTTAGCATTGTGTTTCTTTAGTATTGGAATGAAAACTGACTTTTTCCAATCCTGTGGCCACTGCTGAGTTTTCCAAATTTGCTGGCATATTGAGTGCAGCACTTTAACAGCATCATCTTTTAGAATTTGAAATAGCTCAGCTGGAATTCTGTCACATCCACTAGCTTTGTTTGTAGTATGAGAATTTTAAATAGATGCCTAAACAAAGCCCATTGATTAGGTGTCAATTTCTAAAATCGTTTCAGTTCAGTTCAGTTCAGTTGCTCAGTCATGTCTGACTCTTTGCGACTCCATGAATTGCAGCACGCCAGGCCTCCTTGTCCATCACCAACTCCCGGAGTTCAATCAGACTCACATCCATCAAGTCAGTGATGCCATCAAACCATCTCATCCTCTGTCGTCCCCTTCTCCTCCTGCCCCCAATCCCTCCCAGCATCAGAGTCTTTTCCAATGAGTCAACTCTTTGCATAAGGTGGCCAAAGTACTGGAGTTTCAGCTTTGGCATCATTCCTTCCAAAGAAATCCCAGGGCTGATCGCCTTCAGAATGGAATGGCTGGATCTCCTTGCAGTCCAAGGGACTCTCAAGAGTCTTCTCCAACACCACAGTTCAAAAGCATCAATTCTTCAGTGCTCAGCTTTCTTCACAGTCCAACTCTCACATCCATACATGACTACTGGAAAAACCATAGCCTTGACTAGATGGACCTTAGACGGCAAAGTAATGTCTCTGCTTTAGAATATGCTATCTAGGTTGATCATAGCTTTCCTTCCAAGGAGTAAGCGTCTTTTAATTTCATGGCTGCAATCACCATCTGCAGTGATTTTGGAGCCCCCAAAAATAAAGTCTGACACTGTTTCCACTGTTTCCCCATCTATTTCCCATCAAGTGATGGGACCAGTTGCCATGATCTTCGTTTTCTGAATGTTGAGCTTTAAGCCAACTTTTTCAGTCTCCATTTTCACCTTCATCAAGATGCTTTTTAGTTCCTCTTTACTTTCTGCCATAAGGGTGGTGTCATCTGCATATCTGAGGTTATTGATATTTCTCCCAGCAATCATGATTCCAGCTTGTGTTTCATCCAGCCCAGCGTTTCTCATGATGTACTCTGCATATAAGTTAAATAAGCAGGGTGACAATATACAGCCTTGACATAATCCTTTTCCTATTTGGAACAAGTCTGTTGTTCCATGTCCAATTCTCACTGTTGTTTCCTGACCTGCATACAGGTTTCTCAAGACACAGGTCAGGTGGTCTGTTATTCCCATCTCTTTCAGAATTTTCCATAGTTTATTGTGATCCACACAGTCAAAGGCTTTGGCATAGTCAGTAAAGCAGAAATAGATATACTTCTGGAACTCTCCTGCTTTTTCAATGATCCAGCAGACGTTGGCAACTTGCTCTCTGGTTCCTCTACCTTTTCTAAAATCAGCTTGAACATCAGGAAGTTCACTGTTCACATATTGTTGAATCCTGGCTTGGAGAATTTTGAGCATTACTTTACTAGCATGTGAGATGAGTGCAATTGTGTGGTAGTTTGAGTATTCTTTGGCATTGCCTTTCTTTGGGATTGGAATGAAAATTGACCTTTTCCAGTCCTGTGGCCACTGCTGAGTTTTCCAAATTTGCTGGCATATTGAGTGCAGCACTTTCACAGCATCATCTTTCAGGATTTGAATCAGGTCCACTGGAATTCCATCACTTCCACTAGCTTTGTTCGTAGTGATGCTTTCTAAGGCCCACTTGACTTCACTTTCCAGGATGTCTGGCTCTAGATGAGTGATCACACCATTGTGATTATCCGGGTCATGAAGATCTTTTTTGTACAGTTCTTCCATGTATTCTTGCTACCTCTTCTTATATCTTCTGCTTCTGTTAGGTCCAGACAATTTCTGTCCTTTATCGAGCCCATCTTTGCATGAAATGTTCCCTTGGTATCTCTAATTTTCTTGAAGAGATCTCTAGTCTTTCCCATTCTGTTGTTTTCCTCTATTTCTTTGCATTGATCACTGAAGAAGGCTTTCTTATCTCTTCTTGCTATTCTTTGGAACTCTGCATTGAAATGGCTATATCTTTCCTTTTCTCCTTTGCTTTTTGCTTCTCTTCTTTTCACAGCTATTTGTAAGGCCTCTTCAGAGAGCCATTTTGCTTTTTTGCATTTCTTTTCCATGGGGATGGTCTTGATCCCTGTCTCCTATACAATGTCACGAACCTCAGTCCATAGTTCATCAGGCACTCTATCTATCAGATCTAGACCCTTAAATCTATTTCTCACTTCCACTGTATAATCATAAGGGATTTGATTTAGGTCATACCTGAATGGTCTAGTGGTTTTCCCTACTTTCTTCAATTTCAGTCTGAATTTGGCAATAAGGGGTTCATGATCTGAGCCACAGTCAGCTCCCAGTCTTGTTTTTGCTGACTGTATAGAGCTTATCCATCTTTGGCTGCAAAGAATACAATCAATCTGATTTTGGTGTTGACCATTTGGTGATGTTCATGTGTAGAGTCTTCTCTTGTGTTGTTGGAAGAGGGTGTTTGCTACAACCAGTGCATTTTCTTGGCAAAACTCTATTAGTCTTTGCCCTGCTTCATTCTGCATTCGAAGGCCAAATTTGCCTGTTACTCCAGGTGTTTCTTGACTTTCTACTTTTGCATTCCAGTCCCCTATAATGAAAAGGACATCTTTTTTGGGTGTTAGTTCTACAAGGTCTTGTAGGTCTTCATAGAACCGTTCAACTTGAGCTTCTTCAGCATTAGTAGTTGGGGCATAGACTTGGATTACCGTGATATTGAATGGTTTGCCTTGGAAACGATCAGAGATCGTTCTGTTGTTTTTGAGATTGCATCCAAGTACTGCATTTCGGACTCTTTTGTTGACCATGATGGCTACTCCATTTCTTCTGAGGGATTCCTGCCCACAGTAGTAGATATAATGGTCATCTGAGTTAAAGTCACCCATTCCTGTCCATTTTAGTTCACTGATTCCTAGAATATCGACGTAGGGTTTCCTTTAAAGGTTTTTTCTTCCTTTTTCCTTTTTTTAAAAAAAATTCTGCTGTTAACATTTCCTCTGAACAGATAATATTTCCTCTTAATTCTTTCATGAGTATATATGTTTATCAGAAGAAAAGAAATAATTAAGAAGTGGATGTTTTTCTTTCTGGCTGAGCCTATTATACAGAGTGAAGTAAGCCAGAAAGAAAAAGAAAGAAAAACACCAATACAGTATACTAACGCATATATGTTCAAGCTGGTTTCAGAAAAGGCAGAGGAACCAGAGATCAAATTGCCAACATCCACTGGATCATCAAAAAAGCAAGCGAGTTCCAGAAAAACATCTATTTCTGCTTTATTGACTATGCCAAAGCCTTTGTCTGTGTGGACCACAATAAACTGTGGAAATTTCTGAAAGAGATGGGAATACCAGACCACCTGACCTGCCTCTTGAGACACCTATATGCAAGTCAGGAAGCAACAGTTAGAACTGGACATGGAAAAACAGACTGGTTCCAAATAGGAAAAGGATTACGTCAAGGCTGTATATTGTCACCCTGCTTATTTAACTTATATGCAGAGTACATCATGAGAAATGCGTGGCTTGAGGAAGCGTAAGCTGGAATCAAGATTGCTGGGAGAAATATCAATAACCTCAGATATGCAGATGACACCACCCTTATGGCAGAAAGTGAAGAGGAACAACAAAACCTCTTGATGAGAGTGAAAGAGGAGAGTGAAAAAGTTGGCTTAAAGCTCAACATTCAGAAAACTAAGATCAAGGCAACTGGTCCCATCACTTGATGGGAAATAGATGGGGGAACAGTGGAAACAGTGTCAGACTTTATTTTTGGGGGCTCCAAAATCACTGCAGATGGTGACTGCAGCCATGAAATTAAAAGACGCTTACTCCTTGGAAGAAAAGTTATGACCAACCTAGACAGCATATTGAAAAACAGAGACATTACTTTGCCAACAAAGGTCTGTCTAGTCAAGGCTATGGTTTTTCCAGTAGTCATGTATGGATGTGAGAGTTGGACTGTGAAGAAAGCTGAGCGCTGAATAATTAATGCTTTTGAACAGTGGTGTTGGAGAATACTCTTGAGAGTCCCTTGGACTGCAAGGAGATCCAACCAGTCCATTCTAAAGGAGATCAGCCCTGGGTGTTCCATGGAAGGAATGATGGTAAAGCTGTAACTCCAGTACTTTGGCCACCTCATGCAAAGAGTTGATTCATTGGAAAAGACTCTGAGGCTGGGAGGGATTGGGGCCTGGAGGAGAAGGGGACGACAGAGGGTGAGATGGCTAGATGGCATCACCGACTCAATGGATGTGAGTTTGAGTGAACTCCAAGAGATGGTGATGGATAGGGAGGCCTGGCGTGTTGCTATTCATGGGGTCGCAAAGAGTCAGACACAAATCAGCAACTGAACTAAACTGAACACATATATATGGAATTTAGAAAGATGGTAACAATAACCCTGTATGCAAGAGAGCAAGAGACACAGATGTATAGAACAGCCTTGTGGACTCTGTGGGAGAAGGAGAGGGTGGGATGATTTGGGAGAATGACATTGAAACATGTATAATATCATATATGAAATGAATTGCCAGTCCAGGTTCAATGCTTTGGGCTGGTGCACTGGGATGACCAAGAGGGATGATACAGGGAGGGAGTGGGAGGGGGATTCAGGATGGGGTACACGTGTATACCCGTGGCAGATTCATATTGATGTATGGCAAAACCAATACAATGTTGTAATTAGCCTCCAATTAAAATAAATAAATTTGTTAAAAAAAAAGAAGTGGATGTAAGTTTACCTTGGGCTTCTTTGATGAAAAAAAATTTTTTATTTTTTAATTTTAATTTTTAATAAAAAATTTTTTATCTCTACCTAAAAAACACATATCTAATTTCACTAATTGACTTTTCTGTTTCATTGATAATTCATGTGATTCTGAAATTTTTAAAATCCTGTTGCCCCAGATTAAGAGGGCACATTCCTTCATGGACTGCATATATGGTTTATTAAGGACATAACTATCTCTGTTTTCTAGTCTACCCTGACAACCTCCTTATGCCCCTGGCTCTTGTATATGTGACAGTAATTATTAAATATAATAGCATTAATTTCCTACTTGCTGTGTAAGGAATATTCTTTTGGTGTTCTGGAGAGATAGAAAATAACTGGAAACAATTCTCACACTGTTACTAACGAGAGTTTACTATTTGACTGGTAAAGCAATGCAAGGAGTGCCGGCCCAGCCCAGGACCTGAGCTGACAAGGGACTGAGCAGGTAAGTACTGTCCAATGTGAACTGCCACCACCACCTGTTCTAGGACAAACTTGTGTGGAGCAAGGTTCTGACATCAGATGAGAGTGAATACCAGGACAATGGGAGATACTCAAGTGGGGAAGAGTTGTAGCAAACATCTAGAGATGAAATAACTTTCACTTGAAACCTGACAGCACCACCCCAACTCACCCCCAACTTAATCCAACCACTGCAACTGCTGAGTCTTTAGGTAGAAAAATGGTACCATGTTCCGTGGTCATTGGTTTTACTCATTCCTGGACATTTACCTAGAGGCCCAAACATTAGACACATTATACCAGAAATCTATTATTATATCAAATGTTAGAAAGCAGTTCCTGCAAACTTAATTTTGGGGATCTTGTAAAAGACTCTGATGCTGGGAGGGATTGGGGGCAGGAGAAGAGGGGACGACAGAGGATGCGATGGTTGGATGGCATCACTGACTCGATGGACGTGAGTCTGAGTGAACTCCGGGAGTTGATGATGGACAGGGAGGCCTGGCGTGCTGGGATTGACGGGGTCGCAAAGAGTCGGACACGACTGAGTGACTGAACTGAACTGACTGAACTGAGAAGCATTACTTTTCACTCAGCTGAAGACTAACATTTACTTTGTTATTCTGAAAGAATTTCAAATTTGTAGGGATATCTGATAAGGGATTAATATCCAGAATATGTAAAGAACTCCTCTGTGCACGTGTGTTAGTTACTCAGTCATGTCCAACTCTTTGCGACCCCATGAACTGTAGCCCATCTGGTTCCTCTGTCCATGTAATTCTCCAAGCAAGAATACTGGAGTGAGTAGCTATTCTCTTCTTAGGTGATCTTCCCACCCAGGGATCAAACCCGGGTCTCCCACACTACAGGCACGTTCTTTACCATCTGAGCCACCTGGGCTTCCCTAATTTGTAACAGTCCATTGACAGATATGGGCAAACTTTTTAAAAAATTTATAATTATCAAACCAAACATATTAACAAATAATATCAATCCAGAAGGTGATCAAAATATTTTAATATGATCTATAAGTACAAGTGGCTCCTTTGCTTATTTTGAATTTTGTGGCTTAAAATATTGCCTCAAGTAGAATGTCACTATTAATATTTCCTCGCTTATATGATGGAGATATCACAATTCATGTAACAGAACTAAATGGGACTCTTTTTATTACCTCAAATTTCTACCAAAGCTGAAAAAGATAGACAACAGTTACCTACACTTTCTAAAGGGAAAACTAGACCCATCCAGGCATAACTTACTAAAAAATTAATAATAAAAAAAAGAAAAAACCTACCATCAGCAACAGCCTATATAAAACTACAAGTTAATAAAAAGCTACTGTAATTGATAGGAATTTGTAAGATTTGCCAGTGCTTTAGCCTGGAGGGAGTTGATTCCTCCCCAATGTCACCACAAACAGATGACAGCGTCCCCCAAAGAGCCACACTTGGAGACGAGCAGTGCTTACACAAGACAAGGTTGGCTCTCACTCCCTGCTGAATATTTGCTGGGCTCCTGAGACCCTCCCCATAGGATACAGTGAGAGGGTTCCTGAAAAAAATGTCTTTGGTCCCAGGAGTTTAGAAGTATTTGAAAACCCAGAGAGCAGTGCTGAGGAGAGGGCTGTCTTGAGCCGCTTGACCCTGTGTGTGGCAAGGAGAAAAGGACGCAGTGGGAGCTGACCTTCCATCTTACGGCTGGAGAAGTGTGTGTCAGTTTTTCATGTCTGGTTGTCCTAGCAGAGAAGCACACGTGAGTTGTATTGATTGGCCTCCTCACAGGGCGACAGGATCTTAGAGTGGGAGTCTAATGGAAATGCTGTTACAGGAAGAAACTGAGGCACGTTCTCAAGAGATCAGTTAGATGGGGAGTGAGTGTGTCACTGTGGAGCTTTATATGGAGACTCCAAGGACATCACCAATTCACTCTATAAGAGACAGTCAGAACAAGGTGGCTTAGACTCATTTCTCCCTGCCCCACTCTGCTAAGCACGACTGAATGTCAATCTATGCCAAAACCAATACAGAATTGTAAAGTAAAAATTAAAAATAAATAAATAAATTTAATAAAAAAAAAACATTAAAAAAAAAAGCCCTGAAAATAATCCAAGAGGCCCACAAAAAAGAATTTTGAAAGATGACAAAATGAGGGTGAACTGGTTTGGGACCCCAGACTGGAGGAACAACATAACAGTATGTTGCTTTATGTCACTCCACCTCATAGAAGAAGGTGAGCCCAACTCAGCATTTCCATATTTGATATTCAACTTAGCAACAGAAGGCATACAGGTGGGCTCTTCCCTCCTGGCATGCATGGAAGTACCTGCAACATTTTCCGGCAAGCATCCCTATACTGCCATTCCTTTAGCAAGGGGCATCAGTGGGATCCTGCCAACAATAAGTGGGGAAGCATTCTCCCTTCCCATTGCATCTGAAATTGCCCTCCTCCTACGCAACATACTCAGTCAACCAGATGGAACTGACAAGAGAGACAGCCTGGTCCAGGAAACCTCTTCATTCATGGAATACTGAGCCTTCCCTCCTTTACCCAGATATATCTCAGGGCTAGAGACACTGGAAAAAGGGATTTAGCCACAAGTTCCTGCTCTGGGAAGCCTCTTTGTCCCCATGAGACTGAAACTCCGCTCCCCGCGCCCCCACCTCCAGTGACACTGAACCACTAGAGGGGAGACTCCTCTGCCCCGTCAGGCAGCACCAGCAGGGACCTGTGGGAACCACCCCAGCACCAGACAAGCCAAGCACATTGGAGTCGTAATAAACACATGTGAAAATTAGACTGCCTTTAGAATCACAGGACACAAAACCAGTCCAGAACCAGAGTATGTAACCTGATGTTGTTGTTCAGTCACTAAGTCCTGGCTAACTCTTTGATCCATGGACTGTAACACACCAGGCTTCCCTGTCCTTCACTATCTCCTGGTGTTTGCTCAAATTTACGTTCCTTGAGTCAGTGATGCTATCTCATCCTTTGCTACCCTCTTCTCCTTTTGCTTTCAATCTTTCCCAGCATCGTAGTTTTTTCCAAGGTATAACCTATGAAATGACTATTTGATAATGGGCTCGACAGTAGAATGGGATTGACAGATGATAGAATCAGTGAACTTGAGGACAGATTGGTAGAATTTGCCAATCTCAACGACAGAGAGAACATACATATAAAGAAACTGAACCTCAGGGATGTATGGGGCAATCACATAAGACCCAACATTTGTGTCATTGTAGTCCCAATAAAAAAAGAGTAGAGCTAAAATGGCATTCTAATAAACAACAGCTGAAAACTTCCCCAATTCAATGAAATACATAAACCTACTGATTCAAGAAGCTTCAGTTCAGTTCAGTTCAGTTCAGTCACTCAGTTATGTCTGACTCTTTGCAACCCCATGAATTGCAGCACACCAGGCTTCCCTGTCCATCACCAACTCCTGGAGTTCACCCAGACTCATGTCCATAGAGTCAGTGATGCCATCCAGCCATCTCATCCTCTGGCATCCCCTTCTCTTCCTGCCTCCTATCCCTCCCAGCATCAGAGTCTTTTCCAATGAGTCAACTCTTCGCATGAGGTGGCCAAAGTACTGGAGTTTCAGCTTTAGCATCAGCCCTTCCAATGAACACCCAGGACTGATCTCTTTTAGAATGGACTGGTTGGATCTCCTTAAACTACAAATAGGATAAGCCCAAAGAAAGCCATACCAAAAAAAATACCATAATTAACCTTATGAGAATGAAAACAAAGCAAAAGTACTAAAAGCATCCAAAAAGAAACTATACATTGATTACACAAATGAAATATAAAATAAAAACACTATTTGAATGGCAGCAGATTTCTTATGGGGAACCATGGAGTGCAGAAGGAAGTGTTACATTTTTCAAGTGCTAAAAAACTGTTAACTGTCAATTCTGTCCAGTGAAACTGCTTCAGAAATGAGGTGGAAATAAAGACATTCTCGAATGAAAAAAACGAAGAGAATTTGCCATAAGCACTCCAGTAATCTTGCTTGGAAAATCCCATGGATGGAGGAGCCTGGTGGGCTGCAGTCTATGGAGTTGCGAAGAGTTGGACATAGCTAAGCAACTTCACTTTCACTTTTCACTTTCATGCATTGGAGAAGGAAATGGCAACCCACTCCAGTGTTCTTGCCTGGAGAATCCCAGGGACAGGGGAGCCTGGTGGGCTGCCGTCTATGGGGTCACACAGAGTCAGACATGACTGAAGTGACTTAGCAGCAGCAGCAGCAGGCAAAACTTTAAATACTGGCTAAAGGAACTTCTTCAAATAGAAAGGAAATAATGAAAGATAAAATCCTGAAGTATCAAGAAGGAAGAGAGGGTCAGTATTTGGGAAACAGCCACAAAGGCCCCAGTTGACCACAACACCAATCACATTAGAGGTTTCCCCTCTCTATCTTTGACTCTGGAAGACCAACAAGGGGGAAACACTAGAGTGAAAAAGAGGGAGAGAGAAAATAGAAGTAGAAAAGCCCCTCTCCAATTGCAAGTCCTCAAACTACAGGTCAGGACTGAGCTTAGTCATCAAGAGAAGAAGCTCTGAATATACTTTTTGTTAATAAAATTATACTGTTCTTACAGCTTGTGGATGCTGGGAAAAAAAAAAAAAAATCCAAACAAGCATAGTCTTCCTTCCCCCAGAAAACTTCTTGAATTCATCTTTTCTCTGTCTAAAAATCATGTACAGAAATGTCCTCACTCACATTATCTTATTTACAAAGATTTTTGTGTAGTCATGAAATATCCTTGTTTTTCCAAATCCTTGACCTCTGGGAATACAGCAGTGGCCGGCAAGAAACAGCTCTTGTGCACAGCACCAGCAGTAACCCACGCTAGGCCCTCAGGCGATGTATGGAAGATAAGAAAGAACCTGTGCCTTCAATGAGTTTTAATTCAAAGAAGTGAAGTGAAGTGAACTCACTCAGTCGTGTCCGACTCTTTGCGACCCCGTGGACTGTAGCCGGCCAGGCTCCTCTGTCCATGGGATTCTCCAAGCAAGAATACTGGAGTGGGTTGCCATTTCCTTCTCCAGGGGATCTTCCCAACCCAGGGATAGAACCCTGGTCTCCCACGGCAGGCAGATGCTTTATCCTCTGAGCCACCAGGGAATTTCTTTTAATTCAAAGAAAGACTAAAATAAGTAAATAAGATAAAATAAGTAATGATAAACAGAAATAGCATAAGTAGAAAAGGACTTTGAGGAAAGCGGTTAGTTCAAAGGTTAAGTTGTTAAATGATGGGGGTTTCAGGAACTTTCAATTTTAAGTTTTGTGTTTAAAAAGTATATCCTTATTTTTAGTAAAGCTATACATTAATATATTTGGAAACTCCAATGGTAAAAAGAGGCTTTTAACAAAAAGCCCACAGATCACACCCTGCCTCACCCAATCTCATTCCTCAGAGGGAATATTTAATTCAGTTAATCTTTTCTAGTTCTTCTGGTGACTACCTTTAAATTTCTAAGATTATGTATGCTTTTCTCAACAATGCTTTCTAGTTTTCTCAGTTAAGTACTCTCATATTCTATTAGATTTTATATATCTGATATTTATGATACACTTATTATAAACAATACCTTTCAAATTTTTATTTTTATACTTCAATGAAGTGTATTATATAATTTGTTACTGTTTATTATTATATAGTTATATGGTAAATGTTAATTTGGATTATTTCAAATATTTATCTTTCGCTGTCTTTCATTTCTTGCTGTATCTGAAAAATAATCATTTCCCAGATAACTTTCTTTAGAATTTTCTTTAATTTTGATCCAAAAATGGCAGTATTCCTCAGCTTTGTTTGCCAAAAAAATGTCTTTATCTTCAAATATATATTCCTAGATTGACAGTTATTTTCCTTCTGCATTCAGTTCAGTTCAGTCACTCAGTCGTGTCCACTCTTTCTGACCCCATGGACTGCAGCACACCAGGCTTCCCTGTCCATCACCAACTCCTGGAGCTTGCTCAAACTCATGTCCATCGAGTCAGTGATACCATCCAACTGTCTCATCTCCTCCTGCCTTCAATCTTTCCCAGCATCAGGGTCTTTTCAAATGAGTCAGTTCTTCGCATCAGGTGGCCAAAGTATTGGAGCTTAAGCTTCAGCATCAGTACTTCCAATGAATATTCAGAACTGAGTGGTCACATATGTATGTGAAAGTTGGACTGTGAAGAAAGCTGAGTGCCAAAGAATTGATGCTTTTGAACTGTGGTGCTGGAGAAGACTCTTGAGAGTCCCTTGGACTGCAAGGAGATCCAACCAGTCCATCCTAAAGGAGATCAGTCCTGGGTGTTCTTTGGAAGCACTGATGCTAAAGCTGAAACTCCAGTACTTTGGCCACCTCATGCAAAGAGTTGACTCATTGGAAAAGACTCTGATGCTGGGAGGGATTGAGGGCAGGAGGAGAAGGGGACGACAGAGGATGAGATGGCTGGATGGCATCACCGACTGGATGGACATGAGTCTGGGTGAACTCTGGGAGTTGGTGATGGACAGGGAGGCCTGGCATGCTGCGATTCATGGGGTCGCAAAGAGTCAGACACGACTGAGTGACTGAACTGAACTGATTTATTTTAAGATTGACTGGTTTGATCCCGTTGCAGTTCAAGAGACTCTCGAGTTTTCTCAAACACCACAGTTCAAAAGCAACAGTTCTTCCGTGCTCAGCTTTCTTTATAGTCAGCTTTTTTCTAGCTTTCTGCATTACAGAAATGTTATGCCATTTCCTTATGCCTTTCATTGTTTCTGTTTTTGAGAAGTCAGCTGTCAGTTAAATCGCTGCTTCTTTGGAAGAAATTTGTATCTTATTACCCCGAGCTCTCCATTTCCTGGTTATTTTTAATATTTTCATTTCCCTTGTTTCCAGCTGTTCTATTTTGATGTGAGAAATGTACAATTGTTTTAATTACCCGGTTTATGTTTTGGAGGGCTTCGTGAATCTGTAGTTTGATGTCATTTATCACTTTTGGAAAATTCTAAGCTATTATCTCTTTAAATATTATTTCTGCATCATTTTTGCTCCTTTCTCATTTTGGGATATTTTGCTATATCTTCTGTCTCTTCCTTTTATATATTTTCCATATTTTTTTCTCTTAGTTAATTTGTTTGATTCTGTTTACTTTCTTGTCACATATCTTCCAGTTCATTATAAAATGTGTCTGCTCTGCTATTAATCCAATCCAGTGAGTTTATAGCTAGTTACAGACATATATTAGAATTTTTATTTGGTTCTATTTTCATATTTTCTTTGTCCTTTATACTTCTTAAGTTATCTGTCAATTTCCTCAGTATTGTCTTGTATTTCCTTGAAAATAACATACTAATTTTAAAACTAGCGTCATAATTTCAATATCTGAAATCACTATGAGTCTTTCTCTATTTTATTTTGATCCCATGTTTTCCTCTTCTGTATTTTCCTCTAGTCTCAAATGTCTGTTTTGTTTGTTTGTTTGTTTTTAACTTGTGAGATATTTAATTTGGGAAAAATTAACAAGCAGCACTGCTGAAGTCATATAAAGAAACAGAAAAATTACAATAATCCTAATGAATTACTAAATGCAATGAAAGAATATGCATAGTAAGGCCAGGCATACATAATCAAACACAACGTACATGAAATCCTTGAAGCAGAGAATCGTTAACAACTTTAAATTCCAAACTGTCTCAGCAGCCAAGATTAATCTTGATTAGATGTCACAAATCCTCTAGAATCATTTTAAATAATCTAAGTGATTAGGTGTCATCCCCTGAATGTCATGTCTTTAATGAAGTATCTACTCCAGTTCAGTTCAGTTAGGTTGCTCAGTTGTGTCTGACTCTGCAACCCCATGAACAGCAGCATGCCAGGCCTCCCTGTCCATCACTCCGAGTTTGCCCAAACCCATGTCCATTGAGTCGGTGATGCCATCCAGCCATCTCATCCTCTGTCGTCCCCTTCTCCTCCTGCCCTCAATCCTTCCCAGCATCAGGGTCTTTTCAAATGAGTCAGCTCTCCATATCATGTGGCCAAAGTATGGGAGTTTCAGCTTTAGCATCAGTCCTTCCAAAGAACACCCAGGACTGGTCTCCTTTAGGATGGACTGGTTGGATCTCCTTGTAGTCCAAGGGACTCTCAAGAGTCTTCTCCAACACAACAGTTCAAAAGCATCAATTCTTTGGTGCTCAGCTTTCTTCACAGTCCAACTCTCACATCCATACATAACCACTGGAAAAACCATAGCCTTGACTAGACAGAACTTTGTTGACAAAGTAACGTCTCTGCTTTTTAATATGCTGTCTGGGTTGGTCATAACTTTCCTTCCAAGGAGTAGCATTTTTTAATTTCATGCCTGCAATCACCATCTGCAGTGATTTTGGAGCCCAAAAAAACAAAGTCAGCCACTGTTTCCCCATCTATGTCCCAAGAAGTGATGGGACCAGTTGCCATGATCTTAGTTTTCTGAATGTTGAGCTTTAAGCCAACTTTTTCACTCTCCTCTTTCACTTTCATCAAGAGGCTCTTTAGTTCTTCTCCACTTTCTGCCATAAGGGTGGTGTCATCTGCATATCTGAGGTTATTGATATTTCTCCGGGCAATCTTGATTCCAGCGGTGATTCCTCCAGCCTAGCATTTCTCACGATGTACTCTGCATAGAAATTAAATAAGCAGGGTGACAATATCCAGCCTTGACATACTCCTTTTCCTATTTGGAACCAGTCTGTTGTTCCATGTCCAGTTCTAACTGTTGCTTTCTGACCTGCATACAGGTTTCTCAAGAGGCAAGTCAGGTGGTCTGGTATTTCTCATATCTTTCAGAATTTTCCACAATTTATTGTGATCCACACAGTCAAAGGCTTTGGCATAGTCAATAAAGCAGAAATAGATGTTTTTCTGGAACTCTCTTGCTTATTCGATGATCCAGCCGATGTTGGCAATTTGATTTCTGGTTCCTCTGCCTTTTCTAAAACCAGCTTGAACATCTGGAAGTTCATGATTCATGTATTGCTGAAGCATGGCTTGGAGAATTTTAAGTATCACTTTACTAGCATGTGAGATGAGTGCAATTGTGAGGTAGTTTGAACATTCTTTGGCATTGCCTTTCTTTGGAACTGGAATGAAAACTGACCTTTTCCAGTCCTGTTACCACTGCTGAGTTTTCCAAATTTGCTGGCATATAGACTGCAGCACTTTCACAGCATCATCTTCAGGAGTTGAAATATTTCAACTGGAATTTCATCACCTCCACTAGCTTTGTTCATTGTTATGCTTCCTAAGGCCCACTTGACTTCTCATTCCTAGATGTCTGGTTCTAGGTGAGTGATCACACCATCGTGATAATCTGGGTCATGAAGATCTTTCTTTTGTAGAGTTGTGTATTCCTGAAACCTCTTTTTAATATCTTTTGCTTCTGTTAGGTCCATACCATTTCTGTCCTTTATTGAGCCCATCTTTGCATGAAATGTTCCCTGGTATCTCTAATTTTCTTGAAGAGATCTCTAGTTTTTCCCATTCTATTGTTTTCCTCTATTTCTTTGCATTGATTGCTGAGGAAGGCTTTCTTATCTCTGCTTGCTCTTCTTTTGGAACTCTGCATTGAAATGGGTGTATCTTTCCTTTTCTCCTTTGCTTTTCACTTCCCTTCTTTTCCCAGCTATTTGTAAGCTGTCCTCAGACAGCCATTTTGCTTTTTTGTACTTCTTTTCCTTGGGGATGGTCTTGAACCCTGTTTCCTGTACAATGTCACAAACCTCCATACATAGTTCATCAGGCACTCTATCTATCAGATCTAGGCCCTTAAATCTATTTCTCACTTCCACTGTATAATCATAAGGGATTTGATTTAGGTCATACCTGAATGATATAGTGATTTTCTCCACTTTCTTCAATTTAAGTCTGAATTTGGCAACAAGGAGTTCATGATCTGAGCCACAGTTAGCTCCCAGTCTTGTTTTTGCTGGCTGTATAGTGCTTCTCCATCTTTGGCTGCAGAGAATATAATCAATCTGATTTCGGTGTTGACCATCTGCTGATGTCCATGTGTAGAGTCTTCTTTTGTGTTGTTGGAAGAGGGTGTTTGCTATGACCAGTGTATTCTCTTGGCAGAACTCTATTAGCCTTTGCCCTGCTTCATTCTGTACTCCAAGGCCAAATTTGCCTGTTACTCCAGGTGTTTCTTGACTTTCTACTTTTGCATTACAGTCCCCTATAATGAAAAGGACATCTTTTTTGGTTGTTAGTTCTTGAAGGTCTTGTAAGTCTTCAAAGAACTGTTCAATTTCAGTTTCTTCAGCGTTACTGGTCGTGGCATAGACTTGGATTACTGTGATATTGAATAGTTTGCCTTGGAAATGAACAAAGATCATTCTGTCATTTTTGAGATCGCATCCAAGTACTGCATTTCGGACTCTTTTGTTGACCATGATGGCTACTCCATTTCTTCTGAGGGATTCCTGCCCACAGTAGTAGATATAATGGTCATCTGAGTTAAATTCACCCATTCCAGTCCATTTTAGTTCACTGATTCCTAGAATGTCTGTGTTCACTCTTGCCATCTCTTGTTTGATCACTTCCAATTTGCCTTGATTCATGGACCTAACATTCCAGGTTCCTATGCAATATTGCTCTTTACAACATTGAACCTTGCTTCTATCACCAGTCCCATCTACAACTGGGTGTTGTTTTTGCTTTGCCTCCATCCCTTCCTTCTTTCTGGAGTTATTTCTCCAATGATCTCCAGTAGCATATTGGGCACCTACCGACCTGGGGAGTTCATCTTTCACTGTCCTATATTTTTGCCTTTTCATACTGTTCATGGGGTTCTCAGGGTAGGAATACTGAAGTGGTTTGCCATTCCCTTCTCCAGTGGACCACTTTCTGTCAGACCTCTCCACTATGACCCATCTGTCTTGGGTGGCCCCACAGGGCACAGCTTAGTTTCACTGTTAGACGAGGCTGTGGTTGGTGTGATCAGATTGGCTGGTTGTCTGTGATTGTTGTTTCAGTCTGTCTGCCCTCTGATGCCCTCTCTCAGTGCCTACCATCTTACTTGGTTTTCTCTTACCTTGGATGTGGGGTATCTCTTCACAGCTGCTCCAGCAAAGCACAGCCACTGTTCCTTACCTCAGACGTGGAGTAGCTCCTCCTGGCTGCCGCCCCGACCTCAGACGTGGGGTAGCTCCTCTCGGCCCTGCTTGTGTGTCTACTCCAAGTGTCAATAAAAAAATTTATCCCCATTCTAAAAATGAACTTTACACCAAAGAATAAAACATGGTCATGAAAACTTATCTTTGGGCTATTTTTAAAAGACAGAGACAAGATGTGTGGTGTAAAGGAAAACTTGGAAATAAAGCCTAATTAGGCTACAAAAACAATCCATTAGGGACATTGTTAAATAAAGCCCTTTTTGTGATATCCATTGATATCAGTTTACAATTTTAAAAGTGTTAGTGTCATCCATTATAATAACAATGAGAAATATTTCTCTTTTTGTGCATTAATAATTTACTCAATTGTATTTACCTTCTGAAATGATAAATATAATTTCTAGACAAGATTGACATTCAACTAGTACACCAGGAGTAATATCCTGGTGGCATTAACTCTGAAGGATTGTTTTCTGTTTCATATCAATTAAATATTTTTATTCAACAGAGAATCAGTATTATGCAAGAAAATCAGCACCCTACGAAATAAAACAAAACAGTAGTAGATTAAATAATGAGCCCCCAAAATCTCTGTCCTCATCCCAAGAACCTGTGAATAAAACCTCATATTGCAAAAGAATGAACATTGTTTTATATGGCAAGCAATATGAATAAGTTAAGGATCTGGAGAGGCTTATCCTGGATTAGCCAGACGGGCCCTGAGTGTAATCATATGTGTCCTTACAAGAATGAGACAGTAGGAGTTTGTTGAAGGTAATGTAACCACAGAGGCAGATTGGAGTGATATGGACACAGGACAAGAAATGCTCGGAGACACTAGGAGCTGCTTGAGGCAAGGAATTGATTCTCCCCTAGAGCATTCAGAGGGAGCACAGCCTAGATGACACCTAGATTACAGAACCCTGTCATGATGGCCACAGTAGCATTTGCTAATACATGTAGTGTAAATAGGGGCTTTCCTGATGGCTCAGTGGTAAAGAACCCACCTGCAAAGCAGGAACTGCCGGAGACATGGGTTAAATCACTGAGTCAGAAAGATCCTCTGGAGGAGGGCATGGTAACCCACTCCAGTATTCTTGCCTGAAATATCCCATGACAGAGGAGCCTGGGGGGCTACAGTCCTAGGATCACAAAGAGTGGAGTCAGATACGACTGAAGCAACTGAGCACACACACAAACATGGCATAAATAATCCCACTGTGTCTGATTTCCAACTACCAATATATAGTCACTCATCAGTGCTGGGAAAGGGTGCACACAGGTCATTGTCCTAAGCTGGTACAAGCCTGGTTTCCATATGCTATTGGCCCTGGATACAGGTACATTCATTCAACTCCCCTCTGATTGTTTTGCTTGCTTTCATTTCTTTTCTTTCTGCCAGAGACAGTGAAATGAGACATGCTGTATAGCTCCTTTTGTCAAAATTATGCAGAAAAAGCCAATATCACTGACTAAAAATTTACTCTAATTAGTACATTAGAAGAAAGCTGGTGTTTTTGTAAAACTCAATGATAAATTTAAATGACATTATAACATAAAATGTACAGAAGCCCCCTACATATGAATGAGTTCTGTTCTAAGAGCACATTTATAAGTCTCATTTGTTTGTAAGTCCAAAAATGTTAGCCTAGAAACCCAACACAGTTGGCTTTATAGTATTGTACTGTAATAGATTTATAATACTTAAAAAACAAACATGCAAAAAATAAACATTTTTAATATTACAGTACAGTCCTAGAAAATACCATAGTACAGTACAGCAGCTGGCATCTAGTGAATAGGCAAGAAGAGTTACTTACTGGAGGAGGGAGAGGAGGTGGGGGACATAGAGCTGAAGGATAATCAGCATTAGGAGATGGAGGGAAAGTTGCAATTTCATTCTCACCTGACATTGATGTAACACACATTCTTATCTTTGAAAGTTCTCAGCTTGAAGGTTCGTATCACACACCATAATTCTGCCCCCATTTAGTAATAGGTGACTATACAGAATTGCTGAGCTTTTTCCAAACTGCATGGAAAGTGTTTTTCTAGTAGTAAGCACACAATTAAAACTAGTTAGAATTATTTTCCTATCATCAATGTCATTGGTGAGAATGATGACAACAGGAGTTAACAGTGAAAGAGTGGCAATGGCAATAATAGTTATAGTACTTTGTTGTGTGTGTGCTCAGTCACTCAGTCATGTCTGACTCTTTACAACCCCATGGACTATAGCTCACCAGGCTCCTCTGTACATGGAATTTTCCAGGCAAGAATGCTGGAATGGGCTCCCATTTCCTCCTCCAGGGGAACTTCCTGACCCAGGGATCAAACCTGCATCTCTTGGATCTGCTTGTATTGGCAGGTGGATTCTTTACCACTGCACCACCTGGGAAGCCCTATAGGACTTTATTAAAGCATATTAAAAAGTAGAGACATCACTTTACCAAAAATGGTCTGTATAGTCAAAACTATGCTTTTTTCAGTAGTCACGTACAGATATGCAAGTTGGTGCATAAAGAAATCTGAGCACCGAAGAACTGATGCTTTTGAATTGTGCTGGAGAAGACTCTTGAGAGTTCCATGGACTGCAAGGAGATCACACAAGTCAATCCTAAAGGCAAACTAACCTGAAAGAGTGAAGGAGAAGGAGAAAAGGACAGCAGAGGATAATATTGTTAAATAGCATTACTGAGTCCAAGGACCTGAATTTGTGCAAATACCAAGAGACAGTGGAGGACAAAGGAACCCGGCATGCTGCAGTCCGTGGGGTCGCAAAGAGTCAGACATGACTTAGTGACTGAACAACAACAAGTTTATTAAAGATGGGGATAGACATTTTTCTTCATTTTCTGAGATAATAGAAAACAGTAAAGTTGGAGCTCAAAGACCTCTGACAGGGAGGAGGGGGGATTGTGCAAGAGCAGCTGACACGTGTAGGGATCCAGAGTTTGGAAGGAAGAGAAAGAAGAGGTGGGGGAAGAACAATATGGCAATGAATCCTGCAGAGGAAGATAGAGAGATTCTAACAATTACCCTGGGCCTGTGTGGGGATAGACACCTAGGAGAACTTGGAGGAGATTGAGGCACGTGCTCCTCCAGCAAGAGGAATGACAAGAGACTCCACTGTCACGAATCTAACCAAACTGATGATCTGGTGATAAGTTGACAAGCAGAAATAGACTTCAATGTAGTCAAGGATTATTTACTTCCTATATGGCTGCTTTCATTATTATCTGGGTTATCAGAATTGATGAAGACTGGAGCAATTATTCAAGAACCTTATCAATGAAAACAAATAATTAGTTCTTTTACTCCACAGAAGAGCCAAAACTTTTTTCAACATAGGTATCTATTAGAAGATCTAGTAAAAGTGAAGATGAAGGCAAGTTTTCCTTAAATCTCT